>NW_027186389.1:1419203-1435148 GCF_028583685.1 Petaurus breviceps papuanus
GAGAGAGAGAGAGAGAGAGAGAGAGAGAGAGAGAGAGAGAGAGCACAAAAGAAGGGAAAGGGAAAGACAGAGGCATACAGAAAGGGTGCAGGGAAAGATAGAGCCTGGAAGGAAAAGTTATACATCTACTCTGGGACCTGGAAAATGAGAGAAAAAAAGATAATGAGAGTTAGAGAGAGATAATGGAAGGGAAAGAACTAGAAACACTGAGCCAGAGAGAATGAGGAGTACCCTGGGTAAAAAGGCAAACAATATAAGGCTGGAAGAGACCAAGAGGAACTATTGGGGAATGATGTTTATAAACAGTTTCTGAGACCCACAAAGTGGGGAAGAGATACAACAGAGCAGGGAAGGAAAGTGAGCCTGAGAGATGGAGAGACAGAGAGATAGAGAGAAAGGGGAAGAGAGAGATAAAAGAAAGAATGAAAGGAAAAGAGGCCTGGAAACTCAGAAACACATAGGAACGCAAAGAGGAAGATTCGAAGAACTCTATAGCATTGAAGTGAGAGGCAAGCATTGCTGGGACTTACAGGATCTGGCGTACTAAGGCATTTTTCTCTCTGCTCTGACCCAGACATGGAGTCCTGTTCCAGGTTCATTGCTAGGGGGGCCTTTACTTCTCAGCCTTCCTCTTCTTCTTTAGCTCATCACCATTACCACCACCCACGGCTACTCCGGGGACATTCTATTTTTGGCTCTAGCTAAAGTTTGTCCCCAAAAGGGGGGGGGGGGTAAAAGAGACACTTGAATTGGGTATAGGACAGTTGATTCATTCCAACTCAAAGAAAGCAGTAATAAGCACAAGAGAATCATGGTGAACATTATGGAATGACGAGAACAGAATACAGTCGCTCTATTTATTACTACTAGCACAATTACCGGGGAGGCTGCCTTTCTGAGACATGAAATAGTTTTTGGGTTATTTTTTGCTTTTTTTTTGGAGAGCAGTTGGGGTTAAGTGACTTGCCCGAGGTCACATAGCTAGTTTGTGTGTGTGTGTGTGTGTGTGTGTGTGTGTGTTAACTGTCTGAGGCTGGATCTGAACCCAGGTCCTCCTGACTCCAGGGCTGGTACTCTATTCACTGCACCACCTAGTCGCCCCCATGAAATAGTCTTTAAAGGTTGCCAGTTAGCTGTTTCACAGTATACCTTTGCACTGGGTAAGGTAGCACTACTTCTCAATTTGGTGATTTTGTTTGTGGAAAGGGACAGAAACATTTTTGAGGAGCCAGGAGAAAGTAGTGTTTGAGTCAAAAATTACTTTGATAACTTGGTGGTGGCAGGGATATTTGGTGCAGGCAAAGATGACCAAAGTGGCTTTTTTCCCCACTGTCTAATTTACATATGATAATTATTTCCATTTTGAGATTGAAAGCCAGGAATCCCTGACAATTAGAACTTTCTGACAATTGTATGTGGTCTATGAATGATATGTCTGTAATGGTAATGGTAATTTGAAGATCTTCCCTGACTCCAATAGGGTGGATGTAACCACATGGAGCATGCAATGGGAGGAGTTTGCTGAAGGATGGATCAAAGCCCACAGGAAACTGGGAGTCAGAACAGCTAGAGGGTGGGAGAGAGAGGATGACAGGCAGACAGCTAGGCTTGTGACTGTTGGTTTGTGGGAAGGCTAAAGGACGGTGTGGTTCTCTGCTGTATTGTGGTATAGTAACTTCTATGTTGCTATGATGGATTTGGTTTCCTGGTGTTGAGATTTGGTTTTCTGGCGTCTGAATAAATGTTTTGCTTCTGTCTTATATATGGAGAGTCTGTTATATTTTGTGATTGACAACTATGCTGGCATATTTACAGTCACCATTGGTGCTGTGAATATTGTGTTGGTGCTACAATGTCTGACAGAAACTGATTTTTTTTCCCTTAATCTAAGATAGAGGTGAGTCACTTCTTGCCTTAAAGAGACACTGTCTTGAAGCAGAATGGTAGTGAAAAGTTGGCAGAGGACAAAGAATTGGAAGTGAGGGGAACTGGGGAATGGCTGAAGAAGTTGTGGTATGTGAATTTAATGGTATACTATTGTGCTATAAGAAATGACAAGCAGGCTGATTCCAGAAAAACCTGGCAGGAGGTGAGAGGGGAAGGAAAAAAAATTTGGAACTCAAAATTTTTAAAAAGTGGATATTAAAAATTGTCTTTACATTATATGTGAAAAAAAAATTAAAAATGAAACAACAAAAAAAATCAGTTGACACAGAAGGAGGAAGCAGAAGAAAAGAGGAAAATAGATGTTTGTGGGAACTGATCTGACTGGAAATTGAACTCTGCTGTTTGAAAGTACTGAGAAGGAAAGGAGTATCCTTTGATGTCTGAAGAGCTGATGGGGAAAGGGAAAAGTTAAACTTCTTTGCCTCTTACTGGTACCTACAGCCAAGATGGAAAGCTCTCAGAATTTTGTCTACATTGCTCTGTACTGCCTCCTGTGACTGGAAAAGGGGAAGCCTCTCAGAGCCTAATGAAAGTACTAAAATAGTTCAATAGATTCCAGACTTAGGGGAATTGTTTTTCTGAGAGGAAAATTCTGCCTCAGAGGCAGATCTAAATAGATCAGATCTAAATAGTTCTACAGATCTCAAGTTTAGAGTTTTTGTTTTCATTTTAAAAAAAAATCTAATTTCTTCAATAGCTTGAGGCTAATAGCCATGAAAGAAGGAGTTCCTCTAGCAAGAGAGAAAAGAAGCCCAGAAAGGAGCAGCTATCTAGACCATTCCTAGATAGAATAAAAAGACTGAGAACCTCAGGGTATGAGGTCCACAGCTGTTAGGTGCTTTACACACATGGGTTTCCCTATTCACATGCTTCCTTTCCTGGTTTCAGCAAGTTTGTACCCAATCTCTCCCACAGACACTGCATGCATTATTGGCAGAACCTGTGACTCAGATAAACGAGGAGAATGTAATGTTATGATTATTTTTTTCATTCCATCCAAGTTTCCATTTCCATTTATAGTTAAGTCAATGGTGTAATTTTGATTTGTTAAATGGGAAGCAGACCAGTGAAGATTCAAGAGTTATGGTTGTAAATAGTTTCTCCCACACCAGAGTGGGGGATCCTGAGCATGACCTGTAGCAGTGAGCCCCAACCCCTTGAGGAGACATCCTGATCTGCCAAAGTGGGTGCAGATGGAATAAGTGAACCAGTCCCATACTAGAGAAAGAGAAAAGTTGGGGGGGGGTGACACATCTCTGCTATGATATCAGGTCTCATTTTGGGATTTATTGGAGGGGGTCCTTTGCATTAGCAGGGACCCATTGCAGAACTTCTTCATTCAAGATTTCCTTGATACCCTAATTTCACAGGTATCCACCAGGGGGAAAAAAAATGAATTTCTTACACAATTTTCCTTTACAAGTCAGACCAATTTCTTTGATGCAATTTTTGATTGTTTGAGTATTTAAGGCCCGGTTACTATTGACTTACCTTACCCAGTGTAGAGGCTAATCTAAGTAGTAAAGATGTGGATCCCTAGAATTCGAGTACTTATAGAGGCGCATAGGGCCCCACCCCCAACACTCAGGTAGGGGAGGGCCCCGAGATCTAAGGAATCATGATAGCAAGGGTATTTATGAGGTCAGTGACAATGCAGAGGGGCATTCTCTAAGCAATACGAGGATAAAAATAAAACCTCATCTATTTTCTGTAAATGACCTAACATTGCAGCTCCTTCTGGAACTCCTAGGGAGACACCAGTTTTCAGAAAGTACCTGGAACCTGATAAGCCTCGAAGGACAGAAGTGTGCTGCATGGTTAAAATGATGCTGATTAATGAAAGTAAATGTAGACCGATTATTGGAATTCTCTCCGAAGAAAAAGCTATTTGAAGAACCAGGAAGAGATACGGGCGTTAATAAGCTTCCCTGCACCACAGAGTAATATTTTGTTTTGTTTTGTTTTTGTTTTTTTGGAGGGGGAGAGCAGGGCAATTGGGGTCAAGTGACTTGCTCAAGGTCACACAGCTAGTAAGTGTTGTGTCTGAGGTCACATTTGAACTCAGGTCCTCCTGACTCCGGGACTGGTGTTCTGTTCACTGTGCCACCTAGCCACTCCTACAGAGTAATATTTTGGAACCATACACCTAAAAGTATTTTTCTCAAGGAAGGACTCTGTCCCTCTGGGGAAGAAACCTGGAATATTTGAATCAGAAACGGGACCCAAGCTTAACAAGAGTTGCAGGTACCCTAAGTGGAAAAAGGAAGTAGATTGTTAGAAAGTCTTTAAATTCAGTATTTGGACCAACACAAAGGAGGAAAACTGAAAATCCTGAAATCATCTAGCTTGGATCCTCACTCTGAGGAGGGGAGGGCAAACTGGGAGGGGGGAAAAGAAACAGTCATTGTTTGGGAAAGAGGGAATGATAATTGAGACAGGGTTGGCTATCCACATAGAGAGAGAAAGGGATATGGAAAGAGAGATCTTAAAGGAAAAGGTGATGATCAGGAAAAGATCTCAAGATAAAGTGGAGACCCCATCAAAGACAACACAGTAGAGAGTGAGAGGAGGATGGGGAGAAGGAGGTGGAGGAAGAGAGGAAGAAAGAGAGAGGGGAGAGAAGGTCTGAGCTAGAGATGGGACCAGAAAAGGAGAGAGAAGCAGAATGGTGACCCATACTAAGGGCTCCAGATTCCTGGGAGCTCCAGCAGCCTGAGGCAGAGACAGCCCACCCACTGCCCCAAACATGGCATCCCATCTCAAAATCAGGGTTAGTCCCAGAACACCCTTCACCAGGCCCCTGACAAGTGGCCCTCCAGCCTCTCCCCAAGGGCAGTCAGTGTTTCCTGCCAGCTACTGGCCTCAACAGACCTCTTTGTAACTTCCTGTCATTGTTCTTGGGGCTGCCCTGGGAAGTCAAGCAGATACAGCCTGACCATTCTACCACATAACAGCCTTTCAAATAATAGAAGACAATAATTATGTCCCCTCCGGGCCTTCTCTTTCCCATTTCCTTAAACTGCACCCTTCGAGGAAGGACCAGAGATGGAAGTTTAAGGGACAGAGAAGAGCAAGGCCGAGGCTCTTTAGGCTGGTATGCCTGCCATTTCCTCAGTTGCCCCAGTCCCCATGATTCACAGCTTCCCTCCACTTTAGGCACACACAGGACGGCCACATGCTTGGTCTCACTGTTACCCACGATGGCTCTGTATCCTTGGTCAGGAACTCCAAAACCCTCTGTCCCAAACTGAGCTCATGATCTTTTCCTCCAGTCATTCCCCTTTCTTAACTCCCCTGTTGCTATGGAGGGCACCACTCCCTGCCCTTCTCTACTCTGATGCTTTCCCCACCCTGATCCAATCCCTCATCATCTCGTGCCCAGACTATGGCAAAGGCTGCTGAACGGAGCTGGAGCAAGCCACGAAAGTCGTCTACCACATCTTTCTGGTACTCAGTCTTCATGGGGCTCCCAGCACAGTAGGGCAATCTTTATACCCCTACCTGAATGATTATCCATCATTCCCCACAGGGCTGTTCTGAACCTTCTTTTATTTCCTCAAGCCTCCCATGTCTCTCCTGCCTCAAACCCCTCTTGTCTCTTCTTTTATTGAGCAAATGGAGGCCGTTCACCATGAGTTTCCTCTTCTCTCCTCTTCATCAAATAGTCCCTTGGCATTATTCCCTACATTTTCTTCCTTTACTCTACTCTCTGATGGTGAATTTTCCCTTCTCCTTGCCAAGGTTAACTCTCTGCATATGCTATTAATTCCTCACTCCTCATTTCCCAAATCCAATTTGTTGCCAAAAGCCTGTACATTTTACCTTCATCACATTCTTCCTCTGGCAGAACCACCACACAGGGCCCTCCCTCCCTCCTACCTTCCCTGTTACTGTGGAAGGCGCCACCAACCCCCCAGTCCCCCAGGTTCATCCTGAACTCATTATCTCTCTCACCTCCCCTGTCTGACCCCGGTTGATTTCACCTGTGCATCTGCTCCCAAATACATCTTTTTCTCTCCTCTGATCCTGCCCCCACCCTGGTGAAGACCCTCATCCACTCATGCCTGGGTGTGTGTGTGTGTGTGTGTGTGTGTGTGTGTGTTTGCCTGCTCAGGTCTCTTCCCCTCCAGGCCATCCTCCATTCAGCCACCAAAGGGATGTCATGTCACTAAAGTGTAGGTTCGACTATATCAACCCCCCCCAATAAACTCCAGCAGCCTCCTGCTGTCCAAAAGCAAATATGAAATTCTCTTCCTGGTATTCAAAGTCCTTAAAGTAGCCCCTCCTATCTCTCCAGACTTCTCACCCCTCCCTCCCCAGCACCTTCTCTTGGATCGGTGACACCCAGCCTCCTGGCCATCTCACCAACAATACCTGACCCCAGCTCTGGGCATTCTCTCTGGCCATCCCCCATTCATCAAATGCTCTCCCTCCAACGCTCCTACAACTGACCTCCCGGATGTCCTTTCCATCCCAGCTAAAATCCCACCTTCTGGGGAAGCCTTCCCCAGCCCTTCCCTCGGTTAATTATCTCCTATTTATCCCGAATCTGGTGTGTTTTGTGTATATTTGTTTGCATGTCGTCTCCCCCATGAGGTTGTAAATTCCTTAAGGACAGGGACAGTCTTTGGCCTCTTTTTGTATCTCCCATGCTTAATCAATAAACCTTTAGTGCCTGGTTGACTGTGATGTTCACTGAAGGAGCAGAGAGTGATTCCTAGACTTTGTCCTGGTCAGATTCTCAGACTCTTGAAGTTAAAAGCAACACCAGGGGCTTCTAGCCCAGAATTTCCCATACAACATACCTGACAGGTGGTCTGTCTTAGTCTCTGTTGGAAGACTTCCCGTGAAAGGAAACACACTACAGCCAGGCAGTCCAGGACACTTTGGGACAACCCTTCCTCACCATCCCCTTCTACACCAAGATTATCTGGCAGGATCTCCAGGGGTGAGCTACTCTTCAGCTTTCAGAGGATAGCCAGGGTGGTTTAGAGTTTCTAGGAGCCCCCACCAGGGTGTTTCCAATTTCAATCAGCTAGTAGCCTCAATGAGTTTTTAGGTATTACTAAAAAGATGCAATAAGAATGATAAGTCCAAAACATCACTGCAGATTGTCTGGGGACACACTCTACCACAAGCACATACAGGCCTGTGGGAAAATAGGCTCTGATTACAGAAAATACCTTTGGTCAAAGGTAAAGTCACAACTCCTGTTTAGTGAAATTCCCTCCTTGAGTCCATAATAAGTGCTCCCCTCTGAAGCAAGGGTCCCGGATCTCTCTCAGGTGGCTGACTGCCTTTCTGTTTCTGGTCTATTGCTCTCTCTTAGCTTCATGGTCTTGTCAATAATATGATCATTGGTGGGGGATAGTGTAACTTTCGACCTGGGCTCACTCCCCCCACTTTCCTTTCCTTCCGTGCAAGTGCCAGGGCCTGCCTCCCGAGGCACTCCAGAGCCTTTGGATTGCTTGGCTGCTGACTGATTCAACTGTGAAAATTCCTGTGCTATTTAAAGCTCCCAGAGGCCTGGTTAGACAATCAGGCCCTTCCCTTCTTGATCCAATTAAAGAGAGGTTCACACCTCAGGAAGAAACCATCCCTTCACTCAGTTAAACCTTTCGGCGGTGGGCAGCCTTTCACTTAAATCCTTGCAATTACTTTAATTGGAGGTGGGAAAGAGCCCCACCCTTACCCTGGGAGGAAGCTCCTTCCAATCTCCAGACCAAATTGGATTCTTGGCTTCTTTCTCTCCTGGGCTCCAGGTTCTGCCCTCCGGGGTTTAACAAAAGAAAGATAGTTATTGTCTCCTGGGAGCCAATTTCGGCTCCAATCCCTACTTTCCCAAACAGATGCTAACAAAAACCTGGAATTCCAGGCCCTTCCTGGTGCTGATCCCCCTTTCCTGGACATTCTGTTTTTTCAATGTCCTTTTGCCCAGAACTGAACTCAGCATATAGCTTTGGTCTCACCAAGGCGGGGACCAGTTGAACCATCACCTCCCCCCTCCTCTTAGCTCTGCCCCTTTTAATGCAGCCTAAGATTCTGTGGTCTTTCTCATTTGCCTTCACATTGAATTTATAATCTGCTCCTAGATTCGGGTCTGGTTCCAGGGTGGGGCAAAGGCGGGGGGGGGGGGGGGGGGGGGGGGGGACAGAGAAGAAGGAATTCCGGCACATAGTAGGTTCTATACCAATACTGCCTTTTCTTCCCCTTCTGCAAAATTTCCTCCTTTAACATAATCTAAAGACCTCTTACTATACTGGTCATACTCTTCTATACAAATTCCACATTTCCAATTCTGCTAGGCAGGAGATTCAGACCCCTTTATCTCCCCTGAGGCTGGTGGCCAGGGGGGCACTCCAAGCCAAAAGATTTTGACTCCCTCTCCTCCCCAGTCCAAGGACGGCTGCTGGGAACTGGCTAGGAGGCCTGGGGGGAGGCAGGGATGGAAGCAACCTGACTGCCAAGGGAAAGAAGGACTGCTACATGTGTTTCTCCATGACCCCAACCTTGTTCCCAGTGCCCAAGACTGATGGCCATGAAATCGACAGCTGGAGCCCAGAGCACAGGCCTCCTCTCTGCTCTCGGGTTTCGCCCCTTCCCCCTCCCTCCTCTCTCCGTACCTTTCCCCCACTTTCCCTGCAGACTTTCAAACCCAATCCCTCCCTGCCCCTCTCTCTGGAGGCCCCAGACAAGGCAGACAGGCCAGCCTAGCTGAAGCCATGAGCTCCTAAAGGAGTCAGGAGGTGGCCAATGCCGTCCCCATCATCACTGTGACCACCATCCCCACTCAGATACCAGTGGAGACAGCCTAGGACCCTGAAACCATGAGCCTAGAGTACCAGTGCCCTTCAGAGCAGAGGCCTCCCAACCTTTCGTCCATCACATGTCCTTGACATGTATAGTACTAAATGACACAATTGGGGAAGAAGGTCCCAAAGCCCTAGGAGCAGAAGCCCCTCCCAGACCTCCAGGCCAACTTCCAGCCATGACCATAGGGGAGAGGGACCAAGCTCTGGCCTCTCTGGGAGCTGTGCCTTCAACTACTGCACTCGCCACCCAAGATTTTGGCACCATCAAATCCTTCAGCACCAGAAACAAAGGATTTCCCCAGTGAGAATGGCCTGAAAGCAGACTCGCCACCCTTTGCTTTGCTCTTGAACCCAAAGGAGCCCACATGAAACCTTTTCACCTGACTTTATATTAACTTCCTTTCTATTTAGAGTGTAAACTCCTCGAGGGCACTGCATGCTTTTCAGTTTTCCCAGTGCTTATTCAGCACAGTGCTTTGCACATAATAAATAGTTAAAAAAAAAAAACATCTTTTTCTTAATCTACCACTCCAGTGCAGGCCTTCATCACTTCACAGCTAGACTATTTTTTTTTTTTTTGCAGGGGGGAGGTGAGGGCAGTTGGGGTTAAGTGACTTGCCCAAAGTCACATGGCTAGTAAGTGTTAATAGTCTGAGTTCTTATTTGAACTCAGGTCCTTCTGACTCCTGGGCTGGTGCTCTATTCACTGCACCACCAAGCTGCCCCAATGGCTAGACTATGACATAACCTGCTGGGAGTGGAGGTAGGGGTCTGCCTGCCTCAAGTCTCTTCCCCTTCTGATACATTCTCCATTTATCCACTAAAGAGATTTTCCTAAAATGCAGGTTGATCAAGTTACCACCTCCCCATATTCAATAAACTCCAGTGGCTTCCTGTTGTCCCCAGGAACAAGTGCAAAATGCTCTGCTTGGCCTTCAAAGCCCCATCCTACATTTCCAGTCTTCTTACACCTTATTCCCCACCATGCACCCTTTGATCCCTGCTGTTCCCAGAACAAGACCCTCCATCTCACAGCTCTGGACATTTTCTCTGGCTGTCCCCCATGCCTGGAATGCTCTCCCTACTGTGCTCCAATGACTGGCTTCCTTTAAGTCCCAACTAAAATTCAGCCTTCAATCGGAAGCTTTCCCCAACCTCCCTTCATTCAAATGCCCTCCCCCCTGGTAATTATCTCCTGTTTATCCTGTATATAGATAGTTTTGTTTCTGTTTGCAGGTTGTCTCCCCCATTGAACTGTAAGCTTCCCGAGGGCAGGGATGCCTTTGGCCACTTTTTGCACCCCCAGAACTCAGCATCGGTCCTTAATGCTGATTGATTCTTTTGCTAAAGTGATCTCTCCGGTCCCTCTTACCGTTTCTCACTCTCTGTCTTTGGCTGTCCCTGTACATGTATTGCGTTTGTCTTTGACACCCCAAGCTGCCCGTCTCTCTTCGGTGTGGGCATTAGCTCTCTGGCCTTAGAGATCTGGTGTCTCCCCTGGCTTGCCCACTTCTCTTTTCATGGCCTTTGTCCTCCTCTGGTGGTTTATCCTACTTACTACAGCCAGACTTTCCCCAAGAGGATCCACAAGCTCCATTAAGGCAGCCCCAGGCGCAGGATGGAGGGAGGAGGGGGAAGAGCTGGTTAAGAGGCTGGCCTGACGCTGCCTGAGATTAGGAGGTTTTTGGGGGGAAGGCAGATGGGAGGGGGGCAAGAGCCAGGCCCAGGAAAGATAAGGATTCTTCCCGATCCACCTTAAGGCTCCCCCTCCCCCTCCCCCTTTCCTCCTGCAGAGAATGGGAGCTGCCAGGATGGGGCCCCAGGTGTCTGGACCACTCCACCCCCCAGTGCAGCCTGAACAGGGGACCCTCCTCTCACCAATTATCCCCCCCATTCCTCTACCCAAGCTCCCCCCCCCCCCCCCCCCAACAGGAGAGACACATAAAAAAGGGGGGGGGGGGGCCGCCCCCCCCCCCCCCCCGGGCCCCCCCCGGGGGCCCCCCCCCCCCCCCCCCTCCCCCCCCCCGGGCCCCCCCCCAAGCCCCCCCCCCCCCCCCCCAAATCAGGAGAGACACATATAAAGAAGGGGGGAAGGGAGGGAGAAGCAAGAAATTGGAGAGAGAAGCAGGGGAGAGGAGGGGCAAAGAGAGAGGAGAGGGAGGGGGAGGGAGAGAGAAGCAGGGGAGAAAGGGAGGGGGCAGAGAGAGAGGAGGGGGAAGGAGAGAGAGTGAATCGAGAGGGAAGGTGGGGAAGGTAGGATTTAGAGATGAAGGTACAGAGAGGGAGAGAAAAATAAAAGATAGGGACAGACCTAGGGAGGGGAGGGAAAGGAGATAGGGCCAAAGCAGACGAGGGTGGCAAGAGTGGTGAAGGTAAAAGGGGGAAAGATAGTGAGAGAGAGGAGAAGGAGGGAGGGAGGGAGGGAGAAAGAGAGAGAGAGAGAGAGAGAGAGAGAGAGAGAGAGAGAGAGAGAGAGAGAGAGAGAGAGAGAGAAGAAAGGAAAGAGAAAGAGAGGGATGAGAATTTGAGGTTTAAAAAGGAGGAATGGACTGAAGAAAAGACAGAAGGGGAACAGATACAGAGACAGGAAAGAAGGGAGGAAGATGTGAGAGAGAGAGAGAGAAATCCAGAGGCAGACACAGGGGAAGAGAAAGAAGAGAGAAAAGGGGAAGGGAGTTACAGAGAGAGGGAGATAAAGACAGCAACAGCATACAGAGACAGGAGAAAAAAGGAGATAGAGAGGTTGAAAGGGAGGAGAGATAGGGAAAAGGTAGGGAAGGCTAGAAGGCCCAGCTCAGAGCCGGGGAGAAGGACCCTGAGTGAGAGCCCCTTCCTCTGATATTTGGAGATTACAGGCCCCTAGACAGAGGGGGAGAGAGGGGATTATGTCCTACTGAAAAGCAGGAGACAGACATAGACATAGACAGGAAAAGAGATTCATTGAGAGATAGGGAGACAAAGAGACAGAGACAGAGAGACAGAAGAGTCAAAGAAGAAGAACCAGGGGGTGTGAAAGACAGAGATCCCTGAAGGCATCGCTGCCTGCACCTTGGAGCCTGAGAGATGGGGGGCCCAGCTCGCCTCAGTCCTCCCCGGGCCCTGCTGCTTGGGGCTGCCTTAGGGGCTGCAGGTAAGAGTTCTGGGATAGGGTTAGGCAGTAAGGTGGGGGGAGAGGGGGAATTCTAATAGAGAGACACTTCACAGATATCCCGCAGAGAGAATTTCTGAGAGAGCTCAGAGACCTGCCACATTTACACGTCTGGTGCTGGGGTGGGGTGGGGTGGGGATGGGAGGGGGGCCAGAAGAGGAGAAAGGTCTGGAGGCGGGGGAGGCCACTCATTCCGCCCACCGCCCATCCCTCTCCCAGCTCACATCGGCCCGGCGCCTGCCCCGGAGGACTGGTGGACCTACAAAGATAATCTCCAGGGAAGCTTCGTCCCAGGTGCACCCAGTGTGGGACTCCAGAGTCTCCCCTCCCCCTCCCCCCCCCCCCCCCCTCCGGCCCCCCCCCCCCCCGGATCCCAAGGCATCCTCGGACACCCCCCCCCCCCCCCCCCCCCCCCCCCCCATCCCTGCAGGCCCGCCCCCTCTGGGATCCCAAGGCATCCTCGGACAGCTTCCTCACCTCGGGGCTCCAACCTCGCCTAGCCTCTCACCACCCCAGAGCCCAGACCCAGGCGTCCCCTTCCCCAGACTCTCCGGTACCCTGGAGACCACTCTGACCGCCTTCTCCCAGGTGGAGACCTCGTCCGTTCCTCCCCTAGCCTCCCCCCTCCACGCCCCTTCCCCAGAGACCCCAGCATCCCTCTCCCAGACCTCTTCCTCTCTGGGGGGTGGGGAGGACATAGGCATCCCCTCTCGTCTGCAGACCCTGGCATGTCCTGTCCCAGATTCCTCCCGCCATCCCCTTGCCCCTCCGGGACTCCGGCGTCCCTTCCCCCTGCTCCCCTCTCGAAGGCCAAGGAGCCATTATAGATGCGCATCTCGAAGTAGTGAGTGGGCGAGAGTGGAAGCCAAGCGCGGGGGCGGGCGTCGCGCCAGCCTCTCTGGCTCCCAGCTCCATTCCTGGGGACCCAGATCTCCACCCCTCCCCCTCGGCCCCCTGCGGTCCCACGACCCTCCAAACGCTCTGCCCCGTCTTGACCGTGAGGCCAACGAAACTACAACCCCCATGAGGCACAGGGGCAGAGGAGCATCTGGGACACGCGTTAGCTTCCGCGGAGACTGCTGGGAGTTGTAGTTTTATTATTGTGTGGCTCCCGGTGGGACGAGAAAGGCAGGCTCGGGGGAGTAAGGGGCTTGGTAAGCCCTCAGGAACCCAGGGGTCCCCTCTTTCAGCTCCTAACGGCAACAAAGACCCAGACATCTCCTTCCCTTAGCCCCTCAAAGATCCAGGCATCACTTTGCCCTCGGGCATCCGGGTTAAACCACCTTTCTCTTAGTAATTGATTGCCACTTCTCTTACCTCCACCTCTCTTCCCCCCACCCCACCCCCAGGGCCGCCCTTCTGGGGCCTGGTGAACGCAGCCTGGAGTCTGTGTGCCGTGGGGAAGCGCCAGAGCCCCGTAGATGTGGAGCTGAAGAGGGTCCTCTACGACCCCTTCCTTCCTCCGCTGCGGCTCAGCACCGGCGGGGAGAAGGTAAGGGGGCCTGTTCCTTGCTGTTCTGGGACCCAGCTGTCCCTCCACAGCCCCGCCCATTCAAGGACCCAAGTGGTCCTGGCGCCCAGTTCTCTCGTTTTGGGGGGTTGGATGGACCCCAGATCCACAGAGTCCAGGAGGGGCGATCAGGGAAGGCATCCTGCAGGTAGAACCTGCGAGAAAGAACAAGTGTGGCCTGGATCTGAACGCTGGGGAGGGAAAGGAAGCTGGGACCAGAAAGAGGAAGAGCCGAAGGAAGGCGGCTAGGCTAGGGGCCACAAGGATCCAGAGCTAGGACAGGGTCCCAATTCCAGATGAGGCAGCAGACCTGGAAAGAAGGGGCAGAGGCTTACCCAGGGTCCTGCAGCCACATCGAGGCAGAACAGGAGCTGCTTCCCGGGCCCACTGCCTCAGATGCGTGTAGAGGCTTTTGAGCCCAGGAAATCAACCTGTGCCTGATTTCCCCTTAGGCAGGTCAGGGGAACTACCCGGGTGGGATTCCCCACTTGTGGCCTCCCTCTCTCTAACCAGCTCTAACTTTCTCTCAGCTTCGAGGGACTCTGTACAATACTGGTCGACATGTCTCCTTCCTGCCAGCCTCAAGGCCTGTGGTCAATGTGTCAGGGGGGCCCCTCCTCTACAGCCACCGACTGAGCGAGCTTCGCCTCCTCTTTGGGGCCCGAGATGGGGCTGGTTCAGAGCACCAGATCAACCATGAGAGTTTCTCAGCAGAGGTGATGGGCCCCCATTGTGCCCACCACGGGCTTGGCCATCATTTGGTCTTGGATGTCACTGGTTACCCTGACCTCCCTCACAGGCTCATAACCCTAACCCTTAGCCTGGTGCTGACCCCATCCCTGGTTTTGCTCATCCCTTCTACCAATGCTCAGCTCTCTGACCACAACCCTGGACCTGGAGTCTCTGCTCCTACCACTGACCCAGACGCCCTCATTCCTCCTCTCCATACAGGTGCAGCTGATTCACTTTAACCAAGAACTCTATGGGAATCTAAGTGCAGCTTCCCGGGGTCCCAATGGACTGGCTGTCTTAGCACTTTTTGTGAATGTGAGTTCAAATGCCTGGGCATCTGAGGTGGCAGGAGTAGGGGTATAAATCCATGGGTCCTCCAGGGGTATAGATTGTGGGGAGAGGATATCTGAGAGGCTGGGGGAAAGGATACCTACTATTCTTGAAGGGGTAAAGGAGGGAATAACTGGGTATTGGAGGAGGGGGTCCCTGGGATTGAGGACTGGAGACAAGAGGTGCTGGATGCATGAAGGAGAAGGGCTACGTGGGGCCATGGGGACTGGATGTTGGGGACAGGAGTTGAGTACTGGATTCTTGGGTCTCCTGTGAGGCATCCCCTTTTCCCATACCAAAGAAAGCTGTCTTCTGACTCTAGGGACTTCTTTGGAGAGGTGTCCCTGATGCTTTCTAGCCAAGGCCAAGGCCAAGGGCCATAACCCTTCTCTGAACAGAACTGATCTGGTCTAGAGTCCTGGGTCCTGGATTTAAATGCATCTTGAAATACTTTAGAGGGGCCCTCCATTGAACAAACAACAGTAACAGTTGCAGGGTGTGCAGGTCTCTGGACTTAGCAATAGCAGGAAATGGAGGATTCCAAGAGATTTAATGCCTGCCCTCAGAGAGCTTGCATTTCAATAGAGGATACCAGATATAAAATTAAGCATGAGATTGGTGTTTGTCGAGATGTGTGTTTTTAGCAGTGTGGGGCCATCTGCAGCTCCAGCCACCATCTGGTCTCTTTAAAGAAGGCACAAGGGGGTGGAAAGGGAAGGCCCTGGGGGTGGGCTTGACAGGTTGAGTAAGAATTGAACCCAGGAAGGGATATGGAGGAAGGGACGGGGCATTAGTACCTAGAAGGTTCTGAGCAAAGACCAGAGGCTAAAGTCACCAGGGCTGAGCCCATCCAGTTGGACTCAAGCACAGAAAAGGTAGGCTGGAGTTATCCAAGGTTAAGACTGGAGCTCCTGGGGGAGCCCTCCATTGGCAAGGTCCAAGGTGGCCTGGTGGATAGAACACTAGGCTTGGGGTCAAGAAGACCTGAATTCAAACCCATCCTTAGACCCTTCCTGTCACATAACCTCTGTTTGCCTCAGTATTCTCATAGGTAAAATGGGAATAAGAGCTTCCCTCCCATCTCATTTTATATTATATTATCTCATTTGATAATGTTGTGAGGTACTTGGCTGTCATTGTTAAGAAAATATTCTTATGATCCAGGCAGGGAGCATGAACCTGATTTAGGAAGCCAAAGGGGCTAGTAAAGAGGGATCTGAGCTAAGGAGTCACTGGATCAAGGCAAGAAGCCTTGTGTCTGTAATGTAGACACCACTCTGTTGTGAATCCATTGTATCTGAAGTGTTAGATGGCTGCCCTCCTTTGTTTGCTCAGCACCCAGAACCCAGTCAGAGGCCCTGGTCTCCTCCCTCACCTGTCCCCCCCACTCAGAGGCCTTGGTCTCTTCTCTCACCCACTCCCCCCCCCCCATTCAGTGCCCAGGATTTAGTTCTCCTTTGAAGGAA
>NW_027186389.1:1440148-1449133 GCF_028583685.1 Petaurus breviceps papuanus
GCCCGGCCCCTTGATGCCCCCCTCCACCTCTCCCTTCCCGGTCTCGTGCTGGGCGCCCCGTGGATCTCCCCGCCCCGCACTTTCCCCCCACCTTCTCGGCCTCTCCATCTCGCGGGCGCTGCCTGGCCCTGTCTGCATCCCCTGCCTTGGGCTCTGCGCATCTCCCTCTGTCCTGCGCTGCCCCTCTTTGCGTGTGCCCCGCTCTGCGTGACTCGCTGTCCCTGTGCCCGCTTTACTTGTGACTCGCTACCCGTGTGCCCCTATCTGCGTGTGACTCGCTGCCTGTGTGCCCCGCTGCCCCTGTACCCGCTTTGCTTGTGACTCGCTGCCCGTGTGCCCCGCCCCTGTCCGCCCCGTCTTGTCCGTCTCTCTGCCAGGTCTCCTGAAGGAGAAGGAGCGGAAGGCGCCTGTCGGCGGCAGCGAAGAGGTGGGCGGCCTTTTGGGGGTCTCGGGCCGGCCCCGCTCGGGCCCGGGCCCTGGCGCCCTGCTGGCCTCGCTGTTGTGGGAGCGGCCTCTGCCCTTCGGCGACGTGGACGACGTGGACCTGGACGCCTTCCTGCTGGAGCACGGGCTGCCACCCAGCCCCCCGGACCCCGGGCCGCCGGCGCCACGTGCAGCCCCTGCCCCTAATGCCGCCGCCCCGTCCTGCTCCTCAGGCTCCTCGTCCCCGGCCCCATCCAGCTCTTCCTCTCCAGTGTCCACGCCCACGCCTGCCTCTCCACGGATGTCTCCGGGGGGACACGTACTGGGACTTAGGGCCCCAGGCGCAGGTGGCTCGGGCTCCCAGCGCGCAGGTGCACCTGAGTGGGGGTGGGGGGTGGGGCGGGAAAGAGGAGAGGGGAGATTCAGAGCCCCAGGGAGGAAGAGGTCCCCGAGCGAACGGCCGGACCTGTCACCCCCAACCGGAGATGTGGGCTGGGCGATGTTTGGACTACAGCTCCCAGCAGCCCTTTGGGCCGGCTGCTTGCTCTCAGCCCGAGCCTCTGCCGCTGGAGCTGCTGGGAACTGGAGTGCCTCGCCCTGTCAAACCTCCCGTGTCCTCCCTGGCGGGGCCCGCCCGGGGCCGCAGCCTCACACTCTGGGCCCACGTGAGCCCCTCCCCACTCCCCAGGGCACGCAGCCCCGCGCGCTGCTGCGCGGTCACGTGCAGCGGGGGCGGGAGCGGAGGAGTTCTGGACACGTGACGCCGCCCCCGCCCCGCCGCCGTGTCCTCGGTTGGCCCCAGCGGTGGAGGGGAAGCTCTTACGCATGCGCCAAGCTCTTGGTACTGGGGAGGGCCTCCAGCTCCTCTCCTTTAGTTCCTCGATCCTCAAGGGGGTCCGAGGGAACCGCAGGAGGGGTCGTGGCTGGACCGCCAGAAGGACTTTACCCCCCCCACCATCACTGACCGTGCCCAGTTTGGTTGGGGGGTGGGCCCACGAGGAGTGAGACTGGGGGATGGATCCTTTGACCCCAGGGTGACGTCAGACTCCTAGATGGATGGAGGAAGTGGGAGGGAGAAGGACCCCGAGGTCACTCTCTCACTCTCCCCCAGGCCCGGCCTCCCGGGACACCCCCAGCCCGGTGGACCCCGAGTCAGTAGAGGTGCTGATGACCTTCGAGCCCGACCCCGCTGACCTGGCCCTGTCCAGCGTCCCAGGCCAGGACACTTTCGACCCCCGGAAGCACCGCTTCTCCGAGGAGGAGCTGAAGCCCCAGCCCATCATGAAGAAGGCTCGGAAGATGCAGGTGCCCGAGGAGCAGAAGGTGAGCTGTGCTGGCCGCTCCCCTCGGGACCCGCCCCCCCCTCCCCGGGAGAGCCTTCCCCTCCCTGGCTGGTGATCCGAAGCCGAGGAGGCCGGAGCGGCACCCTCGGTGCCTTAGGCCACCCCCCCTGAGGGGAGCCCAGGTCTCCTCTTCCCCTCCTTAAGGGCCGGGCTGAGGAGCTGACCCACACTTTGGGTCAAAGGCTCTCATTGGCAGTCATTCGGGAGTTTGGTTGGCTCTGGTTAGGGATGTACCAACTGACCCGGCCAGGGGCTGTCTCGTCCTGCCCTGTCTGAGCCCCACACCCTGCCTGCCTGCCTCCCCAGGACGAGAAGTACTGGAGCCGGCGCTACAAGAACAACGAGGCAGCCAAGCGCTCTCGGGATGCCCGGCGGCTGAAGGAGAACCAGATCTCAGTGCGGGCAGCCTTCCTGGAGAAGGAAAACGCCCTGCTCAGACAGGAGGTGGTAGCGGTTCGACAGGAGCTCTCACACTACCGGGCAGTATTGTCCCGCTACCAGGCCCAGCACGGGGCCCTGTGATGCTGTGGCCTCCCCAGTGCCCCCCTGCCCCCACCCTGGCCCTGACTGGCTGCCAGCTCCCAGGCTGACTTCTCTGTCCCCACCTCTATCCCCAGGACATTCTCCTCCAAGGAGGACCTTGGGCCCCTCACCCTGAGTTCTTGGCATACTGGGACCAGCAGGCTTTTCCCGGGAACACTGCCAGCTGGACCTTGTGTGGCCCTGGGCAGGACTTTGGCCTTCTCCCTGGCCAGGACTGAGGGGCCAGGCCCAGGTGAAGTACCCCGAAGTCAGAGGATCCCACAGCAGCCCATTCCTGTCCCTTGAACTCTTCCCCCCGTCTGCCCACTAGTGTGGCCATGGGCTGGCCATCTGGGCTCCTTGAGGGGCTAAGGCCCAGGGTACAGTAGGGCAAGGTGCTGAGATGATGATAAATCTATATCTATATATATATATATATTTTTTTACATCTATCAACTGGACCCCGGCCCCGCCCCTCTGGGAGGGGGAGGGGGGGGGGTTAGGGGTTTGGGGGGGGGGCCCTTCCCATTCCTTTGCTCCCTGGCCCTCTCCAGTTGAATAACTCCAATAAATCATGAGAAGCCAAGCATCTGCTGCTTGGGGGGGGGGGAAGGGGCAGGACCCTGCACAGAACCTTGGGGAGGCCATTTCCCCCTCTGGGCCTCAGTTCTACCCCATATGTAAAGTGGATCTACCCTTCCCCCAGGTTCTCCACCTTCCCTCCTAACATAGGAAGGGCCAAAGGGCTGAAGCAAGCGTTGTTATTGTTTATTGCATAGAGGCTGTAGCCTTGAAGACCACTGGGGTAGGGGAGGGAAACTGAGGCAGGGGGCCCCAGGAGTCCCTGGCACACCCCACCCCTTCAGGGAGGAGGTCCTAGTGCAAAAGGGGGTGCTCACCAGGAGCAAAGGAGGCAGAAGGGGCAACCCCCATCTGGGGGCCCAGGGAAGGCAGTTCTGCCATCTGGTACCCCCCACATTCTGGGTCCCATCATGGGGCTGAAGAGGAGAAGGCTCTGCCCTCAGGAGGTCCAGCTTGCTCTGGAGACCCTGTCTCCAGTCCTGGTCCCTATTTGGAGACTGGCCCTGGTGACCAGTCTCATCCCCTGAGGTGAGAGAGAGAGAGGAGAGCTCTGTCCTCCAGCAGAAGCCCAGGCCTGGGCCTCAGCCCCAGACAGAGAACTGGTGGAGATGCCGGCTCCACCCAGCCAAGCCTTCCTCCAAACAAACAGGCCCAGAACTGATGCTGGGCCTGGAGACTGGGCTTCCTTCCCCTAGCCAGCCTAGGCTTTGCCTCCTCCCCAGGGAACTGTCCCACACTTGGGTCCCCAGGCCTCCCCCCTGGCCAGCTGGGGCTCTTGGGCCTCAGGGCCTGCAAGTAGGGTTCCTAGGCCAGGGTGGATCTGGGCCTGGAGAGGCCCGTATTCCACCTGTTCCCCATCCACTGTGAGGATTCCATGGTGGGTGAGTGGCTCTAGGCGAAAGGCTCGAGCTGTAGCATAGCCAAGTTGGGGACAGCCCAAGCCAAAGTGGCTCCCCCTCTCCATGGCCAGAAAGAGCCGGAGCAGGGAGGCCCTGGAAACTCCGCCTCGCACCCAGCACAAGTGCACCAGCCCATCCCCAAACCTGGCATTGGGGACTGCCACCAGGTCAGCACACAGGTGGCTTGGTGACTGGGCCAGGATTAGCACAAAGTCTCCCTCCAGGGTCACCCAGCCTGGGGGCAGTGGGGAGCCCAGGGGAGGCAACAGGTCATCCTTGGGGCCGTGGTGAGTGCCAGGGCCTGGTGACTCTGAAATGGGAGAAGCCCCAGGCTCCAGGAAGTTCTGTGAGTTAGGGGAAGGAGAGAGACTAGAAGGGGTTGATGGGGAAGCAAGAGCCTCCCCAGGCTCCAGGCACGGAGGGGAAGAGGAGAGATTGGGGGCCTGAAGTTCCCCAGGATCTTCAGAGGCTGGAGAAACAGCAGAGAAGGCTGATGGGGTCTGAGAGGCTGGAGAGTTGGGGGAGCACAGGATGTCTAAGGACCCTGGGAGGCAAGGGGAGGCTTCAAGATCAGAGGGGATCATGGGACTGGAGGATACTGGAGGGTCAGAATGGACCAAGGGATTATGGGAGGCTAGGGGTTCTGAAGCCATCAAGGAGTTGGAGGCTGGATCTGAGCCAGGCCCGGGGGTGAGGGGAGGGTCAGGGGAGAGGAGGCATGGCCCTGGAGAATGAGGTGGGGATGGGGAGGGCTCCTGCTGGGGTTCTGGGGGAAAGTCTGCCCCTCGGGCTAAGGGCAGGTCAGACACTGAGCGGTGCAAGGGTGAGTGCATGTCTTTTGAAGGAGCTGAAGCCACAGTTGGGGCAAGGGCCAATTCAGAGGCAGCTCGGGGAAGAGGCTGGGCCAGAGCTGGGGGACCGTTGGAGGCTGGGGAGGAGGCTGGGAGGTAGGAGAGGCGGCCTGGGTAGACATGGAGGGAGGCCAGGCGGAGTACTGTGCCAAGGGTGAAGCGGGCAGGGCCCAGAACCCGGAAGCGCTCACTCTGAATGTCCACATCTGATACAAAGCCCCAGGCCACAGAGAGGAGGGAGAAACAGCGGGCTCCCGAGGCCAAGGTCACTGAGAGCAGGTCCAGTGGAGAGCCCCTACCCCGGCACATGAGCAGGGAACAATTCAGCAGCAGATCTAGGCCCATCGCTGGCTCAAACCTGCCCAGGGAAGAGGGACACAGATGCTGAGTCAGAAAGGGAGGGGCAGAATGCCGCAGAGGGGTGCAGGGCCCGGCAGGAAGGGGGGGAAGGGGAGGACCCCGAGACGCCCCTGCCTACCCCCCATGCTGGTTGACTGCTCCGGCCAGGGCATTGCCCGAACCACAGGGCAGGACTCCCACGGGAATCTTCACGGCTTCCTCCCAGTCGGGCCTGTCCAGGAGCCCGTTCACCACCTGTGGGCAGACAGAGGCCGTGTGGGTGCCCCAGGACCCTGGTTTGGCGGCGGGGCCTCCCGGCTCCAACTCACCTCGTACAGCAGGCCGTCTCCAGAGACAGTGACGATGCCATCCCACTCGCTCAGACGCAGCCCCTGCACCAGCTCCCTGGCGTGATTCTGCCGTTCTGGGGAGAGGAACGGCCAGAGCGGTGAGAGACGGCAGGCCCCCCCCCCCAGCCGCCCCCTCCCCCACCTCGGGGGTACTCAGCAGGCTCGGCCTGCCTCACCTGTCTGGATGAGGTTGAACGAGAGCCCGGCTTCGGAAATCATGGGCAGCACGTGGTTCTTACACCATTGCCAGGCCAGGCCCCGACCCCCAAAGGGATTGACCAATAGGAGCAGCCGGGGGGGCCTGGGCAGGAGGTCGGGTGTGATCTCTGGCGCAAGGGAGGCAAGAAAGGTCTCAGCCGTCCTTAGAGCAAGAAACTACAACTCCCATTAGGCTTCGGGGCCGAGCTTCCTCCGGCAGGGAGCCCGACGAGCCTAGGCCCTGCTGGGATTTGTGGTTCTGAAGATCTACGCTCCCCTCCCCAATTCCATTACGTTATGAGGTTCTAGAGCTGGTTCCTCACCCGTCCTAGAATCCCTAGTCCTGCCCACCTGCGTCCTGCACCTCACCACATACACACCTGCCCCCAAGTGAGCCTTCTTTCCGGTGCACTCCCTGACACCCCTTCCCTCCACCCTGAGGCTCAAACTTCTCCCACACCACCCACCCCAATGGGAAACAATGGAGGAGGGTCTATTTCATTGCTTCTGTTCTTTGGACCTAGGTGACCTGGCACACTGCCCAGGGGCGGGGGTGGAGAGTGTAAGGATGGGGCCAATTGTTCAAGGCTTACAGTGCCTCACCCACCTAATCCCCTGGGTCTCAGGTGTACTGTCACCCAGAAAGAGAATGCTGGGAGGCAAGCCTGGAGATAGAAAGACTGAGAGGGAGTTCCAGTTCCCGGGCCATTCTCCTCTGTCTCTACCCATGCCTCCCTGATGGGGACACAGAGAGGGGGCAGGGGGAGGCGGGCAGGGAGACAGGAACAGACAGGCACACAGGGCTGCAGGGCGGAACAGAAGTGTAGCCTGGGAGAGGGGCCAGAAGCAGAGAGAGCGGGGCAGACATGGAGAGTACGAAGAAGCCTGACTTGGAAAGGGGGTGGGGGAAGGGAGGTTGCAGAAAGAGAAGACACCCAGGTCCCAGACTCCTCACTCCTGGTCTCACGGTGTTGGGATGTGTGTGCGTGTGTGTCCGTTCTTGCCTTCTTCCCTTGGCTTGCCCATCCTCTTTCCTTCCATCATTGCTGCTTTCTTACTGTCCCCTCAGAGGGTCCCTAGACATCCTTGCAGGGTGCATCTCTTCAGAACCTGACCTTTCTTCCCACCTTCCCCTGTGAATCCAGGTCCTGTCCCAGACTATCCCACTCATGCTTCCTGAGTTCATCCACTTGGGGTCTCTAATTTCCTTCTGGACTTCATTCTCTCCATCCCCCTGCCACTTGATGGCCTTTCCCCACCCTGGTCCTGCAGCTCACCCAGGTCCCCAGGCAAGGGCACCCCTCGAAGTAGGCAAGTGAGAGCAGTGGCCCATCGTTGGGCCTCTGCGTGATTCTCCTCGTAGTCGGTGGCCCGGTCAGCCCGGAACGTCCGAGCCGCCCGCCTGCGGCCACCACGCCGGCCCCGTGGGTAAGTGTAGACACACAGGTAAGCAGCAGAGTCGTTAGGGGAGCAGCTTCGCAAGGTCCGACAACCAGAGACCTCAGCCAGAGGGACCAGGCCCCCCTGGGGCCAGGCCTCTGGTCTAGGTCGAAGCCGCTGCACGTGCAAGGCCACAGGGGTGAGTGTCAGCGCAAAGCGGGGACCTCGGGCCGGATAGGAGCCAAACTCCCCATGCAGGAGTGGGGTGCCTGCCATGGCCCAGTCCAGCCCTAGCTGGCCCGGGCTGCCCAGGGATCAGGGCTCTGGGCTCTGGCTTGACTCCCTGGCCCTAGGAGGTCAGTTCAGCTCTTCCCCAAAGGTCAGGATCTGCAGGCAGAAGAAGGGAGAAATTAGGGTCAGGTTAGGGAAGGACACGGATACAGAAATATGAGAGGAATCTGGCCCAGACCCAACTTCCTCAGTGCCTTCTCCATGACCCTCATGCCCCTACCAGCAAGGCACCGTTTGGTGGCCTGAGACTATTTCATGGAGCCCACTCCTTTTGCTGAAGAGCCCCATCTCTTTACTAGCCCTCCAGCTCTCTTCCCCCATTCCAAGGCCCCCAGAGTCTCCAAGATGTGCAGAAAGAGGTCAGTCAAGCCCAAAGGGCCCCCACCCCAGGGCCAAGGAGACAGACGAGACCCTAAGGGAGTTGGGGGGGGGAGCTGCCCAGAGGATCTTGTACATAGAGAAAAGGAAGGGTCAGGACCCCTCCCCCCAGAACACACGCACCCAGCCCTTAGGACTGCACGAAAGACACAGAGCAGAAACCCGGAGACCTTGGTCGAGTTTTAGAAGGGGCGTCCGCGGACGGCCAGTCTGGCGTGGCCAGATAGCAGGGACCTCAGCAGCAGGGGCCAGGGCAAGCGCCGATCTGCACGCCCGGGGCCCCGCGGTCTCTGGCCAAGGTCCTGCTCGGCCCGGGCGCCCCCGCCCCGCCCCGGGCCGACCTTTGCTCCCCCTTCGTCAGCCCCGGCCCCGCCTGCGGGATGGCCGACCCCAGCGGCCTCTCACCGTCCGGGCTGCGGCGGCTGCCGCGTCAGGGCCCCATCCCTGCGGGCCCCCCGCCGGCTCTCCCTAGCTCCGTCCCAGCGTCGCCCCCGTCATCTCGGCTCTGTCTCTGGCCCCGTCTCCAAGTGACTGCGTCTCTCTGAGAGTCTCATCAGTCGCTGTCTCTCTCGGGCTCTCGGTGTCACTACAACGGTCTCGGCGCCGCTCCCGGTCTTGGAGTCTCTTTTAGTCCCCGTGTCTCTCAGCCTCGTCTCCCCCTCAATCTCTGCTCAGTGTCAGTATCTCTGACCCCGCCCCCTCCCCACACCCGGAAGTCCCGCCTCTCTCCCGGTCCTGCCTTCCCGCATCGGTCCAAAGCACTGTGGGGAGGGTAAGGGGTGGGAGGGAGGTGTGTGGAATTTTAGCCAATGGACATGTAGGCCTGACTTGGATGAACCACCAGGATCGCGGAGGAGCGGGGCTCCGCCCGGCCGGACGGCCGGAGGCTTTGCGTTCGCGACTCTCGCGAGAAGCAGCGCCAGAAGAGGGGAGGTTGTGAGCCGCGACCGCCATGTTTACTTTGGGCGGTGGCCGACGCAGGCGCCTTTCTCCCGGACAGAGAGGGATGCAGAAAAACATACAAGACACAGAGGCAGAGATTCAGAGGCAGAGACGCAGACACAAAGGTGCGAAGACCCTAAGACTGATGCAGCAAGACAAACTCTGAGAAACAGAGACACAAAAAGACAGAGACAATCATAGCAAGACGGAGAACTCTGTGAGGCACAGAGACTTAGAGACAGACATAGCAAGAAAGAGACCCTGAGGCAGGAGCAGAGAGATAAGACACGCAAAGACAGGCACCTCCAGAAACTGCACTGAGAGGGGGAGACAGAGACCCCGAAACAGACAGGAACTGAAATAAATACCCTGAAACAGACAGGAACCCTGAAACAAAGACCCTGAAACAGACAGAAACTCTGAAACAAAAAACCCTGAAACAGACAGAAACCCTGAAACAAAGACCCTGAAACAGACAGAAACTCTG
>NW_027186389.1:1449233-1465341 GCF_028583685.1 Petaurus breviceps papuanus
AAACAGGAAAATTGACCCTCTGGTTTGCGGTAACACACTGACTCAGAGACTGGGGTGGGGGGGACACGGAGAGGTTGAATATTGGAAGAGCAGAGAGACATGTAGAGAGATACCCCAATCACTAGCCTCCTACCTACCTCCCTACCTACTTACCTTCCTACATTAAGGTGGGCCACACAACCCACAGTTATCTCCTTCCCAGCTAAGGCTCTAGGACAGGAAGCTGCAGCTCAGAGGAAAGGATCAGACTAAGGTCACACTGCATCACGGCAGCTGTCACCATTTGGAACCTATGGCTCTTTCCCCACAGCTAGGTGGCACCATAGTGCACAGAGTGCCTGTGGCTGGGACTGGAGTCAGGAAGACTTGTCTTTCTGAGATCAGTTTTGGCCTCAGACACTTATTAACAATGTGACTCTGGACAAGTCACTTCACCCTGTTTGTTTCAGGCTCTTCATCTGTAAAATGAGTTGGAGAAAGAAATAGCACACAGTTCCATCCCAAAATAGGGTCACAGGGAGTTGGATATGACTAAACAACAATAACAAAACCTCCAAGATGCTGGGAGAGACAAAAGGGGGTAGGGGGTATCAGACATTGAGAGACGGAGTTACAGAAAGTCAGGCAGAAAGCCAGTTTCAAAGAATGCAGAAGGAGAGGTACCTCCCTCCCCTCATCCCCAGCCACCACTTCCTCAGCCTTGAGCCAGCTCACTCAAACCTGGACCTGATGCTGGCAGGAGGTAGCTGGCTGTCTCTCTTCTGTCCAGCTGTTCTCAGCCTCAGCTCGTGGGGATGCAAGGCAGGAATGGAGGGGGCCCCCAGGGCCCTGACAGCACGAAGGGCTCTGAGGGGAGAGGAGAATCTGAGTTCCGCTTGCTTCTCTATCTCACCCTCTGCCTCGATTTCCCTCTCTCAGTCTGTCTCTGTCCTATTTCTGTTTCAGACCGTCTCTTCCTGCCCTGACCTCTCTGTGTTGTCTCATTACTTTCTCAGGGCCCCTGACTCTTTGTAACTGCTTCTCTGTTCCTCACCCCCTCACCTCTCTGGCTTTGCCTTGGTTTCTCTGTGTCTCTTGATTTTTGTCTCTGTATCTCAGCCTTTTTTGTTCTTCCTGCCTCTGTCTGTTTCTCTCTTCTTGTCCGTGTCTTGGACTTTCTCTCTCTCCTTCCCACCTCCCTCTTTCTGTTTGTTTCTCCCTTGCACACAACCTCTGTCTCTCTCTCTCTCTCCCTCACAATCCCTTCTCTGTCTCTCTCTCACGGATGACCTCTCTCTGTCTTTCTGTCTCTGCCCCCCCCCCCCCCCAGTCCCTCACACACCCTTCTCTTTGTTTCTCTGTTTCTATTTCTCTCTGTCTCTCCCCTCACCCACTCTCTCTGTCTGTCTGTCTCTCCCTGTGTTTGCCTTTCTCCTTCAGTCTCTCTCTGTCCCTGTCTCTGCTTCCCTGTCTGTTTCTCTCTGCATCTCTATCAGTCTCTCTCCCCATTGACTCTCTCTCTGGCCTTCACTGTCTGTCTCCTTGTCTGTCTGTGTCTCTCTCTGTCGGCTGTCTGTCTCCATCAGTCTCTCTCTCTGTCCATGTCTGTGTCTCTTTATCTCTGTTGGTCTTTCTCTCCCTTGGCTCTCTCTCTGGCCCTGTCTCCCTGTCTCCCTCTGTGTCTCTGTACTCTCCCCGTATGCTCTCCGTCTCTCTCCCTGCTCCACCTCCCCCAGCCTGGCCAGGCCAGTCTGACCACTTTGGCCAGGGCTGGGGGTGGCGCAGGGGTCAGACTCTGATCCCACGCAGGGTGAGCCCGGGGCCTGCAGTGAGGGGCTGGGGCTCTGGGGACCCAGGATGCTGGGAAGGGTCTTCGGTTAGACAACTGGTAGGACAGACCGGGCGCCCTGGGCCGGTGGGTCGGCTGCACTCCACCCGCTGTCACTTACAGCCTTTCCTGCGTGCGCCGCGCCCCGCCCACCCCCTAGCCGGTCGGGCCTCCCAGGATCACCGAGATGCAGGCGAAGCCGAGCAAGAGCGCCGCCGCTCGCCCTGCGCAATGCACCGGCCCCTCCCCTCGCCGTAAGCCTGGAAGGGAGGTGGGGAGGGAGGGGCAACCATAGAGAGGCGGCCGTGCGCGCCAGAGAGGCGCTGCCGCGCTCGACGTGCCCGCCCATCCCGCCGCCACGTCAGGCACGCCGCTGTCGCTGGTGGCTTTCCCAGCGTGCCCCGCGGCCCGTCGGTCTTTCCTGTTTGGGCCGGTGTTCTGTAGGGTGACAGCATGGTAAGTTCGGAGGGAATCCGCCGGCATCGGCTCGGCGCGGGGCCGCAGTAGGCCGGGGCCGACCTAGCTCGGGCCCGGGGCCTCCACGGCCTCTGTTGGGGGCCCCCATTGGGGGGGGGGGGGGGGGCGGGCCCCAGGACTCGGGAGGAGATGCGGACGGCTCCGGGCGCTTAGAGATCTCTGCGGCCTCCGCCCCCCGCTCCCGCGCTTGGGGCACCCACCGGCTCGGCCTCGCTCCGGCTGCGCCGGCACCCCTTCCCCCGACACCGAGCGACAAGCGCTTAGAGATCCCTCTGCTTCTTCGCGCGGCAGGGAGTCGACATCCGCCACAACAAGGACCGGAAAGTCCGGCGCAAGGAGCCCAAGAGCCAGGACATCTACCTGCGGCTGCTGGTGAAGGTGAGGCCCGGCCGGGGGGCATTGTGGGAGTTGTAGTTCTGCCCGGCAGGGGGCGGGGGCTGGTCCAAGCGTGGTCCTTGCTTGCTGCCCCGGGGCGGGATGCATTCTGAGGGGGGCCTTCCCCTGGTCCTGCAGGCGGCTGGGGGTGCGGGGCGGGCCAGGTTCCAGACCCTGACCAGGCCGCCCCGCCTGTCCCTGCTGTCCAGCTCTACCGGTTCCTGGCCCGCAGAACCAACTCGACTTTCAACAAGGTGGTCCTGAAAAGGCTGTTCATGAGCCGGACCAACCGGCCCCCCCTGTCCCTGTCGCGCATGGTAAGTCTGGGGTCCCCGCTGGGATGGGGGAGGGCCCCTCTGGCAGCTAGCATCGCTGGCTGCGTCGGTCAGCCCTCAGCCGCCCCGTATCTGAAGCCTGCTCCAGGGCTGGTGCCCAGAGGAGGCTCTGGGAAAGTGGGCTCCTCTTGGAAAGGCCTCGATTTCCCTTCCCTAATGAGGCGAAGGATATGCTCCCCAGGTGCTGTGATGCTGCATCTCCCCCTGCGGAGCTGAGAGCTGGCAGTCAGGCAGAAGTGTGGAAGGGGCCCTTACTTTTAAAACCTCCTCCTGCCTCTTTCCCTTAGATCAGGAAAATGAAGCTTCCCGGCCGGGAAAACAAGACTGCTGTGGTCGTTGGGACGGTGACAGATGACGTGAGGATCCAGGATGTCCCCAAGCTGAAGGTTGGCACCGTGATTGCACTCCAGACTTCCAGAGAGCTGGCAGGAGGGCCTGTCTGTTGTGGAGCCAGGCCCCTGGGCCTCCTGGGCAATTCTGGCCTGCGCTGCTGGGGGGCTTAGATTGGGCTACCACCACCCCCTCCTCACCCGAGTTCTTCCCTCCCTGGAGCAGGTGTGTGCCCTTCGTGTCACTAGCAACGCACGGAATCGCATCCTCAAGGCTGGTGGGAAGATCCTCACCTTTGACCAGCTGGCCATGAGCTCACCCAAGGGCCGGGGCACTGTCCTGCTGTCTGGTGAGTTGTTGGGGGACTGTGTTTCTTCCCTTGTTTTAGGGACTGGCTTGGGGGAGGGGGCATTGCTAAACATCCTCCCTTCTCTCTCACCACTGTCAGGTCCCCGGAAGGGCAGAGAGGTGTACAGGCATTTTGGGAAGGCCCCAGGCACTCCCCACAGCCATACCAAGTGAGTCTCATGGATAGGAGAAGGATGGCAGGGGGAAGGGGGCAGGTACGTGGGCATGGGACTTGGGCTTCACACCCTGTTTCTCTTCACAGACCATACGTCCGATCCAAGGGCCGAAAGTTCGAGCGTGCCAGGGGCCGCCGTGCCAGCCGAGGCTACAAAAACTAACTCCCTTCCTCCTTGTTATATTAAAGAGTTTTGGACGACATTTTTGTGTGTGTGTCTCTGCTAATTTTGGGATCTGGGAGTGGAGGGGCTGCTGCACCGCAGGGAGGGAGCCCCTGCAGCCACCTGGGGTTCCTGACAGTTGGCCACCCAGGAAGAGTTGGCTGAAGATGTGTGCTGGCCTTGGATCCCTGGTTCTGCAGGCAGGCATGGGAGGGTGGTTTTTGGCTAGGGCCCGCCTCCTGGGACCCAGGTATCCTCCCCTTCCTCTCAAGCTCCTGCCCCACCCTCAGCACCTCCAGCATTTCTGCCCCTCCTTGTCACATGCTGTTTCCTGGTCTTAACTGACTTGATTCTTGGAAAGGACCAGAGGTCCCTTAGGGGTGCAGAGGGGTGAGGCTTGGGCCTAATGGGCACCATGGGAGCTGGCTGTCTTGGGAGCAGAAGCTGAGCTGCAGGTGAGCTGCCTTCCCTGTAGGTGCCAGGGGGCCTCTGGCTTCCCCCAAGGCCAGACCCTTCTCTCTTTACACTCCAGGGCTGGGTCCATGTTAGTCTGTTCCTTTCTCCTGGCCTAGCAAGTACTAGAATGAATGAGGTGCCAGGCAAGGGGACTCAGGTACCCACCTGCCATGCTAACGGGGTGGAGAAGAGGAAGGAAAGGCAGGGGATATGTGCACTGCCTGTGGTCAGAGGGTCCTAGGGCCATGGCCCTGGGCAGGGCTTGGGGTGGGTGATGGAGAAAGAAGTCTGAGCTGGTGGTGGGCACTGAGGAGGCTTGCTTGAGGGGAGGCTTTCTGAAGGAGGGGTTCCTGTTACCAAGATGGCCCCAGCCATACTGGGGGAGGGGGCTGGGCTCTGGGAGCTGTGTAGGAACTTGAGCAAGGCCCTTGAATTTGGTGGGGCCCCTTCTCCATCCTGTGAGGGATGTGGTTCCCTGTTCCTCCTGGGGCCCCTGGGCCTGGGGCTTAGAAGGGAAAGAAGCTATTTAGGCGGGCTGAGGTCTCCTTCCTTCTTCGCTCCACAGGACTTTGCCCCTTTCTCCCGTTCCAGGTCCTTTGGAGGCCCCAGTAGCAGGGTCTGAGGCTTGTCTCCCAGCGAGGCCACGGTGAAGGATTATTGCCTGGGTGGGGAAGGGGGACCGGCTAAACTGGCCTGTATCCGCCTGAGGGGCAGGAACCAAAGGGCAGACAGCCAGGCTGGAGCAGGGACGGCCTGAGAACGGGCAGGGCCCTCCGACAGAGTGCTGGGGGGCCAAGCTGCCTGTCCAGCCTCCCAGAAAGGGTGCCCGTGGCTGGTTCAGAGGCCAGGGGAGCCCACAGAGACTAGGCAGAGATGCAGATGTAGGGAGATGAGACAGCCCCACCGGGCGCTGGGTGGGAGATAGGGCAGGGGCTGTTCTGGGACGGGGGGAGGACATGGCAGCTTCCCAGCTGGCAGCTCTAGATGAAGCTGGGGAGGGGGCTCCAGATGAGGCCTCCCTCAGCAAGGCAGACCCCACCCTCCTGTACTCAGAAGGTCATAGGCTGGCCCTGGAGACCCTCCTGAGTGAGGGATCGGGGGCCTTCACTTCCTGCCTGCTCCGAGAGAAGCTTGTGCCTTTCCTGGCTGCCGAGGAGGTCCGGAGCCTAGAGGCACAGGCTGAGGACTGGGGGGCTGAGGACAAGGAGGGCCCGAATGGGGCGAGGGGGGCTGGCAGCCCGGAGCAGGGGAGCGGGACCTACTTCCCAGGCCTCTCAGATGAGCCGCCTCCAGACCTGGGCCTGGGCTGGCCTGAACCTCAGCCGTGGAAGGGAATCACTCGAGCACGACTCTATACCCAGCCCCCAGGGGAAGGGGACCCCTCCATCAAGGAGCTGGTGAGGAAGGCTATTCAGGAGGCCCAGAAGGTGGGTTCTGGCCCACCCCCTGCCCCTGCTTCCTGCCCCACAGAGGTTCAGGGATCTGCCATGTTCTCCTTTCCACCCCCAGCTTATAGCGGTGGTCATGGACGTGTTCACGGACCCCGATCTCCTGATGGACCTTCGTGAGGCCGCTACCCACCGCGGGGTCCCCGTTTACATCCTCTTGGACCACCGCCACCTCCCTGCCTTCTTGGCCCTGGCCCAGCAGCTGGGAGTGAACCCCCGAGCCACAGAGGTAACAGCCCTGCCCCCTCTTCCTCCTGGTCCCTGACTCTGGGGGCCGGCGCCTACCCCACGCGGTCCCTGCTCCCCTCCTCAGAACCTCGAGGTCCGAGCCCTGAAAGGCTGCAGCTTCCAGAGCCGGAGGAAGAAGCATGTGACCGGGGACATGAGAGAAAAGTTTGTGCTGGTGGATGGAGACAGTGTCATCACCGGCTCCTACAGGTCTCAGCCCCGGCCCCCCAGCCAGGCCTTGCCAGGAAAGGCCTCCTTCCTGTAGCAGAGCTGCAGGCACCAGGCAGGGCACAGACCCTGCCAGGTGCACTGCATTGTGCCCGTGTGGGTGCCCTCATAATGCTGGGCCTCCCCCTGGCCGGGGCCAGGAGCATGGCCGGCACCGGGCCACAGAGGAGCCCACATGCCAGGATGTGGGGGCCCCTCCTGTCCCCATCTTTGCCAACTTCTCGTCCCCATCTCCAAGCACTGGGCACCTGGTCTGCCTCGACCACTACACATCTGAGCACTGTCCCTCCTGCCTTTTTCCCTAGACCAGAGCTGCCCTCCCTCTCAGCTTCTTGCTGGCTCCCTCGTGCCATTACTGAATGGGCTGATAATGGAATTGAGTGGAATTCAGAGCCATGACTTTTCCGGGTCCCCCCCCAGGTCACAGGGGTTACAAGCTGATGACGTCCCCCCTTGCCCCCGGCCCCCTCCCTCCTGAGCAGTGAGGAGCGTTTGTAGTTTGGGGGGGGGGGTTTGAGGGCTTGGGGGCTGAGCATTCTCAGACTTCCTTTGCAATCCCTCCTCTCCAGTTTTACTTGGAGCGATTCCCGCCTGCACCGGAACCTGGTAACCCTGCTGACCGGGGAGATTTTGGAGGCCTTTGATAGAGAGTTCCGGACCCTCTATGCCACTTCCCAGCCTCTGTCCCCTTCCTCCGGTCCCTTCCTCAGCATCCTGGAAGGAGTACAACTGACCCGGGGTCGCCACCACATTGCCCACCGCCGCTCTGTTGCCCCTGTCTTGCTGCCACCCCAGGACGATGCACCCCAACACCACCTGGCCCACCACCAGACCTCTGAGGACTCCAAGGGGCCCTCCCCCGCTGGGCTGGCCCTAAGTGATATCTTCAGGAGCATCCAGAGGGTCCGGCCCACCAGTGGCCCCTCTCCCCGGCCCAGCCAGTCTCTCTGGGACTTGAGCTGCCTCTCCCAGGCCAGTGACGGGGATGGGAGACTGGGGAGAGAGGTAAGTGGGAGAGGGCCAGGGAGGAAGGGCTGGGAGGAGGGAGCGTAAAGGCCAGGCTGGCAGAGGGGACAATGGAGATGAGGGCAGGGGTGTGGCAGGGAAGGCCTCCGAGAGACTCAAAAGGGGGGAGACGAGACCAGGTGAGAAGGGGGCTGGGCTCTTCATCTCCAGTTGCCTTCACCCAGCGCTCCCTCCTTTGGCAAATATTTACCTTCCCAGGCACCATCGGCCACCTGCTTCCCACTCGCCCTCTGCCTCCTCCCGCCCTCAGCCCCAGTCCCTTTCTCCCAGCCCAATGCCTGTTCCCCAGGCGTTCTGCATGGCCCCTCACTCAGGCCCTCTCTCCCCCACTCCAGCCAAAGACTTCGTGGGCTACCCAAGATACACCCGCAATGACTCTGATGAGACAGCGGGGGGTGAGTGAGGACCCCAGAGCCCTGGTGCGACGGTGGGCTAACCCTGCCTGGCCCGGGACCGCCAGGAGGTTCCACTACCCATTGCCAGCCCCTCGTAGGCTCGGAGAGGATCCCGGGCAGCAAGGCCGTGGGCAGCCTGACTGGGGTAGCCAAGGGGCCAGCCACTGAGCCCACCCCCACCAGTGAGCACACTCCTGTTCTAGGGTCCCACTGATGTACTTCCCAGAAGCTCTCTGGGGGAGAGCCAGAAGGCCTGGGACTTCTCTAAAGGGGGTCACCCTGGGTGGAGAGCCCTCTAGGAGTGGACAGAGGGAGCAGAGATGAGTCAGCGAGCGCCAGCCTTGGGCCCCTTGAGAGGAGGAAGCCTGGAGGATGAAAACCGAGCCCCTCCAGCTGGGAAGCTGCCCTTCCCACTTCTCAATTCCACTCCCCCTCAAGCATGAAGGCAGGCTCTGGTGTCCTGGGCCCCTTGTCTGGGAGGGCCTGCTCTGAATCACCTGCCTGCCACCCAAGTGCCCTCCCCTGCCTTTGGAAAGGACCCAGGCACACCCTGAGCCTAGCTCTGACTCAGGGGCCTTCCCACTCCTTTGGCACCTGCTGCACCTTCCTGGTACCTCCTCCCACAGTGGGATGCTGGGCCCCAGCTCTGCCTCCACCTGGCCCGGGCCTGGCAACATCCCTGGCCTCTCCCATTAGCTCCCCTCCATTCTGGGCCCACACCTCCCCAGGCCCCCGAAGTAGCTTAGGAATGAACTCGGGAGAAGGGTCAGGGGCTGGTCTGGTGTTTATTTCCAGGGGTTACACGTCCCAGGCCCCTGGGACGAGGGCAGAGCTGCTGTCCCCAGGGTCTTCATCCCAAGGGAAGGTGGTCTTCAGTCCCTGCATCTTTTCTCGGTAGACTTGGTCAAAGACTTCACAGTGGGTGGCAGTGAAATGGTTCTTCCAGTCACCACATACCCCTGGGGCAACAGGAAGGGGGAGGGGAGTCAGGGCTGGCCCCAGGCAGTCCTCCAGACATCCTAGCTGTGTGACAGATGCCTGAGCTCAGCCTCAGTTTCCCCCCTCATGAAATAAAGTCTTGGAGGGCAGAGACTGTCGTTGTAGCCTCATGACCCAGCACCCAGAAGGCCAGAATTGTCAGTAAACATTCAACTGAATACTTCTCCACTCTGGGCCTGGCTCCCCTCCCTGGATATTAAGTCCTCAGACTCTGAAAAGTTGTTGAATCCTTTCTCCAGCACTCAGTTCCTGCCCACCCCCTCCTCAACCAGGGCTGGCCATGGCCCCTCCCATCTGGCCATCCCCGCCCCCCCCGCCCCAAGCCGCCCCCTCTGTTGGGCCATGCCCCCTGACCTTTCCGGAGGAAGGCCCCCTGGCGATGGTCCAACAGGATGGAGGGCAACAACGTATAATTACACATGGTGTTCTCTTTCATGGCCCGGAAAGCTGAGTTCTGCACCACCGAGTCCAGGGCCGCCTCTTCCAAAGGATGGCCCAGGAATTCAGAGACGCGCTGCACGGAGGCCCGGAGGTCCTGTGGGACAGGACGGAGGGGCTGTCAGGGGCTGGGACAGGGCGAGCTGGACAAAGAAGCACCAACCAGGCCCGGCCCCTCCTCCACGGGACCAGCAGCCCTGCTCCCAGGGGCGCTGCCTCAGTTTCCTCTAGTGTAAAGTAAGGGAATTAGGCTCAGACCCCTTCCAGTCTACAGAGTGCCCCACAAAGGACAGCATCCCTGGGCTGGCAGCACCCAGCACAGGGGCAGACACGGGATGTGTGCGCAGAGGGCTCCAGAGAACACATCCCCAGCCCTGCCTGCTGCCAGCTCCAGCCTTCTCCGTTTCTGTCTCTCTCCCTCCTCTCCTCTCTCTCTGTCTGTCTCTGTCATCAGTACCTCTGTCCCCATCTCTGCCTGCTTCTTGTAGATCCCCTCCCTCTGCATGTCCCTCCAGGTCTCTCTTCTTTGATCAGCCCTAATAGCCAATACTTTGAAGACTGATGGGCATCCCCGTTAGCCAGGTTCTGTGTGTGGCCAAAGCCACAAGCTGCTTGCCATCTAGTGGGAGCTGTGACTTCTGCAGCTAACGAAAAGACGAGGGCTGGCCGTGGGGTCACAGAGGGGCCCCTGGGCTCTGGGAAGGTGTGAAGAGAAAAGGAACGAGGAAGACTTTAAGGAGGAGGGGGCTCTGGTCTGAGCTTGGAAGGAAGAGAGGAGAGATGGACACATCCCAGGGCCTGATTCCCTGCAGCGGAAGAAGCAGGAGACCTGGGCCACAGCCATGGAAGAGTGGGGAGCTGGGAGAAACAGGGCTGGAAGGCAGTGGGGCCTGATGGGGAGGGCACTTAGCATGCAGACTCTGTCATTCATGACCCTCTTGGACATCAGCGGGAGACTTCAGGGCCGGGGAGGAAATGGTCCAGCCTGTGCCCCACGGTGGCTTTTTGGGTGCCCATGAGCAGGAGGGACGGAGAGGGAGAAGGAGGCCAAAGAGGTCCGCAGAGGAGCCTCTGATCTTGGGGTAGCAAAAAACTGGAGATGGGATATAGGCAATCCCGGTTGAGGCCACAAGATGGCGCAAGAGACAAAGAGTTAGCGCTGGAGTCAGGAAAACCTGAGTTCAAATCCACACTGGGGTAGCCCTGGGCAAATTAGTTAAGCACTGTCCGCCTTAATTTCCCCATCTGTAAAATGAAGATAGTAACCTCCCAGAGTGGTCGTGAGCACAAGAGAAATATTTGCAAAGAGCTATGTAAATATTAGGGCCGTGAGCTGGATAGAACCTGGACTCAGAAGACTCCTCTGTGAGTGAGTTCATATATGGCCTCAGACATGGACTAGCTGTGTGACTCTGAGCAAGTCACTGCACCCAGTTTGCCTCAGTTTCCTCATGTGTAAAATGAGCTGGAGAAGGAAATGGCAAAGCATTCTAGTGTCTTTGCCAAGAAAACCCCAGATGGGGTCACAGAGAGTGGGACAGGACTAAAACAAAGGAACTAACCAAAAAACCAAAAAGGAAATATTAGCTATTGTTATCAAACAAGAATAAAAAACTTCCTTAAACATGGGGGCCTTCATATGCAGTACTGCAAGGAAAGCTGAGCCAAGTGAACAGTATACCTGACGGCTACAGAAATGCAGTAAAAACCAGCCTTAGAAAAGCAGCTAAGCTCACGTTTTAGGAAAACACAGAGCTCTCTTGCTCTCTCTCTCTCAAGAGAGGTGGGGGACTACAGGTGTGGAAGGTGGCATGCGCTGACCCTCTTGCTTTTTCCATGTGTATGTGGGAGCACTGTAATCAAGGGACTTCTGGGATCAGAATGAAGGAAGCCCTTTCTCTGTGGACACTGTGTTGTATGAGCTTGTGAGTGCCTTGTGGAGAGGAGGAAGTCAGCTCCTCACCAAATCTCAGTGTGTAGGGGTGCCCCCAGGAATCATGACCAGCTCTCACTGTTGTGGGACGGGTTATTTGGAGAGGAACCTCTCCTTTGCTGGGGCTGTTGAGAGGGTGTCTGCCCCCCCCTTCAGACTTTGTGGGTACAGAAGCACGAGGAGGTGGCAAGCAGACTGGCCAGGCGGTGAACAGTCCTGTGGTGCCTCAAAGGCGGCCCCTGAGTTCAGAGTAGGGCCATTTCCTGGGGAGTGGGCTTCTGGGAGAAAGAAGAGAATTCTGTACCCTCCAGTGAAAGGAGCAGGTGAGAACCTGGCCCTCTACAGGCTCTGACAAGAAGGGATGGCTTGACTAGCAGCCCCAGGTAGACCTTCCTTCTCCAAGGGTCACAGATATAGAAAACTCGAAGGGATGTCTGAGATCGCCAAGGCCAGCACCCTCATTTTGTAGATGAGAGACTGAAGGTCAGTCATTTGTCCATGGTCGTCGTTGTTGCTTCGTTGTGGCTGACTCTCCTTGACCCCCTTTAGGGTTTTCTTGGACTGGGGTGGTTTGTCATTTCCTTCTCCAGCTCATTTTATAGATGAGGAAACCAAGGCAAATGGTAAAATGACTTGCCCAAGGTCACACAGCTAGTAAGCATCTGAGGCCAGATTTGAACTCAAGAAAATGGGTCTTCCTGGTTTTGGGTCCAGCACTGTATCCACTCTGCCACCCAGCTACCCTTCTCCAGGGTCCATAGCTAATAACTGTCTGAGGCAGGATTTAAACCCATTTCTTATTAACTCCAAGTCTAGTGTTCTAAACACTACCCAACACTGTCCCCTACAGAGTAGTTACAAGGCTGAATGTCTACATGTTTCCCTGTGAGGGTGAAAGGGGCTCATCTAAATATTAGGGTGTTGCCTGTCTTGCAGCTCCAAGTCTGTTTCCCTTTCAGACAGAGCCCAACTCATAGGGTGGGGCTATAATGAGAAGAGTTAAGGATCAGTAGGCCCCACTGGAGAGGTCCTTGAGCAGCTGTTATGAACCCTTTTGAGCTTTGTGGTGTCCTGTAAGTACTTAAGGCATCTTCTGTAGAGTGGAATAGGACTGACCTATACTGAACATCTGCACTGTAACCTTGAGTGCTTATACAGGACCTAGGGATGCCCTCTATTCACATCTGCAAAAACCTTGACATAGGCTGCATCTCGAGATTTTCCCAGTTCAAACTCTGGGTGGTAGAATAATGAGCCAAAGAAATTTTTTCTTTTTTAAAGCAATCGGGGTTAAGTAACTTGCTCAAGGTTACACAGCCAGTTATTTCTGGGTGTGGTGCTGAGTATCTGAGCCCGGATTTGATCCCCAGGTCATCCCAACACTGGAGCCGGTGCTCTTACTCGCTGAGCCACCTGGCCGCCCCTAAGCCATTGGGGTTAAGTAACTTGCTCAAGGTTACACGACCAGGTGTTTCTGGGTGGGTGCTAAGTGTCTGAGCCCGGGATTCGATCTCTAGGTCATCCCAACACTGGAGCCGGTGCTCTTACTCGCTGTGCTACCTGGCCGCCCGAGCCAAAGAAATATTGACATTTGGTGCCAGCCTCTGAGACTGGACCAAGTCTGTGTGGGCCTAGATCACAAAACTCTAGGCCACAGATTGCACTTTGTAATTGGAAGAGTTTGGGGTCGGTATTTGAGGAGATAACTGGTATAAGAACCAAAAGGCGCCGAGGAACCTTAAGGCAAATAAATGAAATCTTATGTTGGAGAGGAGAGAGTGCAAAAAAGGAAACGATCCCCAGATCTGCTGCAGCCCAAGGCAATGTGGCCTGGGGCCATAGAAATGTGGAGAAGGGGTCTACTGTGAGAGAGGTGAGGACTGACTGTGGATGGGGAAGGGGAAGAGCACTCTGAGATTCCAAAGGGAGGGGGTCTGGCTGTGCCTCCCAAGACAGGGAACCAGAGAAAAAGGGCAGAGAATGGGGGAAAATGAGCATTTGTTTTGGAAATGGTAAGAGAGAGGTGCTTGTGGAATGTCCTTCCTGGTTCCCTTACATTCAGCCTGTGTCTTGTCTCTTGCTGCCCTGACCCACTTCTCTATGTGCCTTCAGGAAGTCTGGCCCCCACCTAAGTGGGCCCTCCCTCCTCCCAGCTTTCCTGGTCTTCCAGGCTGAACCCTCAGCATCAATGTGGCCCTTCTATCTCTCCCCCACTGAGAGCCTGCCCCACATCCAGCTGCCAAGGCTTGCCAATGGCAGCTCCATGATAAATCTCACACTGGGCATCCTAGGAGCTCCCACACCCTCCTCTCAAATCCAGGCTTTCTTGCCACCAGTCTCTCATCTCGACAAACTCCATTTGACACTCCATCCCCAAGATTTTGCTAATGATCTGCTCTGGTCACATCCTTCAGCAGTTTTCCAGAGCCAGCCAAGTAAAGTGAGAAGCATGTGAGGTTCCCAAGCTAGCATTGCCTGACTTTGTACTCTCCCTACTCTGGTGGATGTCTACACCATCCCTGGTCCTTGAACTGTCCTCTCTCATTGCCTTGCCCTTTCACAAGACTGTCCCCATGCCTGAAAGGGATCCCCAACTCTCAGCCTGCTCTTCTCTCAAACAAAGCACCTGGCACATGGCAAACACTACATAAATGTTAGTGACTGATGATGATGAAGGCCAGCCCAGGGGTACCTCATCCAGGGAGCCTTCCCTCAGCTCCCCACCCTTCCACCCAAGCCCCAAGTGGAAGTGATTTCATCCACCTGTAATTTCCCAAGTGGCTTCATTTAACTCTCACAAAGCTCTGGGCTGGGAGGGACCTTGGAGGTATCTTGTCCAACCCGTCTCTGAACAAGGATCCCTTCTACAACTTGCCGGACCAGTGGGAAGCCAGACTCTCCTCTAAGGTGTCTAGTGAGGGGAAGCTCCCTACTACTCAAGGCAGCCCCTCCTACCTTTGGTCTGCAAGCATGGATCAAGCCCTCACTACCTGCCAGGCATTTGGCTAATCTCTGGAGCTATGAAAACAGGAAAAACCAATCCCTGGAAGGTCACAGTCTAATGGGAAGGACAACATGTAAATAAGTGGGTGCAGTCAAGATACATTCAGAGTAGATGAAGGTAAGTCTGAAAGGGAAGGCATTAGCAGTTGGGGGCTGGTAGAATCCCGACTGACAAAAGCCTTTTGAACAAAGTGGCTTTGGAGCTCTGTCTTCAAAGAAATCAGAGAAGGAGGGAAAGTATTCCAAGCAGGGGGCACAGCTGATTCAAAGGTATGGCGATGGGAGGTAACATGTGAGGAAGAGCAAATAAGCCAGTTCATAGAGTGTTTGGAGGGGAGTGAAGTATAAACAGCCTGGGAAGGCAGGAAGGGGACTGACTGTGAAGAGCTTTCAGTGCCTTTATGTAATGACTATATTTGATCTTGGAGGTAACAGGGAGTCACTGAAGTTTATGAGGGGAGGGAGGAGATGTATGATATAGTCAGAACCACACTCTGGCATCTGAGCGGAGGAGAGATTGGAGTGGGGCAGGGAGGTCAGTTAGACTATCGCAGTAGTAAGATGAGGGAGCCAACGATGACCATGAGCTTGTGAGCCCAGGGGATGGGGATGATGGTGGCCTTGGGGACCAAGCAAGTGCAGAAGGTTCAGGGAGAGGGTAGGAAAGAAAATGAGTCCAGTTTTTGATGTCCATGGGCCATACAGATGGAGATTGTAGTGAGGGATGTAGGACTCTAGGTTAGAAAGAGGTCAGGGCTGGATGAGAGTTCTGAAAATCATTAGCATTGAGTCTATAGGAGTTGGAATCACTATGGGAGAGTACTGAGGAAAAGAGAATGGGATGGGGGACGACTCTCATTATGGGGGAGCTGTCCCCAATCTCAGGCAGTGAGAGAGGCACACTGTATTCTCCCTACCTTGAGACCTTTCCCCATACTGATTGCCCCTAAGGACGTCCTCCAGGGCATCCCCATGTTTGCCTGGTTCTTCCTTCTACCACAGGCATAAGTGGACATGTCTTATAGTGTGCAAGAGGCAATGCTTGGAGGGGAAAGCTTATGTCTTGTCCCATTCCTGTACCCTCAGCCTAGAGCATACGGTCCTGTATGTTGCAGGGGATTAAATTGAGCCACACTGTCATCATTGATAACCTTACGTGTTTGTCAAGCACCCATTGAGCCCCACATCCATTCTGTCAGGCAGCCTAGCCACAGGCTAAAAAAACCCATCTGACAGGGCAGGAAAGGGGGTCCAAAGAGAGGACATGGATTTGTAGGGAAGTGGGAACTTGTGGTCTCATATCCCTGGTCCCTGCCCTCCACCCAGGGACTGAGGAAGAGAGCGGGAAGTGAGGGGGTGAAGGCAGAGGGAGGGGCGAGGATGTGAGGGGCCGAAGGGAGAGGGGCAGGGAGGTGGGAGCTGAAAAGGGAGGAGGGAGGAGGGGAGGGGCTGAAGGGGGAGGGGCAGGGGTCCAGACAGACAGTTTGCTGACCTCTTGCAGTTCTTCATAAGTGATAAACAAAAAGTTGTCCTTTCCCTCCATTCGCATCCATCCCTTTATGTGATCAAACCAGGAGCCATATTGTACTGAGAATTGGGGGGAAAGGACACAGGAGCGTCAGGGGCCTGGGCCATTGGTTCCCATGGCCCCCCTGCCTCCCCCCAGGCTGCGATAGGGCCTCATCACCCTCCAGCGTCCTTCCACCCCCACCCTCCACCTTCCACTACCCATTCCCTCCATCTCTGGGCCTGCCTTCCTCCTCACTGAATCTCTCTCAGTGTTCTCTTATTCAGTCTTGTCTTTGTCCTGTCTCCACCTTTCCTCTGTCCTCCCTCCCTTTCTCCCTCCTTTCCTCTCTCTCCCCCCTCCACCCTCTTCTCTCTCTTCTCTTCTCTTCTCTTCTCTTCTCTTCTCTTCTCTTCTCTTCTCTTCTCTTCTCTTCG
>NW_027186389.1:1465441-1486285 GCF_028583685.1 Petaurus breviceps papuanus
TTCCCCAGGTCTCTCCATCTGCCTGGGTCTCTCTGCTTCTTTATCTGTCTTGGTTCCCTGTGACTCTTCTCATCTCTATGCCTTTTTAGCCTAATGGCTGCTTCTCTATCCTTCTGGTCCTCACCATCTCCATTGAGAAAATCCTGCAAGAACTGGTCTGGGGTCCCTGGGTCCCTGAGGTGTCCAGCGATCTTGTAGTAGTGGTAGAGGGAGACCAGGACATCTCGGGGGTTGCGGCTCACATAGATTACCTATGGGAACAGTAAGGGATGGCTCACAGAGAGAGGGCTTCTGGCTCTTCATCCCTTGCCTCCCCTCCCACCCCCCAGCTTCAAGCAGTGTGAGGCCTGGGGTCAGGGCTTCCCCTTCATTTGCTGCCTGTGGGGCCTTGAAGAAGTCACTTAACACAACCTGATGCCTCAGCCCACCTCCAGCTGTTACTGGGAGACCTAACAGTCCAGAGAAATGAAGGCTGTTGAATCATTATAATGATTTAGCACCCCTAGCTAAGAAGCTTGGTGAACAAGAACCAGGCTCCCCGGGGAAGGCTGGGAAGGCAGGGGCCCAAGATTGTGACTGCGGGAAACGCCAAGAAGATCCTGAGACACTGGGGGATAGGGGAGTCACTCTGACTTGAACTTCACCATTTGCCTGGAACCCTTTCCAAGTGGCCCAGAATGTCGTGGCACTTTTGATGGGCATGAGGGGCTTCCCTAGACCTTCATGACCTCTACAACACTCCGCAGAGGTCAGAGAAATGAAATGACTTGTCAAAGGGCCCACAGCTAGTAAGTGTCACAAGCAGCATTTGAACACAGGGCTTCAGGGAGTCACTTGCTGGGCTTTGCTTCACCATCAGTCTGCCCATAACTAGTTATGAGCCCTGGGTCTGGCTCACCCTTCTGGGCTTACCTTGGCTTTGGAGTTGAAGAAGTCCCGGGGGAAGAGCTCAATGGGGAGGTGGGAACTGATGAGGCGGGGGGTGGTCATCTGCATGATGGACAAGGAGCCCATGATGGTCTCACACCAGGGGGCCCGCTCCCAGTTGGGGACTGATCGCGCCCAGGAGGGATCCCCATCCTTCAGCATTAGGCTCAGAATTTCAATCATCCAAGTGGTACCTAGAGGGAAATATGGCAGCAGGGTGGTCAGGGAGAGGGGGAACTAAAGGTGGTCAGGGGAGTAGGGGGGACGCTGAGGGAGGCCAGAGGGGGAAACTGAGAGAGGTCAGAGGGGAAAATTGAGGGAGGTCAGAGGGGATGCTGAGGGAGGTCAGAGGGGGAAACTGAGGGAGGTCAGAGGGCAAAGATAGTGTGTGGGGATGCAGCATTTGGGGTCTGCATCCTCATCCAGGGCAGGCAGCAGTTTCGCATGGAGAGCCAGGCTTTTCCTCTTACCTGACTTGGGGTAGGTGACAATGAAGATGTCGTCATCTCTGACTTTGAAGTCCTTCTCAACATAGCTTATGGTCTCTGGGGTGTAGATGCCCACAGGGAAGTTGATGCCCTTGTATTTGAAGTATGCCCCCGTCATCTGATCTCTGCAATGAGAATTTCACGGTGGCTCCAGCCCGGCCCCCAGTCCCTCATGCGTGGGTGCAGCTCCGCGCTGCCCCTCACCCTCACTCACTGGTGACTTGGCAAAAGCTGTTCTCTCTCAGCCCCCAGCTCAGTCTCTGAAATAAAGGCTCTGGTCAGATGGGTCAAGGGGCTCTGGGGGTCTGAGACCTCTGGAGGCTGGAGACCACAGGACTGACCAGGGAAAGGGCTGAAGAGCCCACGGCTGAGCATGTGGTCAGCCCTCCTGGCCAAGACCTTCTGGAGCCCTGGGTCAAGGGCAGGGCTTCCTGGCCAGGCCAGGCAGGGTGACAACTGAGGCTCAGACCGTGTGGTCAGGGAGAACACCCCAGACGCAAGGACATGGAGGGATGTCTGGCCTTTGAACACGGACTGCTGATGGGAGACTTCTGGGAGCTCTGTCTCTCCTCTCCTCCCTCACCCCATATCTCTCAGCCTCCCTATGTCTCTTCTGTCTCTGTGTCTCTCTCTCTCCCCTCTTCCCTCCCCCTCTCCTCACCCCATATCTCTCAGTCTCTGTCTCTTGTCTCTCTCTGTCTCTCTCCACTCCTCTCTTTCAAAGTCTTGCTCTAGCTGAGCATCTAAGAACTTTTGGGCTTAACCTTGGTGCCAGTGCATCCTTCAAGTACAGGCTGGGGGCGGGGGAGTGGGATTCTTTTCTGGATCTGATTCTTGCTGTCAGGGTGGAAAGGATGGGAACCCTGGGAGGAAGTGGCATAGGAGTGTATGTGTGATAGAGGAGGGGAAATCTGGACATAGGGAAGGGAAAGAAAGAAACATTCATTAAGCACCTACCATGTGCTGGGCATGGAGCTTTATGGTTATCTCATCAGATCCCCACAACAACCCTAGGGTGGTAGGTGCTGTTGTGGTGCCCATTTTACAGATGGGGAAACAGAGGCAGGCAGTGTTAAGTGACTTGTCCAGACTTGTCTGAGGCCAGATACAGACTCCAGCCTTCCTTAATCCAGGCCTGGCGCTCTCCCTACTGTGCCCCCAGCTGCCTCTGCATAGGCTGAGGCACGAATGCTAGATTTGGGGAAAGCGGATTTCCAAGGATTCAGAGGTATGACCCCATGATCTAAACTGTGACAGAGGAAGTCAGCTTAGAGGGACAGGACGTGCTCAGGAACGACTTCCATGGGACAGGGGCAGCTAGAATAATGGCATTTCCCTGACGGGATGGATCTGGGGGAGCAGGAAGCTCCCTGATCACTTGGATTGGAAAAAGAAAAATCCCAGTGATGGAAGGAGACCAGGTAATGGGAGACGCCTCTAAGGGCGCGGCGTGCCTTCAGCCTTATAAAAGCAGCGTCAGAAGGACTAAAAACCACAATAGACCGAGGGCGACAAGGGAAGCTCCATTGGTGGGAAAAGAAGGAACTTTGCTTACTGTGGTTAGATTGCTCCTTTTTTTTTTTTTTTTTGGAGGAGGGAAAGCAAGGAAATTGGAGTTAAATGACTTGTCCAAGGTCACACAGCCAGTATGTCAAGTGTCTGAGGCTGGACTTGAACTCAGGTCCTCCTGACTTTCACTGTGCCTCCTGGCTGCCCCTCCATTCTTTATTTTTGCAAAGGAGACTCACCTTCCCACTGGAAATAACAGAAAAATGACTTAACAGGGAGATGATACCAACGAGAGGTGAGGAGATGGCAGGAGAATCCTCAAGTGTTCTTGAGAAAGCTCCAGTCAGAGCCTGGATGAATGACATCCCCCTCACTCGCCATTCACACACGACCCCCAAAACTGGTGGGCGCACTTGCTGAACCACCGATGGGGACAGGTGAAGTTCAAGGGAAACAAGGGAGCAAGAATGAGATTGGAGAAGGGCAAATGTCCCAGTTTCCAAAAAGGGAAGGGAACAGGACTCTAGGCCAGAGAACTTGGCTTCGAATTCTGAAAAAATTCTAGAAGGGTTCATTCAAGAGAACTTTGGAGAAAAACAGCAATGATTCTGAAGAGCCAGCCTTGCTTTTACCAAGCACAGGTTATGCTGGACCAACCCATTTCCCTTTTGGTACAGGATTACTAACGCAGTACATGAGGAAGGTGCTATGGATACAGTTCTAGATTTTAATAAAGCTTTTGAAAAAGTGTCTCTGTCCTGTTCTTCTCTAAAAGAGTACTTGTTAATGGTTCATGGTTCATGGCAAGAGTGCCCTGGGAATGTGTCCTTGCCTCTGTGCTGTTTAGCAGGTTTATTGATGACCTGGACAATGACACAGATAATTCATCACATTGGCAGATGGCACAAAATTGGAAGTGATAGATGCCAGGATTAAAAAGGATGAAATTCGATAAAAATCAGCCAAGACTGCCGAGAAGGAAGAAGCAGCAAAGCCTGGCTCTCTCTCACAACTACTCCAACAAGGCTTAAAGAAAATCACCTGACCCAGATTGGAAAATTCAAGGAGACTGAATGGAAAATCTCCCCTCAGTGAGTCATTTTTTTCTAACCCAGGTTAGCAAAAGGATGTAGCCAGAGGCCTGGGGTTAATGGGAAGGGAGTCCAGCCTGCATAGAACCTCCTATCAGCTTGGGGACTGGATAAGGGTCACTGATCCAGCACAAAGGGGCCTAAGGCTGTGTATCTGGCTCCTCTGACCCAGAACCTGGGTCACAGAGTCAATGTGGACTGAGGAAAAGGTCACAGACGAGCACAACCAGGCCCAAGAACCCAGAGAACAAAGATCAGGAAAAGGACATGCTGCTGCTGTCTGGCTCTGACATCTGATAGCCTTGGGGCCTAGAGCTGAGTATATAAGGCAGCTAGCAGAGACCAAGGCTTGGCTTCTGTCCCTGAAGACCCTTCTAGCTAGCTGGCAAGGCTTGATCTGGGGCCAAAAACAGATTATTGGTGCTCCAAATCTGGGTCAAGCTTGAGAAGTTTCTACCAGACCCAAACTGGGGTCAAGAAGCCTGGAAAATTCAGTCTAGGAAGGTAGTGATCAAATCATCCTATATCAGACTGCTTAGGGTACACTAAAAGCTTGTAGGAGCTAAGCCACCCATTATATCCTTAAGGAACACAGAACTCAATACCCAGCAGGACCCATCAAGGCCCAGGCATCTCTTCCATAAGAGCACAGAGCCTAGCCCTAATACAAACTCTCAGTTCTGGAATTAAGGCTAAAAGAATGAGTAAACAAATGAATAATAACAAAAGACCCCCATAGTAAGAACTATTATGGAGCCAGGAATTACCAATAAATGAAACCAGATCTCCTGTGGAGAGAATATGAAAAGAAAGAAGAACTCTAGAGGAAAGCCTTGGAAGGAGAGCAAACAAACAATTTAACACAAAGGTGCAAAACCTAACCTACACAATAGAGTGTGAAAATCGGAATAAATAAAACACAATTGCATGACTTTGCGGAAGTGGAATGTATGTTAGAAGAAGATCTAAAAACTTAAAAGCAAGGAAAGAAAAGGAAATATATGATACTTCCTATCAAAGCAACTGACTTGGAAAACAGGTCACTGAGAAAAACAATCTAGGAGTCACCAGACTCCATGAAAGTCAAGACCAAGAACCTTAGCTTGGATGTCATATTTTAAGATATCATAAATGAAAACTTCCCAGACCTATTAGAAACTAAAAGCAAAGTGAAAATAGAATTTACTGATCACCTTCTTAAAGAAACTCTAAAAGGAAAAGTACCCAGAATGTCATAGCCAAAATCTAGAGTTTCTGAGACAAAGAAAAAAATGATGCAAGAATCCAGAAAAGGAAAAAAAATAGGTCAAATATTGTGGAGCTGTCTCAGAATCACCCAAGATTTGCTGGCATCTAGACTAAAAGAGAGAAGAAAAATGATATTCCAAAAGGCAAAAATACAGATTTAGAACAAAGGCCACCTCCCCCAAATATAAAAAAAGTAAATACATTTGAACAAGGAGAAGGGACTAAACAAGAATAAAGCATTTATATGTAACCTTGACATTCACTTAATGTTCCTCAGTGTCAGTTTCCTCATCTGTAAAATGGGGGAAATACTATTACCTTCTCCACAGAATTTTTGTGATGATCAAATGAGGTCAAATGTAAAAATTAGCAAACCTTAAAGTGCTATGTAAATGCTAGTTATTATCATTATTATTACTGAAAAGGGGTAGAAGAAACGAATGTCTGCACAGAGCCCTAATGTCACCAAGAATCATAGAGGTAGACATAAGGCATAAGAAAAGGTTGGTAATGTTGTGATGCTCTTAAAGAAAAAAGAAAAGGGAAGGGAAAGGAATATTCTACACAAGTGTGTGTGTGTGTGTGTGTGCGTGTATGTAGGGGAATTTGCCATTTCCTGTGATCTAGATGAAAGAGTAGAAGACTACAAAAACAGAGAAAGGGATGGGGGATGGGCTTCATTTCTTTTTCATTTGAACTGGTCAAAGAAGGGTTGAATATATATACATATGTATGTGTGTGTGTATACACACATATACATATATATGTGTGTGTATATATATATATACATATATATATATATGAACATATGCAGTTTGGCATAGAAATATATTCAATTCAATGTAGAAACAGAGAGAAATGGGGAGAGGGGAGAAGGGAAATGGGGGGATTCAAGGAAAGGTAAATTCGGAGATATATTAGTCATAAGCCAAAAAACAAAACAACATTCAACCTTGGAGGGTGGATCATGAAGAGGGTTTAAAGGAAGAGAAAAAAAGGGTAAGGAACTGTGATTGGTTGTTTGGGGAAAGAAGGTGGAAATAGATTACATTCAGCAAAGTTCCCTAGTGCTCTGCTCACTGCTCACTGCCCTCTTTTTCATAAAGAAGAGAGTTTAAGGCAAAGAGAGGAAAAGGCATGGGAAGAGGCTGGAAGGAAAAATCTTAACTATATGTGAGTGGGATTAACCTACTCATAAAATGGAAGAGGATATCAGAATGGATTGGAAATCAGAATCTCACAATATACTCTTTACAGACATTGGAATCATAAAAACTCACACGGAGTTCAAATAAGGGGTTATTACCCTCAACTTTACTTTAAAAAAAAAAAGGCAAGGGCAGCAATCATAATCTCAGATAAGGCAAATGCAAAATTAGACTTAGTTAAGAGGTAAACAAGAAAATTACAGTATGCTGAAAGGTACCGAAGACAATGAATTGACACTAAACATAATAAATTATAATTTTTCTGTCTATTTCTTCCTGAAATTTATTTAGCACAAGTACAGGGTATTTAAAAAGCCTTAGTGCAGTTTTAAGTTTTGAATGACAGAATACTACACTAAGGCTTTTGGGACACCCAATACTTAAAGGAAAAGTTTCAGAGAGAAATAGACAATAAAGTTATAATAGTAAGGAATCTCAATGTATCCCTTTCAGACTTAGAGAAAACTAATAAAAAACTGACAAGAAAGAAATTAAGAATCAGAATGGAAATTTTAAAAAGTAAGATATTATGAATTTGGCCATTACTTAACATGAATAGAAGACAGTATATATATATATATATATATATATATATATATATATCTGTTGTACATGACACCTCTACAAAAATTGTGTATTAGGGCATAAAATCATCACAAAAATGCAGAAAAATAAAAAACTTTCTTTGCTAACTACAAAGTAATAAGTTATATTCATGAAAGAAAGGATTGAAATTTATTAGAGAGTAAAGTTTAATATTAAAGAAACTGGAAGGTCAAAGAATAAACCATAGAAACAAGAGATAATTGAGTTAATTTACAACAATAAGACAAGCTAGCAAAATTTTTGGAATGGAACCAAAGCAGTCCATAAAGGAAAATTTATCTCAAAATGGAGGGGAAAGAAAACAGATCGATGAACTGGGCATGCAACTAAGAAAAACCTAGAAAACCAACAAACTAAAAAATTACATTAAAAAAGAAACAAAAAAGAAATTCTAAAAATCAATGAATTCTGAAAATCAACAAAATTGAAAGAAAAAGGACCATTGAAATAACAAATAAAACTAAGAATTTTTTTTGAAACATCAATAAAATAGATAAGGCATTAGCTAATTTTGTTTTTAAAAGGAGGAAAACCAAATTGAAAAATGGAGAATTAACAATAGCTGTCCACAGACAGCTGGTGACATAGTAGATAAGAGTAGTGGTCCTGGAGTCAGAAAGAAGACCTGAGTTATAATCCAGCTCCAAATACTTAATAGCTATGTGACCCTGGGCAAGTGACTTAATGTCTGTTTGTCTCAGTTTCCTCAACTATGAAATGAGAATATAAATAGCACCTTCCTTCCAAGATTGTTGTGAGGATCAAATAAAATAATATTTGTAAAAAGAACTTAGCACAATTCCTGGCACATAGTAGGTGCTATATAAATGCACCACTTCCACAACACATGAAGAGTAAGTAAGGGAAAATATTAGAAATTATTTTACCCAACTATATATTAATAAAAGCAAAAATTAGATCATATAAATAACCAGTTGGGGGGGGGGGATTGACCAATTCACAAGTAAACTCCCAAAAAAGAAATCCCAGGACTAAGTGAATTTACAAATGAATTATTAAATATTTACAGAAAAATCAATTGCAACATCATAGAAACTATTTGCAAAAATGAGAACAAAAAGGATCAAATTACTTTCAAAATGCAAATAAGAATCCTGTTATGTAAGCCAGACTGAATCAAAGCAGAGAAATTATAAATCAATAGCCTTAGTGCAAAAAATTATATATACATGTATAGACACATATGTATGTGTGTATATATATATACATATATAAAAATCAAAGAAGCTTCAAAACTACATAAAAAGATAATACACCATAATCAGGTTGGATTTATAACAGAAATGCAGAGTTGGTTCAATTTTAGGAAAACTATAAACATAAAAGACTGTATTAAAATAAGAACAACAAAAACCATATGATTATATCAAAGGATGCAGGGAAAAAAATCCTTTGACAAAATATAAATTTAATACCCATTTCTTTTCAAAACATAAAAATTCACAAGAATAAATAGATCTTTTCTTAATACAATGAGTAGTATCTATTAAAAATTGAGCCAGTATTATATATAACTAGGACAAACTAGAAGCCTTTCCAACAAGATCAGGGGTAAAGCAAAGATGTCTATTATCACTACTATTATTTGATACAGTACTAGAAATGCTAGCTATAGCAATAAGACAAGAAAAATAAATTGAGGGAATAACCACAGGCAAGGGGGAACCTAGTCACTTTTTGTAGATGATGTGATGGCTTACTTAGAGAACGAAATAAAAATTTATTGAAATAATAACCAGCAAAAATGAAGAATACAAAATAAATCTGCAGGCATCATCAGCACTTCTGTATAATGTCAACAGAACCCATCAGAAAGGGATTAGAGGGGCGGCCAGGTAGCACAGCGAATAAGAGCACCGGCTCCAGTGTCAGGGATAACCTGGATCGAATCCCGGGCTCAGATACTCAGCACCACACCCAGAAATAACTGGCCATGTAACCTTGAGCAAGTTACTTAACCCCGATTGCTTTAAAAAAAAAGGGGGGGGATTAGAAAGAGACATTCCATTTTAAATAACTACAGAATTTATTCTTTAAAAAAAATTTGCTTCTACTTACTGAAACATACAAGGACGATATGAAAACAATTAGAAACCTCTCTTTAGGGAAATAAAGGCAAACTTAAACAACTGGAGATATATTCATTGTTCATGTAAACTGAGACAATATAATAAAAATGACAATACCATCTATTTTGCTTTTTTTAGAGGGCTATTGTGGTTAAGTGACTTGCCCAAAGTCACATGGCTAGTAATTGTGTCAAGTATCTGAGGTCATATTTGAACTCAGGTCCTCCTGACTCCTGACTCCAGGGCCAGTGATCTATTCTAGGCTCCACCTAGCCACCCAAAAATACCATCTAAATGAATATTCTTATTCATTGCTAAACCAATCAAACTACCAAATGATTATTTGACAGAACTAGAAAATATAATAAAATCCATATGGAAGCAAAAATATTCAAGATACTCAAGGTAAATAATGAAAAAAAAAATGGGAATGAAGGGGACCTAGGTCTCAAACTATACTGCAAAGCTGTAATCAAAATTATTTGGTACTGGTCAAAAAGTAGGAAGATGGACAGTGGGACAGATTAGGTATCCAACATATAGAAGCAAATGAACTTAATTACCTTATGTTTGATGAACCCAAAGACCCCAGTTCTGAAGGTAAAGACTCATTGTTTAACAGAAGCTGCTGAAAACTGGAGAGCAGTCTGGCAGAAATTAGGATTAGATCAACACCTTACACCAGATATCAAAACAATCTACAAACAGATTAATGACATAGGTATAAAAGGTCACATCATATACAAATTAGAGGAAGAAGGAAGAAACTTTCTTTCAGATCTACATAAAGGAGAAGAGTTTGTGACTAAAGGAGGGATAGATAGAATCACAGAAGATAAAAGAGTTTTGATTATGTAACTTCAAAAAGGTTTTGCACAAATAAAACCAATTCATTTAATAATAGAAGGAAACAACTGCGGAAAAATTTTTTTTAGTTTCTCCAAACTGAAAAAAAGTCTCATTTCTAAGATAAAAATGGAGGAGCTGGTTTAAGAGTAAGAGTCATCCCCCAATTAAGAAATGATCTAAGGATATGAAAACATAGTTTGCTAAAGAAGAAACTCAAAACTATCAAGAGCTATATTAAAAAATGCTCCAAATTACAAATAATTAGATGCAAATTAAATGCAAATCAAAGCAACTCTGAGAAACTCACACCCATCAGATTAGCAGTGATGACAAAAAATATACTGGAAGGGGCGGCCAGGTAGCACAGCGAGTAAGAGCACTGGCTCCAGTGTCGGGATGACCTGGGGATCGAACCCGGGCTCAGATACTTAGCACCACGCCCAGAAATAACTGGCCGTGTAACCTTGAGCAAGTTACTTAACCCCAATTGCTTAATAATAAAACAAATACTGGAAGATCTATGGGAACAGGCACATTGATGCACTATTGATGAAGCTATGAATTGGTCTGCACATTCTGGAAAGCAATGTGGAACTATGCTCCACTAAATCACTAAATATTTCATACCGTTTGATCCAACAATACTACTGGTGACCTTGCACAGCCCTCCCTCACTCAAATCCAAGTCGATGGCAAGTCATGTGATCACCTCCCTGACGTCATGGTCCTCTTTGAAAATAAAGTACAACCCACACACAACCACAACTGCTATAGGTCTATATCCCAATTAGATTTTTTTAAAAAAAGAGGAAAATGATGCATAAGTACAAAAATATTTATAGCAACTCTCTTTGTAGTGGTAAAGAACTAGAAACTAAGGGGGTACCCACCTAAGTGGAGAATGGTTGAATAAATTTTGGAATAATAATATGCTGTAAAAAAATTATGAAAAGAGTGATTTCAGAGAAACCTGGGAAGACTTGTATGAACTGATGCAAAATGAAGTAAGTAGACCCAAGAGAACAATTTATATAATAACAACAGCACTATAGAGACAAACAAACAATTAGAAAGACTTAGGAACTTTGATTAATGTAATGACCAACCAATCTTCCAGATGATCAATGAGGAAGCATGTTACCCACCCTCCTAAAAGAGATGAGACAGAGAGGAGACTCACATTTTTCAGCATGGCCAATATGTGATTTTGTTTTGCTTGACAGTCTATTTGTTACAAAGGTTTTGTTTTTCTTTCTTTTTATTTTATTTTGTGGAGGGAGGTGGGAGAGAAAATAAATTCTTGTTAATTAAAAAAAAACCAAAAGTTCCAGCAAAAAGAGAAATTGAATAGGGATAAAGTTAAAGCCTTGTGCATGGGTACCAATAAGTCAGTTCCACAAGAATAAAATGTTCTGAAGGAGATAAGAAGTTCTTAGTGGACCACAAGCTCCACATGAGTCAGTAGTGTGATATACCAGTCAAAAAAAAAAGCTACCATAACCTTGGGTTTCATTAAAAGGGCCATAGCCTTCAGGAATGGGAAGGTGATAGTCCCATTGTACTCTGTTCTTTTCAGATCTCATTTGGAGCATTGTGGTCAGTTCTGGGTGTCATGGCTGAAGAAGGACATTTGTAAGCTGGGGAGTCAGTCCCAGAAATAGGAAATCAGGATAGCCCTTGTCTTATGGAGATGGGGAAGGAACTGGTCCTGAAGAAACTTGGACTGGGATGGGCCAGAAGGTGGGGTGAGTGTGAAGAGTTGTTGAATAGGGGAGGTGGTAACTTGGTTCTAAAAGGCAGAACCAGAAGCAAAAGGAGGGAGTTGGGAAGAGAAAAAACATGGTTGGCTGTCAGGAAAAATTTCCCAATAATCAGGACTGTCCTGGAAAGGACCACTAGGGATGCCGTAGTGTACAAGATGCTGGGCTCGAAGTCAGGAAGGCTCATGTTCCTGAGTTCAAATTCAGCTTCAGACACTTACTAGCTGTGTGACCCTGGGCAAGTCACTTGTTTCCTCAGTTTCCCCATCTGCCAAATGAGCTGGAGAATAAAAAGGCAAACTATCCCAGTATCTTTGCCAAGGAAACCCCGAATGGGGTCACAGAGAGTTGGACAGGACTGAAAAATTTCTGAACAAGAAAAGATGAATGGGCTTCCCAACCTTGTGGAGGCTGTTAGTGTTCCGCTGGTGTACGGGTTGGACTAGGGTCTGTTGAGGTCCTTTCTGACTCTCCAATTCTGTGATTGTGGGAGAGAGGGGGGCCCTTGGATGACAGACCCAGATTTCAGAGGCCAGAAGGGCCTTGGACATAAACAAATGTTTGTTGAAGCTGGAGGGAATCCTCTCAATGTATTTAGATGGAAGATCAAGGCCCAGAGAGGGGAGAAGTCTTGTTCAGAGTCACAGACAGTCAATAATCCCAGAATGTCAATACATGAAGGGCTTTTCTGGACCTGAATTAAACTTTTTTATTTAACAAAGAAGGAAACTGAGGCCTGCAGAAGCCCAGGGCCTTGTCCATAGACACACAAAATGACAGGACTGGAAGCTGGCCGCAGACATCTACAGCAATTAGGACAGGCTGGGGTAGATGGTTCCCCAAGGTCCAGTGTTCTGAACCCACCCCACCCCCACTCCAGGCCCCTAATGCTCGAAAGAGGAATATTTAGGCCAAAACTGAAGTCTGACTTCACACGCCAGTAACCTCTCTGAGGCAGGAGAGGCTGGAAGCAGAAATAGCTTCAAAACGGGTTCACTGAGAGCAGTTCCAAAATGGGTTATTAAAGGAGCCTGGGATGAGGGGGGCCATCGGTCCCTTCCTGCCTCCCTCCCTGTCTACCTCTGTCTGCCTCATGCCTGCCTCCATTCTGGACTTGGCTTGGGTAGGCTGAAGCTGGGCTCCTGGGTACCCCTACAGGACCCCCTCCCACTCCTGTGCCCAGGGCCTGGGGTGACTGAAAGCCCCAGTCTCTGTGCATGGGAGGGCCAAAGTACAGGGGGAAGAGGTTACAGGAACTCTGACAGGCAGCATGGCAGGATCCCAGTGACTGATTTAGAGGGAGAAGACCTGGTTTCAGTCTGTCTCTGCTGTTGAATTCCCACTGTCTACGAGAGAAGCAGACGGTCCCAGCTTCTGATCTGCAAGCCAGGAGATTGGACTAGATGAACGCTTGGGTCTTTTTCAACTGTGACCTGATGACGCTTTGATCATCCCCATGCCCACTTTCAGGGTCAGTGCCTAGCTGATGCAACCCCCTCTTTCCAGAGCCCAGACCACAGGGGCCTGAGGATGAGGGCATGCTTTCATCAGAGAGTGATCTAAGAAGGCAGAAGCCTTCGGAATGCTGGGTCATATCCTGGCTCCACCATTTCCTATCTGGGTGACCTTGGGTGAACTATTTCCTTCTCTGGGCCTCCTCTGGCCAGGCAAGGGGTTGGACTCAACTGTCTCTTGGGTCTCTTCCAACACTAATTCCTACCACACTGAGACTCCAAGCATCCGAGGGGCCCTCAACGGCCCCTAGGGGGTGCAGTATGGATGGAACACTGGACGTGGAGTCAGGAAGACCTGAGTTCAGATCTAACCTTAGACACTTATTAGTTATGTGACACTGAGTAGGTCACTTCACCTCTGCTTTCCTTAGTTTTCTCATCTGTAAAATGGGGATAAGAATTGTACCTATCTCCCAGGGTTGTGAGGGTCAAATGAGATCATAATTATGAAATGTTAAATAAATATTGTTCAGAGGAGGGCTGATAATTCTGTGCTTGGAGCCAGGGCTTGGCACAGCTAGCCCTGGTGGGGGACATCTGAAGAGGCAGATTCCAACTCATTCTATGGGTGTTATCTCCTCGTAATCACTTGGAGACCCTGAGATCCAGGTCTTGTCCCAAAAGAGGTTGAGGGTCCTCTTGGGGGACATTTCAGAGCAGGCTTTTGGGTTCAGAGGATTAAAGTCCTTGGGTTTTTCAGAGATGCCCCTTGCACCTTTGAAATTACAAGGTAAATATAGGAATGCTATGTTGTTGAGGGTTAGCTGCTGTCCCTCTGGCTTAGGACAACAAGAGACCAAATGTCCCTGGGACCTGGGAAACAAAATAACCTAAGGGAAACACAAACTACAAAGAAGGGCATTAGTGAAACACAGAAGGAGCTTGTTGGATTGAGACTGGATTGTTGGATTGTGAATTTCTCCAGGAAAAAGCTCCTTTGTGGGGGTCTGGCCCACTGTGATGTATGGGAGCTGTCCCGGGCTGTGGTGCTGAGCTGTTCCTCAGCAGGACCTTGGATTAATTCCTTTCTCCAAATGGGGTCACAGAGTCAGACTGAAAAGATGGCTGACCTGGGGAGAGTGCTTTGCTTCTTTGCTTCTTCCCATGTAGAATGAGAGGACTGGAGTAGACGGCCATGAGGGCCATTTTAGAACACTGCCCCCTCGCGCCCCCCCCCCGAAGGAATGGCCTCCAGATGGAGCGACTTAAATCCAGGAAACAAAGGCAACTGGGCAAGAAGCTGTTCAAAGAAGCCTGATCCCCTAAACCATCTCTTGGGCTCCAAACCTGGAGCTCCCAGGACCGCCATGCATGGTCTGGTGGAAGTCAGTGAAGGCACCCAACCAGAACTGCTATTGTTCAGTCATGTCTGACTCTAAGTGACCCCATTTGGGGCTTTCTTGGCAAAGATACTGTTTCCAGTGTTTTTGTATATCTAAGTATTCTTAATCTCTGCAGATTAGGGAAACTGAGGCAAACAGGGTTAAGTGGCTTGCCCAAGATCGCACAGCTATAAATAAGTGTCCAAGGCCAGATTTGAACTCGGGAAGATGAAGTCTTGTTGACTTCTGTTCTGGTGCTCTATCCACTAAGCTACCTAGCTGCCCAGGAGTATGTTAAGGGCCCATAAGTTCAGTCTTAGCAGAATGACTAAGCTGGAGGAGGTCTAGAAGGCACATGGATCATCTGGAGGTCAGTAAAGATGGTGAGAAGGAGGCCTGACTCTATAGTCACTGAAGGAATTTGAAAGGCCCATCCTGGAGGAAGGAAGAACTGGTGTGGGGGGGGGGGCAACTAAAACTTTCAAGAACTTCCAAATGGAAGGGGGGTCATAATTATAAACTGCTAAATAAATATTGTTATTTATTTTTTATCTCACACAGTACGTGCTTCATAAATGCTTGGTGGCTGACTGACTGAGAGCCTGGCGGGGAGGGGGGGGGCACTGAGAGGTCATAAGTTAACAGATAGATTTAAGGCAGGAATAAAAAAAAGTCATAGAGAGATTGTGGGGGAGGAATCAGACGTTCCAAAGGAAGAGATCACAGGTGAGAACAGAAGATCACGGAAAGGAGCAAATGAGAGACAGGGAGAGGGCAGTAGATAGAGATCCGAGTGAAGAAATGATGATGAAGAGGGTGGAACCATGAACCATGGAGGGAGCAGGAGACTTTCAAAGACAGATTTTTCTGGAGATCTGGGAGAGATCAGGAGGAGGAGGGATCACAGAGGGAGAGACCACCAGAGGAAACCCCTGAAAGATCAGAAAAGAGAATCTGAGAAAACAAGGAGAAGGGAGTGGGGTGGCACTGGGGAGGATGGAAGGAAGGATGAAGAAAGGACCTTTGGCTCGGGAGAAAGGGGAGGGAGGGGAGAACCTGAGATACCAGAGAGATAAGGGCTGGAATCACCAGAACAAAGAGGAGAGAAGGAACAGAACCAGAGGTTCTGGAGGAACTGGGGGAGGAGGAGGACTCTACTCTCCTGAGGAAATCTGGGGAAGAAGAGGTTGGTGAAGGCTCCCTTCCCAGCGCTGCTGCTGCTGCTCTAAATGAATCCATTCCCAACATGATGCACTGCCCCACCACCAGAGAGAAAGCTTTCTGAGGGCAGAGAGGGGTTTATCTATGTATTCTCTGTGCCCAAGCCCTAAGCAGGCATTTAATAAATGATTATTACTTGAAGAGCTCCTGGGGGAAAAGTGAGAGAAGAAATCAGGGCTTACAAATGATCAGAAGGTGATGGGAGAGTGAAATCAGATATGGTGGAGGGTCAAGGAGAGATGATCCAAGATCATAGTGAAAAATCAAAACTCACAGAGAAGACTAATTGCAGGAATCTGAAATCATGGAAAGATCAGGGTTGGGAGAAGTCAGGTGATGGTGTGGGGTGGGGCGGGGGGCAGGGGGAAGGGAAGTAGAGAAAATCAGATATGGAGAGAGAAGGGGAAATGATGCACCACAAGCAATGAAGAGAAGGATGCAGCAGTCATGGAGAGATTTAAAGTGGTATGGAGTGGCTGGAAGTCAGGAGGACCCAAGTTCAAATCCTACTGAGACAGCAGCTACTGCCTGGTGCTACCTTCCTTCGCTCCTGTTGTCTGTATGATGAGACAGACAGCCTGGGAAGTCCCTTCCTGCTCTCTCTCAATCCCTAAACCTAAGATATTGGAGGAAGGAACAAGGTGGTGGCTACATGGAGGGGAGGCATCAGAGATGAGAGAGCAGTTAGGGTGAGAAAGTAGAGACTGAGAAAAGGTCAAAGGGAGGAAAGAGAAATCGCAGAGAGATCATCCGATCTCCTGGGGGTGATTGGGGACCATGGGGAGACTGAAGAGTCAGAGAAGTCGGAGTGGACCCTCAGCCCGGCTACTTTCTTGGGTGACGTTTCCCCATTTGTGAAATGAGGGTTTTAGCCTGGTTTCTCCCTAAAGGTCCACTCCTGTTCAAAACACTATGATTTTCTAGAAACTGAAGGAACTCAACTGTGGTGCGAGGAGTGGAGGGACTGGGGTAGGGGGGACAGGAGGCCAACAAGGAGCCTTGAGTCTTGGTGACCCATAGATGTGGACTCAGTAAAAGTTGAGAGAAGGAAGGCAGGTGAAATTCAACTCAATTCAGGCAATGAATAACTGGGAAGCACCCAGTGTGTATTTCCTGGCCCCTCTGGGCTCTAGGGAATTGAAGACCCTCGGGGAGATCTTGGGAAGAAGAGAGATGTTGGGGAGGAGGGAGAGGGATGGGCAGAAGTCGGGACAGAGTCAGGAATGAAGAATGTGGCCCGAGCTTCGGGGAAGCCTGAGACAGGCATTCATTGTCCTGGGGAAGCCGGAGGGAAGAAGGGAGCGGTGAGAGTGGGAACCCCGGGACTGGGAGGAAAGACAACAGCTTTGAGTTGCTGGACGGCCCCTCTTGCCTCAGGCCCCCCGCCCAGACTCCCTCCTCTCCCTAGGTCTCACCTCAACTGGATGAGCAGCTCACAGAATTCAGGGATCTGGGACGCCACAGTTTCTTCCATGATGGAGGGGGGTCCCAGCTGGCCGACAGAGGGAGGGCAATGGGACGGCCAGCACTCAGCACGTCTGCTGTTCCCCAGGAGGGCCAAGTGCAGGATTCCTCCCTCTCTCCTGGGTGCCCACTATTGCTTGAACTCAGGCTGGGCGGGGTAGGGCTCAGCCGGTTCCTCTGGCTGCTACCCACGCCATGCCCCGCCCCTGGGCACCCCTGGGGAGGGGCTGGGTATCTCTGAGCTGTGCAGAGGCGGGGGTGGAGGGGGAGAGACCAGATGGGTACAGGCATCCAGCCCCCAAGCTCCTGACCTTCCTAGGACCCCAGGCCTCCCCTACCTTGGAAAGACAGGACTTCCAATCCCCACTCCCCTTAGGAGCTCTGGGCTCCAGCCCTCTCCTCTCCTGCAGTGCTCAGACACCTGCCCCTCCCTGCTCTAGACTCTACTCAAGTTAGCCTACCCTTTCCAGAGCCATCCCTGCTTTGGAGGGATGCACCTTAACCTGGACCTGGAATCCTTTGAACCTGAGTTCACATCTGATCTCAGATTCTTTGTGACTCTGGGAACAGAGCTTGCCTCAGTTTCTCCATCTGTCAAGTGGACATGACAATAGGATCTACCTAGGTTGCTGGGCGGATCAAGTGGGATAATATTTGTTGAATATTCTGTGTAAATGCTACTGCCCTGGAGGAATCCCTGAGACTTCTGGCAGGCATTTTGGGGAGAGGGGCTTCTGGGATCCTGAGGAATCAAAGGGGGCACTGTGTGTGATGGAGGAAGGACCTAGGTGTCAGTCAGGATGCCAGGCAGCCAACGCTCCCCTCCCTGCCCCGGGGCCTGGGGCCTGGGCCCTGCCCCCTCTTGGTTAGTCAGCCGGGCCTCCCAGTCTGTGTCCCTGTTCTCTTACTCTATCAGCCTTCCTGCAGCTCCCCTCCCCCATCCTCCTCCAGTCTGGAATCTTCTGCAGATGAGGGCAGGAGGGGGAAACCAAGGCACGGGGAGGGCATGTGCAAGCCACGGCCCTATGAGAGCGGAAGAAGCTGGATCCCCAAAGGTAAATGGGAGGGGAGAGGGTTGGAGCTGGAAGGCTGGGCTACCAGGAGAGGACTGAGTGGGGGAGCCAGGCTGAGGAAACAGAGAGAATGCATGAGGGTGGGGACAGGCTGCGGGCAGGCCCTCCAACCCTATGCACCCCGGTGTCCCTCTGCTCCCTAAGGGTCAGCCCAAGACAGGGCTGTGCAAAGACCTAGGAGTGCAGCCAGCGCCCCTGGCTGCTGGGGGAGGGAGCCAGGAGACCCAGGCATCTGGGTCTCAGTGCCCCCTCCCCCAGTCTTGGATCCCCAAAGGGACAAATGTATGGAGTCATTTCCCCCCACTCAGTGCTCAGACTTTCAGAGTGGGTCACAGGTCCAGGCTTGCCTTTGGCCAACCGCATCCTTGGGCCTCTGCCCCCTCCTAACAAGCCACTAATTGTCCATCCCAGGATGCAGGAGGTGGGCTGGGGCCAGGGATGGCAGGCTCCTGGGTCCTCGCCAGGGCTAGTTAGCCAGGGCTGGCAGTCAGCATCTCCAGGATTTGGGGGAGGTGGGCTGGGGTCTACCTGACCTCATGGGTGCCCAGGTTGGGGAGGCCTCAAGGTAGGCCTCCTCCACCCTGGCAGGCGGTCCTAATCGGCAAGTGCATCAAGGGGTGTGGGCCCTCGCAGAAACCTTCCTCCCAGCTCCCCACCCCTATTACTCCATCCTCCATGAGGATCTGCCTCAGGCCCGATACTGGGCCTGCCCCCAGCCACACCCCAGATGCTGGATGCCTGGACAGTGGGCTCCCTAGGGTGGGGTGGGGAGTGGTGGCAAGGAGGGGCTGGCCCACAGGTTCCCAAGGGGAAGGAAAGCCTGTGCTTTGTCACTTCCCCTGTCCCTGTCACCACACCTACACAACTATTCTAAGACCTCATCCTCCCTTCCTGTCCTAGCCTCCAGTCCAGCCTTCTCCTGTCACTAGCGTCTTTCAACCTCCTCCTGGATAAGAGCCATCCCCAGCCCGGGAGTCAGGAGTCTGGGCTTGGCTGCATGACCTTGGCAAGCCCCTTCCTCCCGGGTCCTTAGTTTTTTCCTCTAGAAAGGGAGGTGCTTGGCCTAGAGTGCCTCTAAGGCTGCCCCTTGGGGAGACATCATGCTTGACTCTAGGTCCCATTGGCTCCCATGATCGATCATTCAAGCTCACTGAAGGTTTTACTAAAGTACCCACTATGTACCAGTCTTCACTTCCATCTTCATATCACACTGTTCCTGACACAGAGTAGGTCCCTAGGTCGAGTGAACTTGTGTCATAGTTTCCAACATTTGGAGTCCAAAGACCTAGCTTGGGGTCCCATAAATTGCATGAGCAGGTAAGGTTTTTTTTGCTGTGTGTGCCTTAGTCTCCTCATCTATAAGATAAGGCCACTGGAGACTCTGTCAACTACAAAATCCTACAATCTCTCCGTATTTTGTGCCTGTCTCTCCAGATCTCTCTCAGACTTCCCCTCATCTCTGTCTTTCTAGGCCTACAGATGTGCTGTCTCTGCCCAGATAACGAAGCCAGACTTTACACACCTGAGTAGGGCCCTGGAGACCCCCGGGGCTTTTCTGACTGCCCCTTTCCCACAGCCTTCCCCATCCCTTCTCCTTTCAGTGTCTCCTTCCTGCCTGAGAGTCTTGGGGGCAGGGGGGGAAAGTCAGGGGGCTTGGGCTTGGCTCCCAGCCCTCCCCTCTGCTCCCTGGGTGACCTTGGGCAGAGTGGCTCAGCCCCTCCAAATGAACGGGTTGGATGGGAGGATTCCTGTCAGCTCCAAATCCGATAATAGCTGCCATTCATACAGCATGCTACAGACGTGATCTCATCCAGGACTCACAACACTCCTGGGAGATAGGTGCTATTATTATCACCCCGGCTTTACAGATGAGGAAACCGAGGCTCCCAGGCTTGCCCAAAGTCACAGAGTTAGGAAAGGTCAGTCCCAACCGGGGAGCAGAGGCAGGTCCAGCCATCTGCCTTCTGGCTAGCCCTCTCCTCCACCTGACTTTCCACAGCAGCCCAGAAGCAAAGTCCTTGAAAAGCTCCTATTTGATGAGGGGTGCCTCTAGAGGCCCTGAACCGCAGGTCACAGAGTGAGGCAGAGAGCAACTCATGGCAACCCAACCAGGAATGCCACTCCCGTGTGGGCTGAGCCCTCTGTCATGGCCCCAGGAGGCAACGGCTCAGGACACAATGGTGGCCGGGGAAGAGGGGGGGGAGAGACGTGGCTCCAGCCCTTCTTTCATATCTGGGTGGGGAGAATTTAGAATCGACCCCCTTCCCCCAACACTCCTTTCTGGCCCCATTCCCATTTCTGCAGCAATATGAGGCTTGGGGAGTGCTTTTGTGGCCAGCCCAGGCAGGGACAGAGGAGGAGACTGAGGCCCCCAGAGGCACCCTGGCATGGCCTGGCCACACACCCCAGGGAGAGCAGCTGCTGAGTCTCTTTGCCTCTGCTGGCTCCCCAGGAGCTCTGTGGCTCCAGGTAAG
>NW_027186389.1:1506285-1517588 GCF_028583685.1 Petaurus breviceps papuanus
TCTGCTCAAGACACCCAGAATCTCCCAGCTGGAAACAAAGGGTCTCAGAGAGCCCCCTCATCTGACCGTTGTCCTGATGAGGTGGCCCTCCACTCTTGGCTTGAAGACCTCGCATCAGGGGAATGTCCCTCTGTCCGGCCCATCAGGCAGGGCTCAGCTGGATCGGAGAGGTCATGGAGACTACCCTCCCCTTTGGAGAGGACAGTCTCAGGCTCAGGCTTGCCAGCCAGTAGAAGCATGTTCTGACTCCCCATCACCCACGCTTGCTTTCCCTTGGTTCGGCCAAATTTTGCCTTCCCTTCCTCAGCTTTTCTTCCCTCTCTCTTATTCTGCCCTAAGGGGCCAAGAGGAGCAAATGTGACCCATTCTCCCAGGGTGACAGGGAAAGATGCTCCTGGGATCAGAGATTCTGAGCCGGGGTTGGGGGTGCAAAGGGGACCCCCTCATTTCACAGATGAGGAAACTGAGGCCCAGGGAGTGAATTAGCTCCTCCCAGGGCCTGTTCTTTGGCAGAAGCCTGGCTGTGGAGAAGGCTATAGGGGACTGGCTGGACACAGGCAAGGAAGGGAGTCTAGTGGGGTTCCCCAGGGATCAACACCAGAACAATTCCGATAGAGGCAGATGGGAGAGGGTCCAGAAACATCTGAAGAGGCTGGATCAAGAGGTCAAATACACCAAGATGGAATTTTGTAAATCGATAAAATCAAATTCCTATTTACAGCATGGGAAAGGCAAGGCTAGACACAATTCCTATGACAAAAATCTGAAGGTTTTAGTGGACCACAAGCTCAGTGGGGGTCAGTGACACTAGAGTCAATTCAACAATCTCTTAATTAAGTACTTTTCATGTGCCATGCACTGGGAGATACCAGGATAAAAAGGAAATAGGCCCTGCTTGCCCAAGGGGGCTTCTACTTGGTAGGGAGGAATGGCAAATCTGAGTGGGGGAGTGTCTAAACACATGGGAGAGCATGGACATGCTTTTGAGTCCAAGCACAGTGAACAGAGGTCTGAGCACAAATAATGTTCAGATACTGTACACACGTGAGCATGTACCACGTGTGCAAATATACAGAGAAGCGTGTACTAGAGACAGGTAAGTACACAGGCACACATGTGCTGTGATATATGTGAAGGCATGTACATCTAAGTGTGAGCGTGATGAATATATGTGTATATAAGTGTGTGTGAAAGGCGTGTGAGCAGACAGGAGGAATAACATGTGCGTGTAAACAGGTATCAGCACACAGGACATAATATGTGCTGATATGTAAGAATATAGAGTGTAATCATGTAAGTAGATCTGCATATAATATACAGTTAATCAGGTCTACATGCAAGTGCATATAACATACATGTAAGAAGATCTGTCTACAATGTGCATTTAAGTAGATATACACACAATATACATATAAATCGATATTAGCACATATAATATAATATATTAGTACATGATATAATTATGATCATGTAAGTAGATCTGCATATAATATACATCTAATCAGGTCTACATGCAAGTGTATAGAACATACATGTAAGAAGATCTGTCTACAATGGGCATTTAAGTAGATATACACACAATATACATATAAATAGATATTAGCACACATAATATAATATATCAATATATAATGATATAATTATGATCATGTAAGTAGATCTACATATAACATACATCTAAACAGGTCTACGTGTAAATGTGTATAACACACATGTAAGAAGATCTGTCTATAATGTGCATTTAAGTAGATATATACACAATATACATATAAACAGATATTAGCACACACAATATATTAATATATAATTATGATAATGTAAGTAGATCTATCTACACATAATATACATCAAATCAGACCTACATATAAGTGTATATACTATAGAAGTAAGTATAAATGTGATATGTGAGCAGATACACATAATAACCATGTAAGTAGATATACACAGACATTTTACACAGACATGCATGTGTGTGTAATATACATGTAAGTAAATATAAATATACATTATCTGTGTAAGTAGATACAGGTTTACATGTAAATGGAATGCATATATAATGTACATGCTAATACCTATGTGCATATAATATACAAATAAGTACATGCATGTATACCATACACAGAAGTAGAGATCCATTATAAGTACACATAATATATGCATAAGTATACATACCACACATCCATACATAGGAGCTATTACAAGGTAATTTGTGGGGAAGAAAAGGCTTCATTAGGAGCAAAGTTATGGAACCGAACTTTGGAGGAAACTGGGAATTCTGAGATTCGGAGGTGAGAAGAGAGTGGATTCTGGGCACGAAGAGCAGCCTGAGATTGAATGTCTTGTGTGAAGAGTGGTTCTTGCCACCAGGTCAGTTTGGCTGGGCCACTGAGTGTGTGAGTGAGAGCCACGTATGATGAGGCTAGAAGGTAGTATTTCTTCATCATAGTACCTGGTACATGGTAACTGATTGATAAGTGGTAGTAGACTGACTGGCTGATCCTAGAGGCAGTCTACAGCGATTGGAGTTTACTGAGTCGCAGAAGGACCAGTTATTCAATGAGGAGGCCACAGAAGTGGTCTAGGGGAGAAGTGTGGGAGATGTGGGCCTGGGTGGTGGCCCTGTGAAGGGGAAGAAGATAGTACATAGGAAAGGTTGGAGAGGCAGGTTGAAAAGGACAAGATTTGGCAACCAACTGAATGGGGGCAGAGCAGGAGTTAAAGTGCGATGGCAGAAGGAGACTGAGAGACCAATAAGTCTGTCGTCTTCATTTTACTGCTGAGGGACACAGAGGTTAAGTGACTACCTAGGGTCACACAGATAGTAAATGTCGGAGGTGAGATTTTAACTCAGATCATACTGACTCCCCAGTTCCATGCCTCCTAGCAACACTGCCTGAGGTGGTGACTCTGGGCATCTGGAAGGATGATAGCACACTCCCCAGAAATAAGGGAAATTAGGAGAAAGGCAGGTTGGGGAGAGGGAGGGGAGACAGTTGAGGCTGAGACTCCTAGGGAAGGGAGGTGCATTTCAAGATTTCACAGTTGGCGTTGTGGGGCTGGCACTCAGGAGAGAGACTGGGGCTGGGTTTATGGACTGAGGAGCCCTCAAGGATGCTCATTGAAGCCCCAGGAGCTAATGGAATCATTAAGAGAGGGCCTAGAGAAGGATGGTGAGAGTCTAGGACAGAACATCCATGGTTAAAGGTAGTGAGGCAGATGAAGGGCCAGCAGGGGACAACGAGGGGAGCAGCCATGGGGAAAGGCTTGGGGGCTGGGAGGAGCAAGAAGGGTGCAAGCTTTAATAAGCACCCCAAGCATTGGGCCAAGTCTGACACAGATTTCTCCATCTGATCTTTACAACAACCCTGGAGGTTGATACTATTATCCCCATTTTACAGATAAAGACACTGAGGCAGACAGGTTAAGTGACTTGCCCAGGGTGATGCAGCTAGGAAGTATCTGAGGCTGGATTTGAACTCAGATCTTCCTAAGTGGAAGTTTTCTGCACTGGACCAATCTATCTTGTACTCTCCATTTGGGAATGACATAGACCAGCAGGAGAGTATTGACAAGAGGGTGCTGAGAATGAGAGCAGCCCTGTTGGGCTGGTGAAAGGAACTGCTGTGGGAAAGATCTGGTTGGTCTCCTGGGCCCCAGAACGAATGGGAGTGCTGGGCCAGGAGGCAGGAAGATCAAGATCTGAATCCTGTTTATTTTACTAAGTGACTGGGGAAGTCTCAGTTTTCTTATCTGTAAAATGGAGATAAAAATAGCTCCTTCCTGCCTCTTAGGCTTGGTATGAGGATCCAATCTGTCAGTCTACAAACAGGTCAACCAGCATCTTTTTTTTTTTCTTTCTGGAGGGGGGAAGGCAGGGCAATTGGGGTTAAGTGACTTGCCCAAGGTCACACGGCTAGTAAGTGTTAAGTGTCTGAGGCCAGATTTGAACTAAGGTCCTCCTGATTCCAGGGCCGGTGTTCTATTCACTGTGCCACCTAGCCGCCCCGAGCAAGCATTTTTAAGCGCCTACTGTGTACCGGACATTGTGCTAAGGGCTGGAGCTGCACAGTAAAGCTCATTCTAGTCCAAGGTCTCCAGTCCAGTGCCATGGTGGGTGTGAACCAGGCTACCTTGGCGAGCTCCAGGAGCTCTGGGGAGGAGCCACAGCTTAGCCAGAAGAGCTGTCCGCCCCAAAATGGGGTGCGAGGGAGCTTTGGGCTGAGAGATGGCCTGGCTGATCCCCAGCTCTTTGCAGCTCCGAACCAGGGGAGAGTCTTGTGAGGAAGGGGTGAAATCCAGTCGGGGCAGTGGAGAGAAAGCTTGGGCCTCAGTCTCCTCCTCTGTCAAATGAGGGGATCGGACGTGCTTGTCTCTGAGGGTCCCAGCAGCCCACCGGGGCTCCGAGGAGCGGCTGTCTAACCGGGTCTCTCCCTCTCTCTGGCCCCTCCAGCCAAGCTGTCTCGCCTGTCGCTGGCCCTGCCTCCGCTCTCTCTTACCCCGTTCCCGGGGCCGGGCCCTCGACGGCCGCCCTGGGAGGCTGGGGACGCCGGGGTCCCTGGCGCGGAGTCCGGCGGCCCGGGGGCCTTGGGGCTGGTGGAGGACGGGGAGGACGAGGAGGAGGAGGAGGACGACGGGGCGGCCGTGGGGGAGGGCGAGGAGGCGGCGGCCCGGGGCCCTGGGAGGGGCCGGGCAGCCCCGGTGCCCATCGTGGTGAGCAGTGCCGACGGGGACCGGAGCCGCCCGCTGCGGGGGCTCCTCAAATCGCCCCGAGGGGCCGACGAGGCCGAGGAGAGCTTGGAGCTGGACCGGAAGCGCAAGATGGTCTCCTTTCATGGGGACGTGACCGTCTACCTCTTCGACCAGGTGCGCCCCGAGGGGGAGGAGTCGCTGGGCCGGGGAGGGGCTCGCGGTGCGGACCGGGGTTCCCAGCCCGTTCCCATCCTTAGCGCTGCGATGCTGAGCTAGCGGCTTAAGCTCTGCCTCAGTGGCCTCTCTGGATGGTGAAGGTGGCCCCTAAGATCCCTTCCCCCTGAAGCTAAGACCCGATGGGTGATGGCCTAAGGTTGTCAAGTCGGTGGAGTTGGGGGGAGCGGGGTAACCCTACTGGGCTGCGATTTTTGCTGACCCGTGACCCCACGCTCCTCCAGGAGACCCCGACCAACGAGCTGAGCGTCCAGGCTCCCCCCGAGGGGGACCCGGACCCTTCGACACCCCCAGCCCCGCCGACACCTCCCCATCCCCCCAGCCCTGGATGGACATGCCCCAAGGAGATTGGGGTGAGCAGAAGGGCAGGGGGGGGGGGGGGGGGGGATCTGGATCGGGGAGGAGGAAAAAGGCGCGGGGGGAGGGGGAGCGGGCCTGAGAGTTTGAGACTAAATTCTCTTCTCCAAAATTTAGGAGGCAGTTTCGAGTGGGGGGAGGATTTCCCCCTGCTCCCCCCACCAGGCCCCCCACTCTGCTTCTCCCGCTTCTCCGTCTCACCTGCACTGGAGACCCCAGGGCCGCCGGCCAGGCCCCCCGACGCCGTCTGCCCCGCAGGTACTTTCTGTGTGGACATGGTCTAAGGAGATTGGGTTGAGCAGAAGGGCAGCATGGGGGTGGGCCAGAGCACGTGGAGTAGCAGGACCTGACCATGCCCGTGGCTGGCAGAGTCCCTGAGCACTATATCAGGAGCCTGTAGAATGTCTTTGAGCAGAGGAGGATTCCTGGGGCTGGGGGCGCAGTGTGGATGGGCTAGGTGGGGAAGGATGGAACAGAGAAGAGAGTGTGGAGACAGGTCCGTCCAGGGGAGGAGGGATGGGAGAGGGACTGGAGGAGAATCAGGACACTTCAGCTGCCTGGTTGTGGGTGAAAGGGTGAGGAGAGTCAAAGGTGAGACATTGGAGTCTCAGAACATCAGAATGGGAGAGGACCTTACATATTCAAATGGGGAAACCGAGGCCCAGAGAGTAGAAACTCCTGTGTGTCTTCACAAGCAGTGGGACAGCCAGGAAGGAAGGGGGCTCCAAGGAGGCTCCCCATGGCAGGGTTAGGCCTAGGGTCCTGGACTCCCTGGGGTGGGATGTCCACAGGCAGGTAGAGGTGCAGACCTTGAGCGGGGAGGTTATCTGGAGCCACAGAGCAGCCAGTGAGCATGCGGTGTGCCAGTTGTCTCCTCCCATGGTCATCCTTCATCCCTCTTCTTTTTAGGCCCCGTGGAGAACTGATGCCCCGAGGCCCTCACCTCCTGGGCCCCCACCCACCAGGCCCCCCTGAAGAGGGGGCAAGAGGAGATGGAGACAGAGTCGAGTTGGGAGAGGCACCTGAGGCTGGGCCCCAGCCCACATCACCTGGATGCCAGTCGGGGGGCCAGGGCCCACTCCCCCCCAGCCCTCCAGAACTTGTGCCCCCACCCAGTGTGCCTCAGCCCCCTGGAGCTGAGTGAGAGGATACCCAGCCCTACCCCCCAGCCCTCAGGACTTACCTGCGTCTGGGCCTGGGCCTGGCCCCAGCTCCATCCCAGGGATCACAGACTGACCCAATGGGGCACCTCAGGACTTGGGGGACCGACTACCCAGCCCTACCTCCCCTTGGGGCATGGAGGGGCCTAGGCCCCTGCTCCCCCCTTGCCCCATTCCTCTCCCCTCCCCTGGCTCAAGGCCAGAGATGTCCGTTTTCATGTTATTTAAAAAGACAGACAACTTTTTGGAGATCAGGCTGAGCTTGTGTGTGTGGGCAGCTAGTGTGGGATGGGGGGCGGTGTCAATGATCATCAAGTCTTGCCTGTCTGGGGCTCACAACTCTTCTGTCTCCATTCACTCCTGGATGCTGCCTGTGCCCCTGATCTCTCCTCCCACCATCTTTCTCTTTAACTCAGCTAGCATTTTTAAAGGACCTACTAGGTGCTGGCATTTACTAAGTGCCTAGTGCTCAAGGCGCCAGCCTTGGGGCTACATAAACAAGAACCAAGCAGTCTGTGCCCTCTAAATCTGGGGCCCACCAAGATGTGAGCCTTCTCCAGGAAGCAGCTGCCCTCTCCCTTGTCCAAGTTACACTTAAGTCTGCCTGCCTTGGGTGTCCCTAGGCTCACAGGCCCTGCATCGAGTCTGTGTGGGCACGTGTGCACGTGTGCCTGGGTGTGCTCGCTTCTTCGTGGTCTCTGATGAAGCAGGACTTGGCTCCAAGAGCTGCTGCTGTGTCTCCCATTTTGCCAAAGCGCTTCCCAGTGAGCTCCCTGGTCCATGGGATCACTTCCTTTGCTGTAGGAGGCGCCACTGAGACACCCTTCCCCCCAGTTTCTGGGAATCCTCCCTCCCTTGCTGGGTAGGGGGGTGTCTCCATGCCCTTGTCTGTATATTGAAAAGGGCCTGGGTTAGGTGCAGGGCTGCACCTCTGGGTACTCAGAGGCGGCCAGGGTGCTGCCTGTGTGAGTGGAAGCCATGGGAGTGGCCCCAAGCAGGCACATGGGGCAGCACTGTGGACCCCTAGCTGACCTGTAAAGTTCCCAACACATACCCGGGAGCTGCCTTCTCTTCCTCCTCAGAGAAGGATGTTATAACCCAGGGAGGGAGCACAGCCCTTGGGCCGTGGCTCCACAAGGCATAGAGGGGGCAGGATTGCCTCCTGCCCTCCGTGGCCCAGATCTGGAGCAGGGCAGGAGAAAGCGTCAATTCCTAGAGTTCTCCTGGGCCTCAGATACTGGCCACATGCTCAGGAGGGCCCGGCACTGCTGCAGTGCTGGGGGCGGGGGTGCGATAGTTTGCACTTGGTTCTGGGTCTGCTCCCACCCCCCTGCTGGGTCCTAAAGCTTAGCTGCCCTATAGCCAGCTCCTGCCCCCTCCCTGTCACACTGTCCCAGGCTGGGTTCCAGCTTAGACAATAACAGTAATAACCATGGTCATATTAATAATAATAATGAATTAATTACAAATAAATGAAGAGAAACCACGAGTAGAAAATTCTCCTTTGCCCCAAGAGAGGGCGTTGGGGCACCCAGGGGTCCGGCCCCTCAGCCCCCAATAAATAAGTGGAAGGCAGGGCCAGGGGCCGGGGTGGGGGCAGTGGGGTTATTGCCTATGGGGAAGACCAGGGGTCAGCATGGGGATGGGCAGGGAAACAGGACAGGCCCCGCCCAAGTCAAGCCTGCTCCTGTTTTTTCTTGACTGAGATCCTCTTCTTACGGGCCGCCAGCATCTCATAGAAGGGGTCCACGCTGACAGCAGCCCTGGGGAGGGCAGGCAAAGGTCAGCAGGGACCAGGGGGGAGCCCGCCCTGTCCCCCAGGCCCTCCCACCAGGGACCCTCACTTGATGGATTTAATCCACTCGTCCTTCTCCTCCTGCGTGGGCGCCGAGATGCGGTACACCATGTGGTTGCCCTCCACCACGCGCCCATCAGCCTCTGTCTTACAGGCCTTAATGAGCTGCCCCTTGTTGTTGGGGATGTAGAGTTCAAAGCAGTTCTGAGGGAGAGACAGCGCTCAGATGAGCCCCAGGACCAGGGAGGTAGAGGGGGGAAAACCCAGAGGGGCAGGGGAGAGGGACCCAGAGGGGCAGGGGGGCAGTGGGGAGGGACCCAGAGGGGCAGGGGGGATGGGGCAGGGCGGGGGGGGGGGGGAGGCCCCGGGGGAGTGGGGGGTGCTCCCGTTGGGGCTGGGGGGGGGGGGTCAGCCAGAGGGGCCCAGAAGCAGAAAGCAGAGGGCCTGATGGGTGCTCACTGGCTTCCGAGGATCCTCGACTTCCCGGATGCTCAGATTCTCCAGGGGGATGATCCCCCGGGGCTCTTTATCCTGCAGGCCCAGAGAAGTCTTAGCCATGCGGCCCGCAGGCAGCCAGGGCCCTCAGCCACCCTGGCCTCAGATGCTCCCTTGCGCCCTCAGCCCCCTCCTGCAGGGACCCAGGCATCCTTCTCCCATGGCCCCCTCACCGTTGTGTATTCAAAGTAGTAGAGACAGTTGTCAGTGAGAATGAACCAGCGCCGCTTCCAGGTCTTGACCCGGCCCCCTGTAAGGGAAGGAGGGGGCGGGGGCGGGCTCAGCAGGGGGGAACAGGCCAGGCCCAAGGACAGGGGCGGGAGGGGTCTGGACAAGAACAGGGACAGGCAAAGGGCAGAAGAGCAAAGCTCTAAAGAGGAGGCAGGGACAGCAAGGAGAGAACGGGGAGGCCTCCCTGTTGTCTAGGCCCCAGACACCCAGCCTCCCAGCTCTGCCTTCTCTCTGGACCCCAAGAGCAGCCCCCACCCCCCTCCAAAGCAGGCCCCAAGCTGCCTCCCTCACTGACACTGCCTCCTGTCTAGCCCATCTCACCCAGGGGCCAAGGGCAGGGGAGCAAGGAGCAGACAGGTACCTACCTCCTGGGGGAGAGGGCAGGAGAACAGGCAGGACCAGGCAGCAAGGAGAAGAAGGCCAAGGGTGGGGGTACGCCCCCCGAGAGACACAGAGAGAAGCAAAGACCAAGAGACAGACAGCCATCGACACATGACGAAACGGATGGGGGTGGGAGAGCGCAGAAGAACCGGGCCCAGGAGGGAGCGGCACGGCAGGGGGAGGAGGGGAGAGAGATGGAGAAAACTAGTTACATCCAGACGAGGACGGGGCTGCCCCAGAGCCCAGGCCTCCCCACCGGCCCGGGCTCCCCCCGCCCCCAGCCCTGGCTACCTCTCCCTTCTGCCCCACCCCTGAGCCGGCCCCCACCCCAGGGCCTCGGCGCTGGCGTACCCAGCTTGAGGAGCCAGCCCTCTCGGTCAGGGTTGAAGAATGTGTGGGTCAGGTCATTGCCGTCGTCTTCAGGGATCTTAAAAGGCTCGTTGCGGATGCTGTCGTACAAGTTCTGAGGGAAGCAAAGAGGGAGGGTGCATGAGGGCCCCCAGCTGAGACGCCCCAGAGAAAGTCAGGGAGGGCCCACGGGAGGGAGGAGGGCCGAGGCTGCTGGGACACGGCCGGGGAGGGAAGGAGACGCCAGCCAGCCCACAGGGATGGCCACAGTGGCAGACACCATACAGAGAGGGCCAGGGCCTGGGAAGGCAGGAGATACCAACCAGCCCCCAGTGACGGCCACGGCGGCAGGTGCCACACAGAGAAGGCCAGGGCCCGGGCCTCACCCTGAGCAGCTCCTCGGGAAGGTCCCCGCCGTCATTGATGCCCCGGTTCATGGTGATGAACCTCTCCACGCCCGGCTTGTCGCGTACGTTGGGGTTGTGCAGGCTGGTGTTGAGCATGATCACGGCGAAGGAGAGGACGTAGCAGGTGTCTGCGCTCGGGGAAGGGCAGAGGGACGGGAGCTTACCACCCTCCTCTCTGAGAATTAGGAGATGGCCAGGAAGCCCCAACATTTGCCCCCCAAAGCCTCCACGCTGTTGCTGCCCTGGGCTCGGCCTATCCGCCCCTGCCTTTCTCTGCATCCCCAGAGTGCCCAGGCCAGGCCCACCTGTGGACTGGAAGACCCCCGGGTTGCACAGGCAGTAGCGCTGGGCGAAAGCCTCCATCATGCGGTCAATCTTCTGTGCCTCCCCGGGAAGGCGAAAGCTCCACAGGAACTGTCTGAGGCAGAGCAGAGCGGTGAGGGGGAGGGGTGGGGCAGAGGCTCCCTCCCCCACCCGGGAGCCCAGCCAGGGGGAGCGTGGGCACAGGGCCCAGCCACGGCGGCATCACCTCAGCGCCTGCACCAGGTTGAGGTCCGTGAACTCGTGCAGGTCCACGAAGGCGTGGAGGACGGCCAGGTTCAGCTCCTCCCTACGGGAGCAGAGGGCGGCATGAGGGGAAGCTTCCGTGCCCACAGTGTGTGCCCGGCGCCCACCCTGAGCCCATCACACCCACCCTATGCCTGCCGTGCCCACCACCCTCACCGTTCCCCCAGGTAGTCGCCGATGGCCGTCTTGTTGAGGCCTTCACCCTTGTACAGGAAGCGGGAGATCTCCTCAGGTGTGCTCTGGAGCAGCTCGTTTTCCACCAGGAACTGGATTCCCTGCAGAGGGAGCAGAAGGGGGGGAATGAGGTAGGGTCCCATGGCCCCCCCCACCTCCCACAGAGCCCAGCCCCCACCCCGGCACCTTCTTGGGGTCCATGTTGAACTTCTTCCTCCCCATGGCCATCTTGCGGTTCCTCTGCAGGGTCTTACTACAAAGGTGGGAAGCAAGTCGGGAGCGTGAGGGAGCCTCCCATGGACCCACTGGGGCTCCCGGCTGGGGTCTTCGGGCTCTCGGCTGGGTCTTGGGGCAACCGGCTAGGGTCCCAGGGCTCCTGGGTGGATCCCGGGGCTCTGGGGGCTCCCGGCTGGGTCCTGGGGCTCCCGGGGCTCTGGGGGCTCCCGGCTCGGTTCCGGGGCTCTG
>NW_027186389.1:1517598-1522917 GCF_028583685.1 Petaurus breviceps papuanus
CCGGCTGGGTCCCGGGGCTCTGGGGGCTCCCGGCTGGGTCCCGGGGCCCTGCATGATCCCTTTTCTGCCACTGCAGGGTGGCACAGAGCAGTTAAACCAGGCTCTCTCTCTGCCTGCGTGCCCGCACGACGCCAAGTCTAGGGCGACAAAGGGAGGTCCGGGCGGGCGGGAGTCGCTGCCCACCTGCCCTCGTTGGCTTCCAGCCCCTCGACCTCGCTCATGGCCTCGCTGAGCTCATCCCGGAGGCGCTGGATCTCCACCAGCAGCTCCTGCTTGCGCCGCCGGATGCTCTCCAGCTCCAGGCGCTCCTCGGGGGTCAGGTCCGGAGGGACTGGGGAGCACAGGGGGGTGAGGGCTGGCCGCGGGGGCGGGGCGCACGCGCGTGCATGTGTGTGACCACACGCGTGTGCGTGCATGTGTGTGCGCGCGCGTGCAGAGCTCCTGGACGCCTGAGGTCTGGGGAGAGGTATACAAAGGTCTGCTGGGGAAACTGAGGCAGGGGGTGCGGATAACACTAAAACTAAGTTTGGAAACCGGGTAGGGGCAGAGAGGGCATGGACCCTTCCCCCTTAGCTCCACTCCACTACCACCCCAAACTCCGCCCTAGCCTTCATTCTTCCCCTGGGATGATTCCCCCTTCCAAGAAAAATGGTCTCTCCCCATCCAAGGGAGCCCCTCCCCCCATATGCGCCTGGGATAGTACATCCCACTGGCAGGAAATGGACTCGCCCAGGGAATGGTTTCGACCACGCCCCCCTGCGCCGGCCGGAAATGGTATCGTCCGGAACAATGGAATGGAACGTCCCGTCCCCTCCCAGCCCCCCAGCCCCCGGGAGCTCGCTCTGCGCTCGCCTCACCATAGACTCCGTCCTCCATGGTGTACAGGGCAGCCCGGCGCGGGCCCGTAGCGTGGCTCGGGCCGCCTTTTCTCTGCGGGTCCTCAGGGCTACGCTCAGCCCCTTCGGCCGCTCCCGGGGCCGCAGCCGCCACCGCCTCCGCTCTCGTGTGGGGCCGCCCCCCAGCCAATGGGAATCTGAGCGAGGCTTCCAAGGACCCAATGGACGTCGAGGGGCGGGTTGCCTGCGCCAATGAAGCCGGGCGGAGGCGGGGCGTGAGGCGGCCGCGTTGCCTCGGTGGACAAGGGGAGGGTGGCCGAGCGAGCCAATGGAACTCGGCGGAAGGGGCTCAGGGCCCCGCCCTCCACGCTGGACCCAATGAAAGTTGGGGCCTAGCTCAGGAGGGCGGTGCGCGTAAAAACGGGAGTATCAGCCCCCGAAAAAGTGACAGGGCAGACAAGGGAAGGTTTTGGCTTGAGATGGGCAAAGGTGTCTGCGCCTGCGTGAGAAGGCCGGGAGACAAACGGGAGGGGGCGTAGCCTCTCTCCAAGCCAGAGCGTTGCTAGGGGTAGGCCCGTTGCTAAGGGGTGGCAACAGAGCTCAGGCCCGGAAAGAAAAAAAAAAGTTCCGTTGCTTAGCAACAGCTGAAGGCCTTGGAGGAGGGCGGTGTTTCTAAGGGAACCTACCCTGTCCTTCTGACCAAACCCTTTTCCCTTCTCCCATGGACTCCTGCCCTCTCCTCTGGCTCCGCCCCTTTCCCTCTAATTTCGCTTTATTTCCTCAGTTCCGCTCCTCTCAGGCTCCTATCCTCTGCCCAGACTTTTCTCCACAGACTCCCATCCTCACTCTGGCTCCTCCCCTTCTCCCTTGACTCCTCCCCCTCCATCCAGACTCCCCCCATCTCCCTTGACTCCTCCCTCTCCATCTAGACTCCCCCCCATCTCCCTTGACTCCTCCCTCTCCATCCAGACTCCCCCCCATCTCCCTTGACTCCATCTAGACTCCTCCCCCTCTCCAGACTGCTCCTCCCTCTGCAGGAGTCCCTCTCCCTTCACCCTTCTTCGTCTCTTCCTGCCTCTTGTCCCGCTCTGGTCCTTTCCCCCCAGCTTCCCCAGATCATTCCTAGCATGAATTGAACTTCCAACTTGCCATATCCTGCCTGGGGAACCTTGAGCAAATCACCTTTGGGTCTGTTTGCCCATCTCTGAAATGAGGGACTTGACTCCGATGACCTCCGCCCCTTGCAGTTCTAACTCTGTCTTTGTTCATCCCTCCCTTTCTCACCCCACCCACATGGAGGGGACCTTTGACCTCTAATTCAGTCCTCTTGTTTTACAGATGAGGAAACTGAGGCCCAGGGGGGTGTGACTCCGGTCCTCGAGTGCAAAGTTAGGGCTCTTTTCTCTGTGAGGAAATGGAAGGAAAAAAAAGGAGACACTGACCCTGCTGTGGTTCCCCTCCTCACCCCCAGGTGACCAGCTTCCCCGAGATTATCCATGGAAAAGTTCCTGCCTCTTAATCCCCTCTCTGTCCCCGTTCTGACCTTCAGGAAGTCTGAAGCTCCTATAGCCATCCAGGTCCCCAAGAAGGGGTCCTAGTTCATCTATGCCCTTCCCCCCAAGGCCACCTCCTGATCCCACTTGGGCATCCTCATCGCCCCCACCCCCCAGTCTCAAGGCCCCAGGTCTCACCTTCCCTCCCCCTACAATCCTGCTGCTGCCTGGCTAATTAATTCCATCCGGTCCTTATCAGGGTTACTGAGGGATAAAGGCCACAGGAGGGGGGGGGGGGAAGGGGGAGGACAGGGCTTCATAGGGATGAAAGAGACTTTAGGAGGCTGGAGAGAGGGGGATGAGGCCTCTGGAGGATGGAGGAAGGAAGATTGGGTTCTTTGGGCAAAAAGAGCCATGGTCTCTGGAGTATGTGGTATATGGCAGAGCTGGGGCCCTGGGCAGGGACACTTGGCCATAGGTGGAGCATGGGCAAAGGTACAGGGAGGCAGCCTGAGCTCCTGGGAAAGGGGCAAGATGGGAGGAAAGAGCTCAACTTCTGGGGCTGGAGGCCCAGCTGGGATCCTGGGTGGCTTTCTCCCTCTCCCCTGGCTTGAGCCCCCACTGCAGGCTGGCACCTCTCCCTGGACACACTCATGGAAATGAGGTGCTGGGCCAAGGGCCAGGACTGTGGGACAACAGCCACCCCTTGCCCCTCCCACCCAGGCACACACACATAGAAATGGCTTCACAACTCTTTATTCTGGGGGCAAGGGCAAGTGGTTCCCTCCACCCCCAGGCAATGGTGGAAAGGACCCCAGGGTCCTTCAGTGTCCTCACTCATCCCAGAGCCTAGGCAGGGGCAAGGCAGGGTGGCCCAGCCCAGGGCCTGGGTCTTTTGCCGCAGCTTGGTCTGGGGTGACTCATGCTGCAGCCTTCCCAGTGACCAGAGGCCATGCCAGGTCCTAACAGGAACACCACCTTTGTTCTAGGGCCTTCCAGTAATGTGCCCAGTGAGCGATGCCACCTCCCAGGGCACAGAGGTCATAGGCTCCCCAGCTGGCAAAGCTGAAGGGAAATACATTCCAACCCCCTCTGGTTAACAGGAGAAAACAGAGGGGAAGGGGCTGGCCCACATCACACAGGCTGCAGGGAGCCAAGCCAGGATTCCAGCCCCAAGTCTCTGGCTCCAAAACTCACTTACTTCCCCTGCCTGCCCAGAGTGACCTCCCCTAGAGGCCAAGGCCACTCTTTCCCATCCCTTCTGCAGCAAAATCAGGAAAAGTTAGGGAGAATATATATATGTGTATATATGTATATGTATATATATATATATAAATACACGTAGATAGGTAATGTGCACAGCACTCTGGAGAAGGACATTGGCGACTTTGGCAGGCCCAGCATCCAGGATGCTTCCTGCTCAGCCTGGAGGCCAGGCCAGGCTCCTCATGGCCTCAGGGGCCCAGGGCCTGCCATGGCTTGTCCCCTCCTCAAACTGGGCCTGAACCAATGGGCTTCCTGGGTCCCATCCTCGTCTTGAGGGTGGGGGGGTCTAGAATAACCCTGCCCACCCCCTGCCCCTTGGACTCCAGACAGGACTGAGCCCAGGAGGAAAGGGTTTGGGAGGAAAAAAAGTGTGAGGGTGTCAATAGGGGTGGAAGGGAGGGGGGCCCTCATTCCCCCTTGTTGGGAAAGTGCTGAGGAGGGGATACCATTCAACTCCACCACAAAGCCACCTCCCCCATTCCTAAGGTCCAGGGTTCAGGAAGCATGCACTGCCTCCCCTTCCATCCTAGCCTATGCCCCAGGGAAGGGGCTCTCGGCCTGTAGGGGAGTCCCTGGGCCTGGACTCCAGCCCCTCACCCACCTAGGACTACAACTCTCACACCCCCTGGGGAGGGATGTGACATGATGAGCCACTGAGGCAGCCAAGGTCCACGATACTGGGAATTGCAGGCCCCCAGTCCTGCCTTTTCCTTCAAGGGGGTGGGGCTAGTTCAGGGGACAGGGGCGGGGGCGGGGTGGGGGCCCTGGAGCAAGTCTCTGCCTGGGCTTCACCCCTCTCCTCCTCCACCTCGTCCTCCTCCTGGCAGCAGCTGAGGGCCACCTCATTTTCATAACAGAAGGCAGCCAGGGCACCGGGCAGGCCCCCCTTGGGCCCAGGGCTGTCACTGTCCCCCAGGGCTCGTCGCTCATCCAGCTCCCGAGCACTGCAGATAGGGGTCCCCGGCACCTCATAGGTGCGGTGGAAGTGCCGATAGTCTACCTCGTAGTGGGCCCCTCTCTGGAAGAGCACAGGTTCAAAGCGGTGGCCCCACAGAAGCTCCCCTGGCAGGTAGGAGGAGCGGCATTGGGTCGTCATGGCCGTGGCCTCCACCATACCCTCCAGGATGACCACCAGCTCAAAGTCCGCCCTGGCCAGCTCGGCCCGGCCCATCTCATACAGGGGGCTGGAGGCATCAATCTCATGGACGATGGTGATGGGCGACACCAGGAAGATGCGGTCTGTACCCCCGTCAAACCCCACGTCCACATCCTGGTGGTCCAGGGGGATGTACTCGCCTTCTGGGGTAACTCGAGGCTGGGAGAAGCACAGGGCAGTCAGAGACAAAGGGCAGTGAGGGCAGGGGATGAAGACCCAGGGAATAAGAGGAGGTTATGTGGGGATGGAGAGAGATCAAGGGATCAAGGCAGAAATGGGGAAGCAGCCTGCACCATGGACCATGGCAAAGACACCAGCTAGGCCAGGAGGCCAGGGTGGGACACACAGAGACAGAGAAAGACAGAAATGATTCTCACAAGTCGGACTGAGACCCAGATACCTGGTGGTAGGTGTATGGGCAGGTCTCCTTCCTCAGACCCTAAACCAAGTCTCTTTCCCCCTCCCACAATTCCTTTTGGCAAGTGTTGAACCACCGACTCCAGGGTGACTGTGGCCTTCCCAAGATAAGGCCAGGGAGTTGAGGTCAGAACTGACCCTGAGCCTGTCT
>NW_027186389.1:1523017-1524632 GCF_028583685.1 Petaurus breviceps papuanus
GTGGTTGGGGGCTGGGTGGGGGTTGGAGGGTGTGGGGCTGGGTATTTGACGGCGGGGTGTGGGGTGGGCGTGGGCATCTCACACCACAAGGAGGTGTGGGTGGGGAGAAAAGTGGGGGGGGGGGCAATCTACAGGATGGGAATCTCCAAGAACAAGACACCACCACCCAGGGCTCTGTGAGGGTCAGCCTCCAGCCAGCTAACCTTTACTGAGCCTCTGGAAGCCACAGTTCCCATGAGCTCCCTTCTCATGGGCACTCCTCTCCTCCAGACTGGGTGGGGGTCAGGGAGCTCCTGCTTCCCAGGAGTGCTGGAGGTGCTGCTGTCCACAGACTAAGAGCGGGGAATGTCCTCCTTGCCCCAGAGGCTGCTGGGGGCTGTGCACCCACCCAGAAGCTCCTGGGTCTCCAGCCCCAAACCCAAGGGCTGCTGGGCATTGTGGCTTCCTAGCTTCCTGGCGCTCCAACCCAAGGTCGCGGGCAGCCGGTATGTGGGGCGCCATCGCTCCTGTGCCCTTCGGAGGACTCACCTGGAGCAGTTGGGCTCGGACGTGGGCCTCTACCAGGTGGCTTCGGCGCAGGTTGCCCACGCGCCACATGAGGCAGAGGCGGTGGTCCCGCAGCGCCACCACAGCATTCTCGCTGAACACCAGCGTCTCGTTGCGCTTCTTGGGCTTGGCGATCTTGGCCATGATGGCCCCCACCACAAAGGCGTCCAGCACGCAGCCCGCTATGCACTGCAGGACCACGGCCACCACGGCGGCCGGGCACTCCTCCGTCACGCTGCGCACCCCGTAGCCGATGGACGTCTGCGTCTCCAGCGCGAAGAGGAAGGCGGCCAAGAAGCTGCCCACCTGGGAGAAGCAGGGCGCGGGTGGCGGCGGCGCGGCCAGGTCCCCGTGCAGGGAAGCGATGAGCCAGAAGGCCAGGCCGAAGAGGAGCCAGGAGGCCACGAAAGAGCAGGAGAAGAAGAGACACATCCAGCGCCAGCGCACGTCCACGCAGGTGGTGAACAGGTCGCTGAGGTAGCGCGCCCCGTGCTCCCCCAGGTGGACGAAACGCACGTTGCAGTGGCCGTCCTTCTTAACGAAGCGGCCCCGGCGCCGGGGGCCCAGGCCGGCTTCTGCGCCCCCCGGGGATCGCCCATTGCGGCAGGCGGCCAAGCCGCCTCCCTCACCGGGGTCCTCCTCTGCCGAGGAGGGGACGCCGCTCAGGCGCCGCAGGACGCGGGACACGCCCATGGGGGCTAGCAGGTGGTAGGGCACCTGTGGGCGAACGAGGGGGATGAAGGGGACGGTTCCCCACTCCCATGACCCCGGGGGGCTCTCACAGGCTGGCGCTGGACACGGAGGGCTGGGGGCCCAGGCCAGGCTGCCACGTGGTGCCAGGCCAGGGCAGCTCCCTCTTCTCCCCCCCTCCCCCAGCAGGAGCAGCTTATGTTTCCATATTCAGCCGAGTCTCGGCTTAGGGGATGACAATTTCATGTCAAAGTCAATGTCTAATCTGGGGACAGGTAGCCCTGCCCCCCAGCCTCCCCCCCGGCCCCCACCCCATGGCAAGGCAGAGACGGTCAGAGACAGAGATTCGAAGAGAGACAGCCCAGAGATAGCAGAGAGA
>NW_027186389.1:1524642-1549912 GCF_028583685.1 Petaurus breviceps papuanus
ACTGCTTCTCAGAGACAGAGATTCGAAGAGAGACAGCCCAGAGATAGAAGAGAGAGATGATCAGAGACAGGAAGGAGCCCAGAGATGACAGGGAGAGATGGTCAGAGACAGAGATGACAGGAAGATGCAGAGACATCATGGGGCCCTGATATGGCAGCGAGAGATGGTAAGAGACTGCTTCTCAGAGACAAGAGATGTGAAGAGAGCAAGTTGCCCAGAGCTGATGGAGAGAGGCAGCAAGGGGCCCAGATGTGACAGGGAGAGATGCAGAGACAAGGAGTCCAGATATGACAGGGAGAAATAATCAGAGACAGCAAGGGGGCCAACAATGGCAGGAAAATATGGCCAGACTGGCTCTTACAATAAGAAGACTCAGAGTCAGCCAGGGGCCCAGAGACAGCAGGGAGAGATGCAGAGAGACAACCAGAGGGCCAGTACCAACAGGGAAACAGTCAGAGATGAGCTCCTACAGCTTGAAACAGCGAATGGGGCAGAGACAAGAACAGACTCAAGACAAACAGCCACACCAGGAGCCACAGTGTGGCTGCCCGCCAAGCTGTCAGCATAGACCATCTCCCTAGCGAGAGGAGACAGAGTATAGAAGGGGCTGGGTAGAGGTGAACAGGTGGGCAGAAAGGGAGATGGGCAGACTAACCGCTGGGCTATGGGGTCCAAGAGCCTCCTTCCTGCCCCCCCACCCCCCCAGTGATTTGAGTCCCTCTTACCTGCTGGGGCCAGCGGCCCCCATCCCGCTCAGCAGGATCTCCTGTGTCCCGTGTCAAGGGCCCAGCTCCCTTGAGGGAGAACGTCTGTGTGTCAGGGAGGGGGCAGGAGGGGGGAGTGTCCAGGCACCAGCCCTATGTGGCTCTCAGGCAGGGATCAGAGCAGCCTTAGGAGGATGGGGGGGGCGGGGGGAGAAGGCGGGGCCAGCTCAGGGAGCTGCAGAGGGGGAGCCAGGCCAGGGGGAGGGGAGTACCAAGCTGGCCCTCAGCCCAGTCTCCTGAGAAAGTTGGAAGGGATAGAAATGAGACCAAGGAGGCAAGAAAAAGATGGGGTCAATCAGATGGGGGTAAAGGAGAGCATGATGAGGAAGGAGAGATGAACATCCAGATGGATTAGAGTCAGCAAAGAGAGACTTGGAAACCAGAACAGAGTGACCTCTGAAGAGTGAGGGAGAGAGCAGAGAGGGAGAGGGAGAGGGGAAGGGGGGAGGGAAAGAGAGAGATGGAAAGAATTGGGGCAAAAGAAAAGGAACAAGGGGAAGGTGGGCCAGAAACAGGGATGGAAAGGTAGAGAGGAAAGAGAGGGTCGGGAACAGGGGAGAGGGAGAAAGGTAAACACTTGCAACAGAGACGGAGGAAGGCCGAGACAAGCAGAGGCCAGAATCACCTCAGACGAGCCGTCCTCTCTTCTTTTATTGATCACATACATGCCCATCTCCAGGGGACCCTGCCCTCCTCCCCTCCCTCCTCTCAAGTCTTTGGGAAGATGAGGCCCATCTAAGTGCCCTGGAGCTGGGGAGGGGGGAAGCCGGTTCATTCCTGAAAGCAGCTGGGCAGACCCACACTGTTGTGTGGGGAGTTCAGGCCCAGGTACCTCTCATCTCTGAAGACAAACGTGTCCAACCAAATCGCCCCCCTCCCCCCAGGGAAAGAGGCTGAAGCAAATCCTGTGAGGGAAGAGCACAGGTCCCTCCACAGGCCAAGCAGGGCAGGGCTACGGCAGCCCAGGCGCCTCCCCAGGGGTGCCTCCCCAGGGGCGCCGCTCAGACGCTGATGGTGCGGAAGACCGTGAAGCCAGACAGGGCTGTGCTGATGAGGACACCTGGGCACTGGGGGTGCCAGTGCAGTTCTTTGATGTCCATCTCTCCTTGGTGCACAAAGAGCAGCTGCTGGGGAAGCTCAGCCACCAGGGGATCCCCCTCTTCTGGGCCACCCATCTCCACATCCCGCTCCACCGCCAGATCCCACTGGGTCAGCTGGTCATCTGCCCCCGCTGCTGCAAATACTCCGCCATCCTGGGGGTGCCACTCCACAGAAGTCACGGGAGCCACATGCTGCTTGAAGGTAGCCACTGGGGAGCCACTCTATAGGACAAGAGGGGCCTTGAGCCACATGCGGTCTAAGCTGGCATACCCCCTGCCTCAGTTTACCACTCTGTACAAAGGGACTGGACTGGAGCATCTCTGGGAGCACTCCAAGATGCGAGGTGTCAAAAAACTCCTTTCTCTCTGTGCTAAGGCTGCCCATCCATAAAATGAGAAACCTGAATCTGATCCTTGAACCCCCCCCAGCTATGGAGAGAAAGAGACAATGGCAACTCCCAGCAACTCCCAAGTCTTGGTCCAAGGAGCCAGTCAAGAACCTGTAGGCTGCTGGGGGCTGTGGGTTTACAAATGGACCGCTAGTCCACATTCCCACATCTTTACAGCCAAGGAAACTGAGCAGCAACAGTGACTTATCCAAGGTCACAACCTGAAATGGTCCCTGCACCAAGATATCTGCTTGTAGTAGGTAACATGGTGCGCACACACACATGCACACCCCCCCAAATCACAGGATCTAAGAGGGAGCGGCCCTGAGCTGATCACACCCCCCAAGGGGGCCTCTCCAGCGGCTGGGCCCAGGGTGGGGGCTCACCGTGAACTGCCTGAGATCCCAGACTTTGAGAGCGCCGTCATCACCGCCGCTGAGCAGGAAGGACGTCTCTCGGTGGCTCCAGCTGATGACGTTGACGTCGGCGTCATGGGCAGAGGGGGCCGTGAGCATGCAGGCCCGGCTTGGCGCTGCCCGGATGTCCCATATTCGGATGGAAGCGTCAGCCGAGCATGATGCAAACACCTGAGAGCAGCGGGGAGACTTTCCTGGGTGCAGGTATCCACCCCCAGAGCCGTCTCCTCCACAAGGTGGTGAGGAGGCACCACAGGGCCAGAGCTGAAGGCCCAAGCTCAAAGCCAGCCTCAGACTCTCACTATCTGTGGAGCCCTGGGCAAGCCAGTTCACCTCTGCCCACCTCGGGTTTTCTCAACTCTAAAATGGGCGTCATTATACCATCTGCCTCCCGTGTTGTTGTGAGGATCAGATGACATACCATTTGTACAGCACTGGGACAGAGTTCCTGGTATACAGTAGGTATGTAGTAAATGCTTGTTCCCTCTCTCCTTCCCACAAAAGGCTACCTATGGCCAGCCTCCCAGTCCCTTGCATTTCAGAGAGCCCTGCCCGTCGACCTCACCGTGTCCTCAGTTGGCGACCACTGCAGATCCTCCACGGAGCGGGAATGAGCTGCGAATGGCCGCTGGTCCACATGCCAGGAGCCCCCATCGGTAGGTGTCCAGAGATGAATGTTTTTTTGACAGTCACCAGTCAGTAGGCGACCTGTGTTCCAGACAAACCCATAATATATCACCCCTGTTTGAAAAAAAAAAAAGACTCTTCTTGGTAGTCTCACCCCCCTCCCCCCAATTGTTCACACCTCTCTCCAAGCCAAGCCAAACCCTCCTTCCTGCTCAGGGCCTCACCAGGCACCCGGGGGGACCAGTCCAGGGCAAAGCCCTCAGCCATGTGGCCAGCAAAGGCAAACAGGGGCCGGGTCTGGGCCTGCTCATCCCTCAAGAATGCAGCCAGGACCTGGGGGTCATCCACTGCCTCCAGGGGCCTACGAAGGGAAAACACCTCCACCTGGCCTTTCTCAGACCACACCCCTGCCACAGGGGTCTCCCCGAGCCATGCAACCTGAGGGAGAGGGAAGGGAAGGGGAAGAGAAAGATTAGGGGCCCCCGGGGAGCTGGGAGACCGAACCAGGCTCCCCAACAAAGCTCCCATTTCCCAGGGCAGAGGTCAGTTACCCGGACACGGTTGATGGCTCCATAGTGGGGGACCATGGCCAGCTCCAGCTGGGGCTTCTTCTCTTCATCCTCTTCTTCCTCCTCGCTTTCACTCTCACTGTCCTCAGAGGCCTCGCTCTTCTGTGTCCCGTGGAGGTTATGCATCCGCATCACCATCAGCCTGGGGGGAGGAGCCAGGATTCAGACCCTCCCCCAGCGCCATCAACCTCAGGACCCCCCAGGGACTCCCAACACACCTGTTGCTCTGAGCACTGGGGGCCTGGGTGCCCGCACACAGGTACAGGCACAGCGGGAAGTCGCTGCGAGAGTCCCCCAGCTGGTCTCGGACAACGTCGAAGCTGAGGCATGGCGAGCCTGCCGGGGAGGAGGGAGAGAGTGTCGGCCCCCCAGCCCCTCTCCCCTCCCCTCCCCCACTGCCAGGCCCCCTCTCCCTCCCAGACCTTCCCCTAATTTACCAGGGCCCGTCCCCACACCAGGCTCCGGGCACTCCCCGAGGCCCGCCCCCTCTCCCCGCCCCCGGCCCGGTCCCTTCCCGCACCGGTCTGCGCGCGGTGGTACAGCACGTAGGCCTCCTGGTCCCGCACCAGCTCCTCGTCCTCTTGTAGCGGCGGACCCCGGCCCGGGAGGTAGACGCGCGGCGGGCTGCTCGGGGTCTTGGCCTTGGCTCTACACGTGCGACCCGAGCCCTTGCGCGCCGCCATCTTGGAGTCTGCGCGGCAGCGGCCAGGCCCCGCCCCCTCCGCCCTTCCCCACGGCTACGGCCCGTTCCGGACGTCAGCTGGGCCGCGCGCAGCATGCCGGGAGTCGTAGTTCTGAGTGAGAAGGGGCTGGCCCCGCCCCCCTCGAGTAGGTGGTGAAAGCTCGAGGGCTTCAGCCGCCCGGAGGCTTTCTTTATTTGGGACCCCCACTAACACCTCCGTTTTCTCCTCTCACTCCCTCCTTATTCCCTTACAATCTGACCTCTGACCTCATCATTCCACCCAAACCGCCCTTTCCAAAGTGACCCCTGATCTGGTTGGTAGTGGCCAAATCTGGGAGCCTTCCCTCTCTCCTTATCCTCCTGGGGCGTTCCGCGCCCCCCCTCTCCCCCCGGATGCCTCCTTCGCCCATGTCCTCTTCTCTCTGGGTTTTCAGGATGCCTGGTTCTCCTCCTCCCTGGATGACCACTCCTCCTCTGCCTCCTTTCCTGGAGCCTCCTCCAGACCATACCCTCTCACCAAAGGTGGCCTTCAGGGCTCTGTCCCGGGCCTTCTGCTCTTCTCCCGAAGTCCTGCCTCACTTGGGGATCTCCTCTGCTCCCAGGAATTTGTTGTGGTTTGTTGTTCATTCTCCATGACATCAGGGAGGAGATCCGTGGCATGCCAGTGAATTGGGTCTGAGTGAGGCAGGTTTGGGCGCTTTCTGCTCCGGAGCCATCTGGGTCCAGTGGCCAGATACACACCAGGATGGTCAGAGCTGGCCCAGGCTGCAGTGGGGACTCCCATGGATTTAATGACCAGCTCTATGCTGGGGACTCTCACAGCAGCCTCACCGCCCCAGTAACTGTGCTGATCTCCAACCTCAGTGTGACCAGAGCAGAACTGCTTATCTCCCCCGTTCTGAAGTTCCCTGTTACTGTAGAGGGCAGCATGATCCTCCCTGGATTCCTCACTCTCCTCCCTCACATCCAATATGGTGCCATGGCCTGCTGATTTCACCACTGCAGCATCTCTGGGGCAGGCCATCTCACATCTCATGCCTGCTCTATTGCAATGGCTCGTGGGGGGGGGGGGTGTCTCTCCCCACTGCAGTCCATCCTCAGACATTCAGAAGCCAGAGTGATCTTCCCCCCCACAGTGGTGCCCTATGACCTTCGGGATGCCAAAGTCCTCTGCCAGGCATTCCGGGCTCTTTATCACCCATCTCCAGCTTAGCTTTTCTCTTTGCCTTTTCTTGTGTCCCATAACCCAGCCCAACTGCCCTGGTTGCTCCTTATGCAGCACTCCTCTCCTATCTATCTCCTGGAGCCTCTCAAAGGTCCACTCAGACGTCTCTTTCCACTGGAGGCCTTTCTTCATCCCACCCACCCAGACTGTCAAGGACTTCCCAGTGCATTGCTATGGTGGAACCTCTTGTCTTCCTGTACAAAGGACTCAGGTCTCAGGGCTGTGGGCTCAGGCACCGTGGAGCCTCCCTGGTACCTCCCTCAAAGCCTTACCTGGTGCCCATCCCCAGGCAGCTGAGCCATCAATGGCTGCTGAGGGATGGACTCTCCACTCTGGTCTCTCTCCCTCCTTTCTCCCTGAGTCTTACTGGCTCAAAGTTTCTGGGTCAGAGTGCATGTGTGCTTGTGTGTATGATTGTGTGTGTGTCTCCTTCCCTCCCCCCTCTTCCTCTCCCTACCTCTTCTCTCTCTATTTCTCTTCTGTCTCTCTCTTCCTCCCTTTCTCTGTATGTATGTCTCTGAACTTTCTCCTTCTCTTCCTCCCTCTCAGTGTCTCTGTATGTCTCTTAGTCTCTTTCTCTTCCTTTCTCTCTCTTCATCCATCTTTCTCTTCCTCTCTGTCTCTCCCTCCCTCTGCATTTTATCTCTCTTCCTCTCCTGCATTCTCTGCCTCCTATTTCTCTCTCTTCCTTTCTCTGTCTGTCCATCTGTCTGCTTCCTCCAGGTTTTGCTGCCCAGTGCACAAGAGGAGTCGAGGGCTCTGGGCTGAGGAGGCATAAAAACTTGGTTTATTCCATTGGGGTTGGGCACCTGAGTCCCTCACCCCTCAGGTCCCTCCCCTGCTGCAGGGTGGGACTGGGTGGGCTTCTGGGCCCCAGGCCTGGGGGTTCTGAGGTTGGACACTGGAGGTCAGTTTGGGAATGGGGGAAGGGACATGTGGACTGGGAGGATGTCCAGGAGTACAGTGAAGGGAAGTCTGGGGTAGTGTAGGATCAGGGATCAAAGAATGGGGAGGATAAGAGCTGTTTTGGGGAGACCCCAAGGTGTCTGGCAGAGACTGGGGTTGGGGTGGTCTTGGGCTCAAGAGTAACAGTCTCAGGACTCAGAGGCTAGGGATAAGGGGTCAGGCTCACAGTCTGGGGTCAGGGGTCACAGTCTCAGGGTCAGGGGTCACAGTCTTGGGGTCAGAGTCTCAGGGTTGGGGGGGGTCACAGTTTAGCGAGCGGCTCTCACAGTTTTGTGTCCCGATGATGAAGGTTAAAAACAGCCCCCTCTTCGGGGTGGGGGTGGTCCCTGGTGGTGTTTGGGGCACAGGGAGCAGCACAGTGATGGTGCAGGAGCCCCACAAGATGGGGCAGGGGCAGAGGGGAGGGGCGTGTGCTCAGCCAGACCCCCTCCCCATTCCCATGACATTAAAAAGCCCTTGTCAGGTTAAAAAAGCCCGCGGGGCTCAGAGAACCCCATCGCAGCCCCCCCTGGCTCTGTCCCATCAGCATTCAGGCTGCCCCGCGGTTCCAAAGGAAGGAGCTGCCCACCCCCTTTTCCGTGGTCCTGCCGCTGGTCTGTGGTCCTCGGCCGGCCCCTGCACTCCATCCATCCGCGGGCCGTCTGTCCTGGGTGTGACTTCTCCACATCGGGCCAGGGGAGAGGGGGACAGGGTCGGTCATACCTCTGACTCGAGGCTGGAGAAGTGGGCAGAGCCACGGCGGGTGCCCAAATCCCCCCCACGGTGTCTCCGGGGCATAGGGCCCCAGTGGGTGGCGTGGGGGCAACGGCGAGAGTGGCGACTGTGAACCGGGGCCACCCGGGGACAAGAGCTCAGGTCCTCCAGGGAACGGGAAGTGGGCGCGGGTGGCGGGAGATCCCACGCCCCTGCGTGGCGCCGCCGGTGGGGGGCTTGGCCAGATCGACGGCTGGGAGCCCGGTGGCCTCGGGGGCAGCGGCAGCGGGTGCGTCGTCGGTGGGGCCCGGCAGCCCACGGAGGGGGAGGGGGGTGGGGTGGGGCCCACCAGCCGCCATCCAGACCATCGTGGGAGCAGCTGAGGTGGCGTGGGGGGGGTAGCAGCTCCAGGCTGGCACAGTGGCGGCAATGCCAGGCTGCTGGGCCAGGGCGAGGGGGCAGGTAGTCCCAGCTGCCTGCCCGCCAGCCTCCCAGCTTGTCAACAGACCAGTAACGACCCAAGCGGTCGGCATAAGGGTAGAAGTCGGGGACCCACCAAGGCTCTAGGCCAGCCCCTGAGCCGGCCCCCAAGCTCTCCGAATCATCGGAATCGGACAATTCGAGGTCCAGGTAGGGACAGGGTGGGGGCGGTGCTCGGCAAGGCGGTGGAGGAGGAGCTGCAGAGCTACCCCCCCCACCAGTCCCCCGAAGCAGGGGCTGGCTCTCGGGGTCCGAGCGGGGCCAGCGGGTCGGGGCCGGGGGGCTCTCATCCTCGTAAGCCAGGTGACAGAGAGGGGCGGCAGGTGGGGCAGGTGGGGAAGGGTATCCAGCATAAGGGGCAGGGGCTGGTTCGCTGGGGCCCGAAGCCTCCTTCTCTCTCACAATGGCAAAGTAGGAAGGAGGGGGCTTTTGGGGCGGAGGAGGTGGTGACATGGGCCGAGTTGGGCGAGACGCCCGGGGCTCCCCCAGACCCTGTGGCTCAATGGGCCCATAGTAGCGGTGGAAGCTGTCAGCCATGGCTCCCGGGAGGGGAGCTCGAGGGGGGCCTGAGGACTCGGGGGTGACCGGGACTGGGACAGGCCCGGCCCCAGGCCCCGTGGATGGCTTGGGCCGGCGCCAACGGTCAACCACAGCCCGCTCCCGGGGCAGGAAGGGGCCGGTGGCTGTGGGCGCCAGGGCTGGACGGGGAGCCGGGTATGCCGGGCTGGGCAAGGGCAGAGGCTGAGGGGGCAGGGGCTTGGCTGCTGGGGGGGCAGCATCCGCGCTACAACAGCTGTACATGCCCTGGAGGAGAGAGGAGCCGAAGCGCCAGTCAGGCCCCGCTGCGCAGCCAAGGCCCATCCCCTCCCCCGTTCCCCCAGGAACCGCCCACCGGGATCCCGGCCCCAGGCTCACCCTGGAGAAAGCCAGCAGGAAGTCCAGGTGGTGGGTGGGGCCCAGGCAGTGTCTCAGTCTCCAGTAGACCAGGTGCTCCCAAGCGAAGACCAGTAGGGAGAGGCCCATAGCTACCAGCAGCATGTAGAAGACTCCGGCCATGTTGTCGATGTCCAGCTTGCTGCTCATGACCTCGATCTTGTCATTGTGGCAGATCCCGGACAGCCACAGGCGCTCCAGCATCTCGATCTCATCTGCAGAGAGCCTGGGCTCAAGCCCTACCCAGCAACGCCCCCTCCCCCAGCCCTTGCCCCTCTAAGAACCCCACTCTCCCCTTCCTCCCCTGGGCCATGCCTACCGTCCCCCAAGAACTGCAGCAGGGCCAAGTCGATGGGCCGCTTCCAGCGGGAGCCTTTCTGCAGGGCAATGCCATAGCCCGTGGTGGCAAAGACCTTGCCCGAGCCGATGGTCACCAGTTTGCAGCCCTCGTCCTTACGGGCCATGTAGTTGAGAACCGCGGCGTCATAGATGAAGGCGTCCAGCTTCCTGGGGGGCCAGGCCGGGCCAGGGAGGACGGGTCAGCCCTGGGACCTGGAGGCGGCTCTCTTACTGCCCGGGAGAGCCTGAGCCCCTGCCCACGCCGCCGCCCTGGTCAGGGCACCCGCTAACTGGGCAGGAAGCTGATGTAAGGCCCGGGGACCCACTCGTCTGACCCCGAACTGTCACTGACCGCGTCCTGATCCCCATGGTCCCTTTACTCACCCTCGTGGACTCCCGTGGCCCTCCAGAAACCCCACTGGCCCCTCAGTAAGCCCTGTGGACCCGCCCTGCCCTGCTTGGGCAGCCCCTCCCCAGCCCCGGCCCGGCCCGGCCCGGCAGCTGACCCGGCCTTCAGCTGGATCAGCGCCTCCTCCACGCGTGGCTGGTTGTAGCGCACCATGTAGTTGTACATGGCCTCGTAGTTGCTGCGGATGTTCTTCTCCGTGGACCCGTTGGGCACGGTCCCGAACCTCAGGGGTGGGTATTGCTCCTGGGGCCGCTGGAACTGGAGGGACAGGAAAGGAGGGAAGGGCCACTGTGAAAGGCCCGGGCCAGACGTGGGGGGGGCCCCGCCCCAGAAGGCACCACCCCAGCAGCCCCTCCAGGCCCCGCCCCAGGTGGCCCCGCCCCCAGCAGCCCCCAGCGGGCCCCGCCCCAGAAGGCACCACCCCAGCAGCCCCTCCAGGCCCCGCCCCCGGATGGCCCCGCCCCGGATGGCCCCGCCCCCAGATGGCACCGCCGCAGCCCCCAGCGGGCCCCGGCCCCACCTTGCGGTCACTGAGCCCGGACACCGTGTCCACGTATTCCTCCTGGATCATGAAGGCTGCCAGGTTGGCCGTGTAGCTGGCCAGGAAGATGACGGCGAAGAAGGCCCAGACCAGGACCATGATCTTGCTGGTGGTCCCGCGGGGGTTCTCCACAGGCACGGAGTTGTTGAAGACCAAGGCCCACAGCAGCCAGATGGACTTGCCGATGGTGAAGGTGGAGCCGCCGGGGCCTGAGAGGGTGGGGGGACACGGCAGTTGGGGACCGAGCAGGGCTGCCTAGGGCCTGGGGGCCGGGGCTGGGGGAGGGGGGGCACTCACGCTTGCCCGTGGCCAGGCTGCGGTTGTAGCCCACAGGACTGAGGTACTCGAAGATGAAGACGGTGACGGCCACCACGGTCAAACACATGACGAACATCATGACCCAGACGGCTGGACTGTAGGGCTCTGGGGGGCGGCAGGGGGCGGCAGGCGTCAGGCCCCCTCCCCACTGGGCCCCTGAGCCCCGGCCTCAGGACGCAGCGCAGGCTTCCGTCCCGGGAGAATGCACGCACCCCTCTACGTGCACATACCCATATTGCGAGAGTGTGTGCGCGCGCACACACACACACACACAGCGTCCTCTGGCCTGCTGAGAGACTGTGCTCAGAAGATGCCTGGCCCTGCTGGACAGCTGGCCCCTGGGTCCCTGGCCTTCAGGAAGGCCATACTCTCAGCTCCCCCAGCTCCTGGTCTACAGGGTGGCCCACTACTCAGGCTCTCTCTCTGCTTTCATCTCATCCACACCCACGGCCCTCCACCTTCCCCGTGTGATGTCCAGCCTCCATGGCCGTGGCTGACTCCCAGTGGCCCACAGGTCCTTGCATCAGGAGGATGTCTCTCTTTCTCATTGTCTCTCTGCTTCTGGGCTCTATGTTCCTTGGTCCCCATATCTCTATCCAGCATCCCTGTCTGCTGGCAGCTCTGCCAAGACCTACCTGTGCCTCCTCCCTCTGTCCTTTTGGCTTCCATAGCCCTAGCATCTTCCAAGGTTCCCCAGCAGGTAGCCTTCAGACCCTCTCTCACTCTTCCCTCTCCCTCAAGGCCTGCTGCTTCTGCTGCTGCCTCAGGCTTGTCTTTACTCAGTGGGGGGCACCCAACCCCAACCTCCTCCTGTGCAGCCATCACTGGCCCTCCCCCCCCAACCAGCTCTGATCATGGATCCCCTGTTCACAAGCTTCCCCTGGCTCAGCCGCTCCACCCTGAGCACACAGGATGGGCGCCATGCCTGCCAGAGGTCACCACTGTCTCTGGAGCTCAGATTATCTTAAGAAGCAGCTATTGTGGGGTCTGGGATGGCCCTGAGGGCAGAGCCTGGATCTCCTCTGTCCTGCCCCTCTCAGTGCCCCAAACAGGGTGGGACAAGATCTCCAGCCCCTTCTAGTGGCCCTCCATCACACACTCTCCTGGAGTCCCCTCCTCCTAAGTGGTAGCTCCTTGGGGACAGGTCTCTGGACTCACCCAAGAAGGCAGAAGGTGACACTGTGCCATTGCTTCTGGCCACCATGACACTGATGCCCGTCTCCACAAAGGGCACAGAGAAGTCTACGATTTCTGATCTCTCCTCATTGATGGTAAGAGAGCCAATGGCCATGTCTGCCCGCTGGTAGAAAACCTTGGTCCAGGAGCCAGCCGAAAGAGAGACCAAAGAGAAAGGGGGGACAGAGGAGGCAGAAGGGGAAAGAGGAGGAAAGGGGAGAATAAACAGGGAGAGTAGAGAAAGAAAAGGACGGAGAAAGGATTGAGGGGAGAAATGAAGAGAAATCAGTTCGATGGGAGGACAGTGAAATGGGCTCAACGGAAGAGGATGGGGCTGGACGAGGTGGGCTCCTGACCCTTGTCAGGACTGGCCCTCCTCCCTGCTCCTCTCCCCCCATCCACTCTATCCCCTCCAGGCTGGGCCCACCTCCCCGATCATGCCGTTCCAAACACCATCGATTTTCTTCCCATGTTTGCCGTTGGTGACGAGGTAGAGGTCGTAGCTGAAGCCGATGGTCTGGGCCAGACGCTTGAGGATGTCGATGCAGAAGCCTTTACAACAGCGCTTTTCTGGCCGGGGGGCATCTGGCGGGGGGCTGGGGAGAGAAGAGCAGACATGGGACTGGGGCCTCAGTCTTCCTTGCCCTCTCTGTAGCCATGCACCCTGTGGGAGCCTCCCTGTCCTCCTTGGGCTCTCCTTCTATTTGTGAGGTGACCCTGTGCTCCTAGGTGGGGTGCTCTCCTTAGGGACCTGAGCTCTGGGGGTGGGGCAGGACTCCCATGAGCTGTCCCCAACTGACTCCAACCTCCTCCCCCTCTTGTAAGGGGAAGCCCAGGAACATCATCCAAGGACACACTCAAGCTCATCCACTGTGGCCCCAGAGTCCTCCCTACACAGGGCCCCCTTGGTGGCAGGAGGCAGCCTGCTTCCCTTTGGATGGGGAGAGTTGTCAGCTTCTAGTTCTGGCCTCCTGGGGCCCTGTGAGACAGACAGACTGTTCCTTCCATTATGGACCAGGGGAGGAGGATCATGGCAGCAGTGATGAATCCCCTGGGCACTCAGCAAAGCTCTACCACCCACCCCAACAGTCCTCAGCCACCCTTGGCTCCTGGGAGATTGGAATAAGCTGATCTCCTCCCTGGCAGCAACACTTTGCAGTGGGGGGGAGAGGGGCCAGGAAAATTCCTCAGGAAATAAGTGGTGGCACCAGCCTGCCTTTTCCTGGCTCCTGACCCTCAGCTGGGGTGTCCCCAAGCTCCTGCTCTCCAGACCCTTCTCTTCTTATGTGGCACTAAAGGCACTGCCGTGCACCTCTTGCTGCGTCTCTGACCCCTCCTTATGTACTCCCAGTAGCTTCATCTCCTTCCCACCTGCCCGGGTGAGTGGGGAGGGAGACACCAGAAGCCTGCTATCCCCACTACAAGCTAGGGGACCACCAGCGAGTCATCTGAGCTGTAAGAGCCTCCGTGTTCTCATCTAGAAAAGAGACGATGATACCGGTGGTTCCAGACAAGGTCAGGATGGCAGCAAAGATGGTCCAGTGAATCTTAGCTCATCAACATGGGCCCTTCCTCCAAGATGCAGGTGGGCACACACCCCGGCCTGTCCCTCAGGGTGACTGTCCTCGATGCCCTCCTCCACATCGGCCATGGGAGGCTCGCATGGGGCCCCCCTCTTTTGTCACTTTCTTGACATTGAATGGATATGACGTGGTCGGTCCCTATCCTAACCCCTGATCTTGCCTGTCTTTTTTTCTGGTCACAAATTTCTCCAATCGCATACTTCACCTGGCATCTACAGCACAATCTTAAAGATCGTGATGTGTCCCAGTCATGCATCTCTCTACTGACCTTTCATGATCCTCAGCTTTTAATTTTTCAAAGGCCTCAGTGTTCTAGGAATCCCCGCCAGAAGAAGACCAAAAGTGCCCAAGGGAGGGGCCTTCGTTTCAGGAACAAGCTTGGCATCAGTACCCAAAAAGGAACAATTTCCCACGGCCATGCAGCCTGCCCTTTCCCATTCCATTCTGGGTCTGACTGCTGGGATCGTCCACTTTTATCTCTGAGGGTATTCTCATGGATGGACCCCACTTTATGAGCCATTCGTCAAACTGTGTAATCAAGTATTTATGGGCAACAGACTTTCTTCATCCACTTAGTTTTTCCTGTGTGAATAGTTAATTTCTCTGTGTGAACTCTGTTGACTCTGGATCTCACTTAGAAGGCTCTGTTGTGGGACTGGATGCAATCCACACAATGTCACTGGCAGATTAGTCTGTGACAGACCTCACTATCTATAGGGAATGGTTTTTCCTTTTGGATTCCTTCATTCCAGTGGCAGATACCTTTGGTGAGCATTTGGATTCCTTGCTTGATTTTACTAGCCAGAGGGTCAGCAGAGAAAGATTCCTTTCTAGGAGTCTCATATGATTCTGACATAGGCACAGGCAGACACTTTGTTGGAGGGGTGCTTTGAAGGCAGGCCATATTCTGCCTTACTGAATTAAATGGTTTTTTTGAAATGGTCAACAAACAACAAAAATGGGTTTGCTTTTTGTTTATGCCTTTCAGTCAGTTGGGAATTTAGTAAAGAGGTGATTGCTTCCAAGCATATCCCTGAAGAAGAGAGGAGAAGGTGGAGCTCCCTCTCTTCTCTGAAGATGTGGGGGGCCAGGGGTGTGGAACACTGTATGTGCCACTGTAAGAATTGGTGGACATACAGTGCTTAGGTTTTCTGAATTGCTTTTCCCTGGTCTTTTAAAAACATCCATTTCAAGTGTAGTGCTCTGAGGAGCCCTTCTCCCTCCACTCACAATTGCAAGTCTGGTCCCTGGCAGTGGCAGCTATTCCAGGTTCAAGGCATTCCAAAAACTACCATGCATAAGTCCCCACCAACGTGTTTGATTTTAATGGTCAGCCTGGGAACACAATTAGCTTAAAGCAAAGGCATGGAAAGAAAACAGTCACCCCTATAAGCCTGGGTCACACTCCTACAAATTTAACCCAAGCAGAGAGGCAGGAACCCAGATAGGAAATGTGTATGAGGAGGGGTGGACTGCAGTCTTCATCAGACACCCGCCCAGTGGCCCCTGCCAGACACTGCTTGGCTGGTGTCTTCACTGCTCCAGCTTTCTGCTAAATAAGACTCTTTGGGGGTGGTATGCTTCAGCTAGGATGCTCTGTAGGGACCGGATGAATCACCCTTTTCCTTTTCCAGGGAGGAGGAAGCAACAGGAAGTTGTCATTCTCTTGGCTGTAGAATCTAGAATCTCCAGGACCTGGAATTCTGGACCTGAAAAGTTAGTCATGAGACAGCTCTCCAAACTGGTGACTACTCCAGAAATCTCTGGTCACGGCTAGGAGCCTAGAATCTGGGATGGTGCTGCCAAGGGAATTGAGAAACGCTCTTCTGTCTTACAAAGTTGTGTTCCAAGAAGTGATCACCTTGAATTTCCTTCTCATGTGTCCCACAGTCACATGTTTCTGTTCCAGGACCCCACTGCCAATGTGGGGGGAGGGAGTGGGGAGGAGGAGGAAGAATCATCCATTTCTCTCCACCTCCCCCCCCCCCCCCCCCAAAGGAAAGCCTGAACTGTGAGTCATTAGAGAACTGAGCTGACCGTCTCAGACTGGGACCAGATGGCTTTCTGAATGGCGCTGGGGGCGTGGCTCATCCTCCATCGCCCAATGGGTCACCTTCATCTAACTGGCCAACATCTAATAATGCGGTCAGGCCGTTCACGCTCTGTTACTAAGACGGGTTAGGAAAACTCCCTGAATGGATCAGAGAGGTCTGTTGTGCCTTCCCCCCAGCTCAATAGTTGCTTCTGTTCCCAAGCCATAGAGCACAGCAGCTGGGGCCCACGTGGGACCATCTAGGACAATCCAGTGATCAAGGATCTTGGGAGGGTCCAGACCTAGCAGAGATAGTGGGCCTGAAGATTGTGCTTACTTTCAAATACACAATTATGCCATTCCAACAAATAAGCTCTGACAAAATCCTCATTTACCAACTATTTCAGTACTTACAGAGGCCCTTTTCAACCCAACAGCAATTAGAAAGGGGAAGAAAAAAGCGAGGACAGCAAAATCAAACCCAAAGCACCGAAAATGGCCTTCCCTTCTCAGAGAGTCTGGTGCTAAATGAGCTTCCAAAACACATGCAATTGGTGAGCTAGAATCAACTTGGAAGTCCCCCCCACCTCACATTCAGATGAGAAACCAAACCAGGGCGTCTACACAACCACAGCCCGTGTATGCCTCCAGTGGGTCCCTGCAAAGCCCCACAGCATTCCAAATGGAGATCAGAACTTGGTCCACCCTGGTACAAACCAGTTCCCTTAAAACCATGTCATAGAAGCTTGGAAAAACCCCAAAGATGTGGGGGCTCCCAAAAAAGGCATTACGCACATGGCATGGATTTACCATTGGGCAAACTTTATCCTCTGGACTTGCTAAGGTCCTTAAGGATCATGCAGAAGTCATCCAGGGCTATGTCACAAGAGTAAAACTACCACAGAAATCCTCCTTAGCATGCTGTCAGCTTGTTTCTCTTTGAAGTCATTAATTGCTTTGATAAGGGGTCCCTCGTGTGACCCTTGGAGCATTGTCGGGCACCAGTATTCTTGGTATGCTACATGCAGCCAACTCAGGTAACCTCCCATATTTGTGGTAGACACAGCAATACAACAGATGTCACTACTGACGCACTATTTGCCCCATGGATCCCTAAAATACAAGGGCATCCAAGATAAGAGACTCTGAATGAAGTTCCACAAGTGTAGTACCCTGAGGAAGAGCCCCCTAACTTGAACTCACAGGTTGGGACTTCTGGAGGAATGGCTATCCCAGTTTGGAAGAAGTTGGTCTACACTCTTAAAACTACAGCTTGTAAGCCCCCACCAGTGTGTTTGCCTTCAACAGACAGCCAGAGAATACAATGAACCCAAAACTAAGGGAATCACTGAAATTACATAATGAGAAAAGAAGCAGTAAGACCTCTCCTCCATAAGCCCAGGGAGCGCTCTCCTGGCACTAGTAGGGGAACTGGACGCACAGAGGGCTCACAAGAGGCACACACACATAACGCACATGTGGTCAGGGAGCGTGTGTGTAAGGAGGGGCCTTCGGGCTGTGGGACGGCAGGGCCACTGATGTCCCCGCATCAGTCTCCACCAGATGCTGCTTGTCTGTCATCCCCTTTGTCTCCAGCTTCTTTCTCAGGATCCTTGGTGGATTTGCATTCCAGGAAGGATGCTGTGGGGCACTGTCTCCTTCCCTCTCTGTGGATCAGAAAGCATCAGGAAATCTCTACCTACAAGATCCAGAGCTTGAAACTCTCAAACTGTATTTCTTGAACTTGGAATTAACCACGAAGCAATTCTCAGAGCTGGTGCTACCCCCAGGAACCTCCCTTCTCTGCCAGAAGGCTAGATTCTGGGATCATGCTGTCTAGGGAATAGCTTTGTGTGTGTCTGTTGGCATGTTGTCTCCCCCCATCAGACTGTAAGCTCCTTGAGGGCAGGGACTGCCTTTTGCCTCTCTTTGTATGCCCCGTGACTGTGACTGGCACAGAGTAGGCCATTAATGTTTATTGATGGATTGATTGATTTTTAGAAGCCTAGGGTTGAAGAAGCAATGTCTTCAAATTCCCCCCCATCAGGCTATGTGCAAACCCACATGCTTCCGCTGCAAAGTGCCGCTGCTGGTGGGGGGCGAGGGAGAGAGATCCCCGCCCCTCACCTTCTCCAAGAGTTCTTGAGACTTCAGCCCTTCATCCAGTGGCAACCTCTCCAAAAGCCTTCCATCTCAGAGGGGCATTGGATTGCTTTGGCAAAGTCTGCAAGGGCAAGGCTGATCCTCAGTCAATGAAGTAACTGCATCCAATGATCTTATCACCCAATCAGATGCTTTAAGCAGTCACCCTTTACCCTCCTACTGGGCTGTTTAAAAAGCTCCTTGAGTCAATCAGAGACTGCTCTGATCTCTCTCCTTTAGGCTTCTCAAAGGGGAGAGACATTTGGACATAAAGGTGATTGAAAATGAAAATATCAATAGATGATTTCTTTCTTTCTTTCTTTCTTTCTTTCTGTTTTTTAAATCTGTAACCTGCTGTAGAAAAGCATTTGTGAAAGCTGGAAATTCCCTCCTCACATTTTCACCAAAGATGCCCTCGGATTGTTCTCATAAAAATCCTGGGGCAATCAAGGACAGTTGGCATCTTGGTTAGCGGTTATTCCCATTCTCCTGGGCAGTAATAAGGCCCAAGGCTTTTTCCACTCCTTTCAGAGCTTGAGAACAGAACACTCTGGGCCCATAAAGTTGCATCATGGGCAGCCAGGCCCTGCCCTGTAGGTCTGTCTGTGCATACGAAGCCGCTCCAGCCACTTTTTCATCGGCATTGTCTCTGGCGCTGAGTCCACTTCCTCAGGGAGCACACCTATGATGGTGGTAGTGAGGTCCAAATGGGGTGGCTCCATTCTCCATGATGGTGACAAATTGTTTGCTTAGAAAAATCCTGTCTCTGTCTTTTTCCCCTTTGATGAAGGGATACTACTGTAACAGGGTGGGGATGGGATTGTTGGCTGGAGGAGGAGGAAGAGGAGAAGCAGCACCTGGCACAGCGTCTCTATGGGTGGAGAAGACGGAAGATGTCTCCTGGGAGACGGGAAGGGCTCCCTTGGAGGACTGATGTACTATAGCTGGTGCTGGTTGTCTAACCACATGGTGAATGGGGGCTCTTTGGCTTCTGAGGCAACGAACAGACTCGTTCTCTGCTGTGTCTGCCATCATTTCCCTTCATCCCAGCACTTTTAGAGGATCTTGGCAACATCTTCAATCAAAGCACCCTGTGAAAAATCATGCTGAGAGGGTCCTTCTCCTCTCTGAGGCCATGCTAGGTGAAGGGAGTGAATTCTCCACCACTTTGTGGGGTTCCAGAGTTCCTGAGCAGCCTTGAAGTCCTGAGGAGTGAGGAGTCTCCTTCTCCGGGAGGGAGTCAGGGACAGGGATTAGGACAGTAGGTGGCCCCCCACAACAAGCCCAGCACCCAGCCCAGAGCATTGCTCCCTTTGGATTGGCATGTGGGGGCACTGAGCAGTCTTGAGCTTACCCACCCCCAGACGCTGCGCTCCTGTAAGTAGGGGATGGTATGTTCCACACCACCACAGGTGTTGGGAAGGAAATATTTGTATATTTGCTCCTGATAGGGCTCTGAAGTAACTGGACGTTGGTAAAAGCAGATGCCTGGCAAGGGGCTGGTCACCGGTACATGGACCCCTGACTGGTTGGGGCTTGAAACCAAGGCAATGGAGGGAGGGAGGCCGGTGAGCCTGTGGGGCACGGCACTGCGGGGGAGCAGCTTCCCTCTCAGCGAGCGTGGCCATCTTCTCTGGTGAGACATCTCTGTTCCAAACTAGGGCTGGCGCTGGCCTGGCTCTCTCCTCCCTTTGGGCTGCGGGCAATTGACTCACCCTGGGTTTTTATGGGATCATTGCAGTCCTTGTCGACCTCCATTCTTCCGTCCAGTTCCCAGGCCTTGCTCGTTTCTTCCTTTGGCTCCTCTCCAGGCTGTCCTCCAGCACGCCTCCTTTCTCAGGCCCCCAGACATAAGCATTCACCTGGATTACTTCCACTTATTCTGCACATAGAGTGCGTTTACTTATCTGCAAAAACTGCAGACTTGCAGAAGGGGCCTCAGGGATGGCTTCGCTTTCACATTAGTGATGCTGACTTATGGCCGAGTGCTTGGCACTAATGAAAGCTTGCTATGACTGGCACTGGCGTCCCTTACCTGCTAAGACAGAACCAATCACCTCTCTCCTTCCTGCCTGCAGACTGTCCACCATCTTCTTGCCTTTGTGTCTAAGTCACTGACTGTCAAAGAACACGTTGCTTTGATTTGAAGCATCTCACTGAGCGCTTCACAGAATTCCTCTAGATCTGCGACTGATGCTGGAACACAGGCCGCCATCATGTCCATGTTTAGGGCTCTTTTTGCAAATATTTATTGAGCCACTTTAATAAGAGACCATCCATTGTCTCTCAACGAAATCTCTGCCTTCTGATGTATGGACCGACCCAACTCTGCCAATTCAGGGGAAGTAGTGAGGCTTCCTTCCATGGGCTGCACTTTCCTTTGGCCTCCTGGCTTTGGTTCATCGATACTGAAGATGCCTGAATTGAGAAGATGCATGTTCCCCAGTAGCACATCGCATGGGTCACTGGACAGGGAGCTGCCCATGACAGAGCCAACGGGCTGTGCTGCAAGGGAAGGGTTTCCAGATCATCTCAAAACGGGTCCCTGGTACCCTCTGCGCCACACAGAACTGGCCACCAGTTGGTATCTGGCTTTGTATCATGCTTTGGTCAAGCGCTTATTATCAGTGATGAGCCTCTGGATACTTTGCTAGGCGGGACCTTGGCAAGCAGCTACCACCTGTTTCTGGAACTGTATTCTATAGCCTTGAAGAAGGTACCTGGGCCTGGGCTTCCTGGGCGTGGCCTCTGGGAACCAGCATCATGTCCATGCTATCATCGGGCATCGGAGGAAACGTGAGGGGTGCTTATCATTACTGTTTTATTAGTAACACTATTAACAACCACTTCTCCCTTTCAATACTCTCTGTGGGTGATGGCCGCTGCTGCCACAAGTTCAATGATTGTCTTCACCCAGCATCAAGCTCCAACCTCTCTCCCGAATGCCAGGTCAAGCCTGTGCAACTGGACGTCCCATCACCCTATCAGGCTGACCTCATTCAGCCCCCTTCCATGCGCATCCTCCCAGATCCTAAGGACGCCCGCCCAGCGTCCTTCTGCCCAGTCCTGGGCGCTGGATTCCACCGCTCGCTTTTCCACTGCTTGCTTCCCACCATCCGTCACCGCCTCCTCTCCACTCGCCCCCCTCTCACCTGCACTCCTGTGGCAGCTGCTTCTGCTTGGCATCCTCTGGACCCCCTCCACTCCCTCCAGAGCACACTCCCTGAGCCTCCTTTCTGCAGCCCAACTCTAGGACTGGCATGCCCATGCCCAAGAGTTTGCCCCATTGGCACAGTCATTACAACCGCCCCCCTTTCTCTGATGCTTTGAGGTCCACCAGGGGCCAGGCCAGTTTTATTATCACTCATCCCTATTTTTTAAAAAGGAAATGGAGATTCTTGGAGTTTGAGTGATTTTCTCATCATCACTGATCTAGTGAGGGTCTAAAGCAGAATCAGAGCCCCAGTCTATCGGCTCCAGGTCCCAAGTTCTTCTCCCTACCTTTGAGATTCTTGTCCTGGCATTCAAGGCCCCCTACAACTTTACCTCTCCTAATAGTGCCCTCTGTGAAGCCCCCACTCCAGAGGGATGGACCACAAGCCCCGCCTGCCTCCCAGCCCCTCCCCGGCCTTTCCTTCACTTCTCAATGTAGGTGCGCGTTCTGCACCTTCTTTCCCTTGCTTGGAGGCCAACCTTCCAGGAGGCCTTCCCTTGCGGGGTAACCCAGGCTGAAGACAGGCTGGTCACAGTGTCCTTGCATCCTGAAGATCTCTACACAAGGGCCGGCCTGTCCTGCTCCCCCATCCTATCTCGGCATCCCCCACACTGTGCTCTCTTGTACATGTAGCGATCTCTCCCCATCCCTGAACCATGTTTGCCAACAGATTTTTCTCTGTCTTCCCTGCAGCCCACCTGTAGCTGCGTCCTCGTGGCCCAAAGGATGAGTAGATTTGGTTTGGAGGATCTTAGTGAATCCTGAGACTTTCTCTGCCTCTGCAACTGCTATTGCCCCCTGAGCTACAATTATTGGATGAAGCTGGACCTGAAGGGGGGGGGGGTAGGCACAGGCTGGGGGTCATCGCAGGGTGAGTGTCCCACCTGTGCGTGAGGTTGAGCTGGCTTCGGCAGGGCACGGAGTCCCGGATGCAGGTGCCGCTGAGGGGGTCGGCCGGCTCCACAATGACAAAGGGGCGTTCTTCTAGGGTGGCCACCATGAGGTGCTGAGTGTCGTCCACAGGCTGCAGGAAGCGGCCATATCGAGACCACAATGGGTACTTAAGCCGGAGAGACTGCTGTTCCCAGGTTCCCACCTGGGGTCAGGAATGAGAAGAATTTGCATCTGGCTTCCTCGGTGGGCCTTGCCCCTCAGAGACCCCAGCTTCCGGGCCCTTGCACTCACCACCTCCCAGGTTCGATCCTTAGTGAGAGAGATGACCACAAGGGAGGGATTCACCAGGAAGCCGTCTTCATTGAAGGAATAGTCCCGGTTGTCCCAGGTGATGTTCATGAAGTACCTGCCGTGGTCAGAGGAATGAGTTTCAGTGCAGAGCCCTGGGTCCTTGGGAACACATCTGGGAGGGGATGGGTTTCAGTAACCACAAGCCCTGCTGCGAAAGGGACCACCTGGCTCTGCGCCTGCCAGACCGCAGGGCACGGACGGCCAGCTGACCTGCTGACCAGAGGACTCAGGGCCTTGCCCTCTGCCCCTTGCTTTGGTGTCTTGTCTTCCCCACTAAGATCATGAGCTCCTCGAGAACTGGGATTGTCCTGCTTTTTGTATCGGGCCCCAGCACTCAAGACAGTGTGGCCCGGAGGAGGCCCTTAATGCTTTTTTCATTCGTTCATTCATTCCCACTCAGTCAGGCCACTCTCCCAGGGCCAACTCAGCTCCAGTCTCTCAATCTGGCCATCCCCTTCCCAAAAGCTTCCCCATCTTGGTGCCTGGCTCCTGCTCCCTAGTGGCCACACTGTTGAACCCAGACCCTGCTGGCCAGTGGCTTCTAATCCCAGTTGCTCAGTCCCCTGGTCCCCAACCAGGGCCCTTACCGGTGCAGACTCTCTCCCCGCTGGCTACGGTTCTGAGCTCTACAATCGTGACCCAGCTCAGGCAGGAACCCGTAGTCACGAAGCAGGGCCTGGGCTCCCCGGGCTACGACTGCCACACCTGCTGCCACTCTCTTGGCAAGGTCATCCCGCCAGCCAGCTGACCGGACCGCAAAGAGCCCTGCAGGTAGCGGGGCACCCCCTGGCAGGAGAGGTGGCTCCCCAGGCCCGCCCCCTCCGCCACCCCCCGCCAGCTGGGGACCCACCATGAACCACACATAGCCAGGGCCTGTCAGGCCAGCTGCAGCTGCCGCCCGAAACAGGGGCTCGGCCTCCTCACGGGCGCAGAAAAGCAGGCGTATCTGGGCACTGAGGCTGCGCAGGCGGGCACCGAGCACCTCCTCGCCAGCCCCGGGGTCCAGGGTCAGGGCCCCCCGGTGTTCCCAGCCCACCAGGCTCCCATCAGTCAGTGCCTCGATGTAAGCCAGGAAGGCCCGGTGGCCAGGGGCCGCTGTGGTCACCGCCACGAAGGACGTCCAGTCATATTCCTCCAGCACCTCAAAAATCACCTGCAGCTGCTGCTCTGTGGAGGAGCCTAGCTGGAGGAAGGTAGAGCCCTTCTCCTGGGGACCACAGGGGAAAGGACCATGAGAGCAGAGCGTGAGCAGGCCGAGGTATCACCAAGGCATGGCAGAAACTGAAGCAAGCTCACAAGGAAAGTCTAGAATCCACGTCTCATGGGCCCCAGGAGATCCTCTCTCTCATTCACAGATGGGAAAACTCAGGCCTAGGGTGGGCAACAGTCTCCTCTGGGGCCATGGTCAAGCCAGGGGCTCCAAACATGATACCCCAACATCCCCGAGGACAGACATTACATAGCTGCTAATGGGCTGGTATGCGCGGAGAGCAGATTACAGGTTCTAGCAGGCCAGGAGGCAGCAGGGGTCGCTACACTTGCCCAGACTACAGATCCCAGCCTCCTGGGAGTAAGGGGAAGTGCATAGCCTTCAATTGGGCCAGAGGGCCAGCAGCTCACAGGGCAAGGAAGCCACTAAAACTATGTGACTGGGCACAGCAGTACCACCTAGAAGGTCATGGAGGTTGGGGAGGGTAGGACCATGTGCCAAAGGGAAGGCATCATAGCTGGGCCCCGCAGGCTGTAACCGCCACCCCCCCCCATTCTCTCTCAGGACTTCTGGAAGCTCCTACACTTGTTCCATCATAGGTTGCCCCCCATTTTGTTCCCCAACTCCCCTATTGGGCTTCTTTTCCCTAGACACACTCCACATAGATTTCTCAACCCTAACCCACATGACTCCCCACCCTCCCCGACTCTCCTATCTGAGCACGTTCCCATAAGGACCTTGCAAAGGCCAACCCTGGTATGAGGGGATGGGGCCAAGAGGACACCCTGCCATTGGCATCAGGCCCCTGGTGGGCAAGGCGAGCCCTTCACAGAGATAGGTCTCAGGCCTCCAGGGTCTGGTCACACTGGGCATTCAGCAGGGGCCTCTCCCTAATGCTGCAGCCCAGGCCCAGAGCACTCTGGGTTGTGCTCACTGCCCCACTGCCTAAGCCAGCTGCTCACCTTGGGTGTAAGGACCAGAGCCGCACCGCCATGAACGGCCACAATTGGCAGGGCAGTCTGAGCAGAAAGGAAGTCCAGGATGGGGGCGACGGCTGGTGCACGGGAATCATCCTCGAAGACAACGCCGTGGACGCGAAGGCCCGAGAGCAGGTCACACAGCTGAAGCATGAGGCTGCGTGGGTCAGTGCCATTGAGGACCAAGGCCACAGGGCGCACCTCCAGGCCTGGACTGCGGACCGCGGCAGCCACAGCGGGGCCCAGGCGGGCTGCCTCCCCGGCGTAGGCTGGCCCCGAGAACACCAGCGCCACATTGAGGGGCCGCCCAGTGCCCGGCTCCCCAATGCTGCCGCTGCCCAGCGGGGGAGCCACCTCAGGGAAGGGGCTGGCACAAGCCAGAGCCAGCAGCAAGAGCATGTTAGCTGGGCCTAGAGGGCCGTGGGGGCCGAGGGGGCCACGCATTTCCTGGGGGCCCTGCCGGGCAGCCTCTACTGGCCCCAAGGCAGAGAGAGAGAGAGAGAGACAGAGACAGAGGCAGAGGCAGAGACAGAGACAGAGGCAGAGGCAGAGGCAGAGACAGAGACAGAGACAGAGGCAGAGGCAGAGACAGAGGCAGAGGCAGAGGTAGAGACAGAGGCAGAGACAGAGGCAGAGGCAGAGGCAGAGACAGAGACAGAGGCAGAGGCAGAGGCAGAGACAGAGCAGGGTTGGAAAAGCAGGATGGGTGGAGGGAGAGAGAGAAGAGAGAGCAGGAACAGAGATAGTGGCAGACAGAGCAGAATATCAGAGAAACAGACAAGAACAGGGGCAGGGGTGGAGACATGGCCACAGAGTGTTCGGAGTGCAAGGGCCATGGACAGAGATAGGGAGGCAGAGACCCAGGGGTGAAAAGAAGCAAGGCAGAGGGGAAGAGAAACAAAGGCAGAGAAGGATGGGGCCAGAGAAAGGGAGAGGAGCCCAGGGGCAGCATGGGGATACAAGGACAGGGCAGAAGGGCAAAGGGACAGCAAAAGAGACCCAGGGACAGGGCAGGGCCAGAGGTCAGGGCACCAGAGTGGGCAGGGACAGGTTAGAGGCATACAGGGTAAAAAGTAGGGAGAAAGAGTCAGGGCAGATTGACACAGAGACAGAGACAGAGAGAAAGAGAGAGAGGGAGGAAGAGAGAGAAGGAGGAAAAGAGATGGGGGGAGAGATTGGAGAGAGACAGAGAAGAAGAAGAAGAAGAAGAAGAAGAAGAAGAAGAAGAAGAAGAAGAAGA
>NW_027186389.1:1550012-1558250 GCF_028583685.1 Petaurus breviceps papuanus
GAGAGAGAGAGAGAGAGAGAGAAGAAACAAGAGGGACAAGAGCGAGGGGGGACACCAAAAGTGAGAGACACACAGAGACAGAGACATGGAAGCACAGAGAGACATCCCCCACCCCCATCCCCCAGGGAGGAAGGGATGAAGGGTAAATGAGAGAAAGAAAAATTTGAGAGAGGAGGGAAGAAAAGAGGAGGAAGGGCAGACAAAAAAGAAGAGAGGGTCAGTGGGACTGACCCCTACTCCCTTGTCTCTGCCTCCTACCCTCCACTAGCCCCATTCCTGGCTCTTCTCTCCCCATCCCACTTCCTCCAGCTCCTTCCCAGCCACCTTGTCCCACCCGGCCCCCTCCTGTCTTCATCCTCTTCCCCAACCTTGCTCCCCACCAGTGCCTCTATCTCCCCCCGCCCGACTCCCTCCCAGCTGTCTCTTATCCATTTATGTCCCCCCCATTCTCCTCACTGCCCCAGGCTCCACCTCACGCTGGTCCCAGCTGCCCCAGGGCTGAGGGTGGAGAGGGGGGGCCTGGGTGGGGTTCAGCTGTGGTAATTGGGAGTTGAGGAGTGGGGGGATGCTGGCCGCTAGCCCAGAGCAATTTAGCAAATTGGAGGGAACACAGAGTCCTCTTCCTGTCCCCGACGGCTGGACTCGGGGTCCTTAGGAGGCCTGGGGAACCAAGGTGCCTAGGTCCGAGAAGGGCATGAGCTGGATCTGGATACCTGGGTCCCTAAGGAAGTGGGGACTGGGGCCCACATACCTGGGTCCCCAAAAGGGCAGGGGTTGGGGTTCCAGACGCCTGGAGCCCTGGGGGGTAAAGGGCTGGGGCATGGACACCTGCTTCTCTGAGGGCAACCCTGAGCCAGGGAAGGCTGTCAGTCCAAGCTGGCTGTCAGTATCCCCATGGGTTGCCATGGCAGCGGGCTTGACAGCTGGGGGAGGGATAGAGAGAGGGGAGGCCCTGCCTCTGCCCAGGGTGCTGAGGCCAGGGGCTCGAAGGAGCTCCTCCCCCTCTCTGGCACTCATTAGCTGGCGGCTTGATTAGTGCTCAGAATAGCACCCCCCAGCTTCCACCCCAAAATAACCCACAGCTGTGGCCTGGCCCCCGTGGGGTTAATATCACCCCCCCTTCCCTCGGTTTCTCTTCCTGCCATTCCCTCCCCAGCCAGCTCTAGCCACACAGCAGAATGTGGGGTGCTGTTCCCCATGGAACAGGTATCCCCCTGTCCTCACCGACTTAGGAACCCATGAATCTGGTTTTAGTTCAATTCCGTGCAACAAACAGGAAAGAATAAGGTGCCCCTCAGGACCCAGGCACCTATCCCGGTCGTTTTAAAGCCCCACCCCACCCTCATCTCATTTTAATTTAAGAGATGAAAGCAGGGACCCTGTGGCCTCTAAAACCCAGCCTTTGATACCTCAAGGATCCAACTTGTGCCCACCCTGACCCCTGCGGAGACCCAAGCTTCTGACCCAGCTCCCAACCTCCATCCAGTTCCACAAACGGGGGTTCTCAGGGACCTCGGAGCCCCAATCCTCTGGGACAGGCTCCCCTCCCTGGCCTCCTTCACTCTGGGAGGTGATCGCCTGCATTCCCCTCCTGGGCCATCCCATCTACCCCGGCCCATTTCCCTGGGTCGGCTCTGCAGAGGAAGGAGGGGAGCGGGGAGGGGGGAGTTGCTGGTGGACGGGGCAGCCACTCATTCATGCCTGCCTTCTCCCCTCCAACACTTTGATCCTCCCCCCGGGGGCCGTTCACCGCAGTTAGCGGTGGTGCCTGATGCCGCAGACAGTCCTGTCCTCCTGTTCTCCGCCCCCCCCCCCCATCAAAACACATATTTTCCACATTTCCATCCCCCAGACCCCAGGAATGAGGAGAATGAGCAAGGGGAGAGGGCGTTTGGATGCCCTCCACGACAGGAGGCTTGTGTGGGGAGGGGGTGTCCAGGGCATGGGGCCAGGGGCCTGGACGACCTTCAGGGCCTTGTAAGCAGCATTAATAGCACAGTCACAGCCCTTGGGAACAGGGACAGGGACTGAGGAGAGGGGATGGAGTGGGGATGGATACTGGAAGAAAAGGGAGGGAGGAGGTGGGATGGGGAGGGAAAGAGGGACAGAGAGAAGTGGACGGAGGAAAATAGTGATAGGGAAGAAGAGAGAGACCCAGGGGGGAGAAAGATGCAGGGAGAAGAGAGAGGGGGAAATGGGGACAGGGAGAGAGGGATAGGGAAAGGAGAAATGGGGGGAGCAAGGGACAAGAAGAGAGGAGGGGAGATGGGAAGGGAGGAGGGGAACAGAAAAATAAGAGAAGTGGGGCGAAGGAGGGAGAAAGACAGGATGGTAAGAGAGGAGAAAGGAAAGATGGGGGACAGGGAGAGTCAGGAGACAGAGGGGAGACATGGGTGGAGAGGAAGAGAGGGTACAGGGAAGAACCTATGGAAAAAGGCAGAAGGACACGGAGGGAGAATGAATGGAAGAGAAATGAGGACAGGAAACCCGGAAGGGGCTGAGAAACTGATGAGGGGACAGGGAAAGTGGTGAGGGCAGAGAGGATGGGGAGCCATGAGGAAGGGAGACAGGAGAAAGAACGGGGCCTGGGGGAGTAGGTTGGGGCAGGATTGTGTGTGTTTGTGTGTGTGTGTGTGTCTAGAATGAGAGGAAGAGGAGAGAGCAGGGCAGGAGACACTGCCCCTTTGCTCAGCCCAGGGTCTGGGGGTCCCACCCCACTGAAAGCCCAACTCCTTGTGGCCTTACCTTTTCATGACCCTGTTGTGTCGTGGGGGAGGGGAGTGACGATGGCTGGGACAGGGGCCCAGACTCAGGCTCTAGAAGGACACAGCAGGTGAGGGGCTCAGTGCCATCGGTCCCCCAGGGCTTCAGGTGGGGGCCAGGCTCGGCAGGCTACACGTGTTGCATTGAAAGTTGGGCCCAGGATGCTGCCTTAGGTGCTGCGGTAAGTGGCAGGCCCTCCACCCCATGGGGATCCCGGTCTCACCTGCCTGGGGTGCCCCTCCCTCCCCCAGCCGCCTGAGGTCTTCCCCCTCCTCTGGCCGTCTATATGGCTGCCCGATGAAGTCTCTGCTTCTGTGCTACCTGCCCTCCCCCTACCTTCCCTCCAGGGTCTCCTGCCTGTTTGTCTAGGGTCACCTCAGAAACAGCCTGCCTGGCTACCTGTCTCCCTTTCTCCCCTACAGGCAGACAGGGACACACGCACAGCCTCACTTCCCAGGGATTCCCCCCACAACACCCCCTCATTGGAAAGGAGTGGGAGACACACACTCACCACACACACACACACACACACACACACACACAGAAACGCACATCCATACAGACACACAGCTGGACACAGGGACACAGACACCCTCACACAGACAGACAGACAGACATGGATACACAGAGAAAACCAGCTCATCCATACACAGCCGGACAGAGGGACACAGAGACACACAAGCCAGACACTGGGTCACACAGAGCCAGACACCGAGACAAAAGCCCAACTGGACCCAGGCACACAGACAGACAGACAGACAGAAGGGAGGGGAGGCTCCAGACAGAAGCCAGGTCTCAGGTGCAGACAGATGACAGATGGGGGGGGGGGGAGGAGAGGACAGACAACCAGTTCAAGGTAAAGGCAGACAGAATTCTCTCCACCCCGCCCCCTTACACACACGCAATACAATTACACACAGACACCCCAGACGCAGACCACCAGCACCCCATCTGATACCCGCTGCTTCCCCAGGAAAGACGGACCCACCGACACCCACCTGGCAGCCGCTGGAGAGAGGAGATGCTGAGACCGCAGAGTAGCCCCCCCTTACCCACCCCTGCAGCAAAGGACGGGACCGACTGACACAGACAGACGGACAGACAGCCAGACCCACCCCGCCCGCCCGCCTGCCACACACACCTAAGCCGGGGCGGGGGGCGGGAGGCTGAGTGAAGGAGCCCGAGCCCGAGCGGAGCGGAGGGGAGGGGAGGGAGAGGGGGGGGAGGGAGGGGGGACGGGGGAGAGGGACACACGCCCGCTAGAACACAGGCTCCCGGGGTGATTAACATTCAGTCCGCGTCTGCCCCTCTCGCGGAGACAGCCGCGGCCCTCCCCGCAGGGCCCCTGGGGGGGACCCCCCGGGGCTGCAGAGGGAGGGGACTCCCCAGATGTGGCGGGGGGGCCACAAGCTGCTGGGGGGGGGGAGACCTAAAGAAAGGGATGCCCCCCCCCTTCCAGCCCCCAGATACACCCTCGGCTCTCGCGGACCCGGGGAGGGGGCACACGCCGAGGGGCGGGACCCCCGCTTTTCCACCTTCCGCTCGCCCTAGCCCCTTGCGCTGTTCCCGGGGCTCAGCGCCAGCAGCCCGTCGGGGACCCAGGCCCCTTCGGGGACGCCGGCGTCCTCGGGAGCCTCGCTTCTTCTCTGCTCTGGGAGGACCTAGACGTCCAGCCCCGCAGCCCCCTGCTCCTCCCCAGCCCGTCAGGGACCCCAGGGCCCGGGCTCCCCACTCTCGGGTAATGAATGGATGGGCGGGGGACGGGCGGGGAGCCGGCACCCCGGAGCCCCCAGACAGCGGCGGGGCCCCCAGCGCCGGGGCCCGCTGGGAGGGGGCGCGGGCTGTGAGCGGGCCCCCGCCCCCCCCGGCGGCGGGGTCCCCCCCCCGGGGGGGGCGGCGCCCCCGTTCCCTCCTCCCTCCTCCCCGCCCCCGCCCCCGCCCCCCGCCTTCGCCCCGCGCCGCCGCTGCTGCCGCCGCCGCCGCCGCCGCCGCCGCCGCCTCCGCCAGCTCGGGGCCTCGAGCGCTCCCCCGCCGGCGCCTCCGGACCCGGACGTGTGCGCCCCCCGCCCCGGCCCCCGGCCCCCGGCCCGGCGCCCCCGGCCCCGGCCATGAACCTCTTCCGATTTCTGGGGGACCTCTCCCACCTCCTGGCCATCATCCTGCTGCTGCTCAAGATCTGGAAGTCCCGCTCCTGCGCCGGTGAGGGCGGGGGGCGCGAGACCCCTGCCCGGGGGAGGGGGAGGGGCGCCCCGGGGATCCTCCAGGGAGGCGGGGGAGGGAGCCGCGGCCACTGACGTGCGCCTCTGGGGGAGGGAGCCGCCCGGGCCTAACCGCCCCCCTCGGGCCGGCCCCCCCCCCCCCCCCGGGGGGCGGGGGGGCGGCCTGCGCCCGGAGGCCGGGCCCAGCCGGGCCTAGGCGGGCCCGGCCAAGCCCGGACCTCTAGTAGCTCGGGGCCCGCCCGCAGCCCGGCCCGCCCCCTGGCTGTGGGCCCTGGGAAAGGGGCAGGGCGGGCCGGGAGAGGCAGGCCGGCGGGGACGGGCCGGAAGGGGCCCGGTCCCCCCGTGAGGCCGCGCTGAGCCCCTCGTCGTCCCCCAGGAATCTCCGGGAAGAGTCAGATCCTGTTCGCAGTGGTGTTCACCGCCCGCTACCTAGACCTGTTCACCAACTATATCTCCCTCTACAACACGTCCATGAAGGTTCGGGGGCTTCTGGGGGTGGGGGACCGGGAGGGGCCCTGTGGGGGAGGGGAGGGGGCTGGGGTCCTGTGGGGAGGGGGGGGGGGGCGTCTGGGGGGGGGGCTGAGGTCTTCAGGCCTGGGGGCGGCTGGGAGGGATTCCGGGGAGGGGGACCTCCTGGGGACCATCAGCTGGGGTCCCCAGTGGAGACCTAGTTCCAGAAGGTCTCCACCTCCCACAGGTGGTCTACATTGCCTGCTCCTTCACCACCGTCTGGATGATCTATAGCAAGTTTAAGGCCACCTATGACGGCAACCACGACACCTTCCGAGTGGAGTTCCTTGTGGTTCCCACAGCCATCTTGGCCTTTCTAGTCAACCATGATTTCACACCACTGGAGGTGAGCCTGCCCTGAGGGAGGTGAGAGATCGGGCCCCCCCCACTCCCTCACAGAACTGGGGAGCACCTTTTGAGGGGACTTTGATTGTTGGGGATCATGGCTTGGTTGGGTCACACAGTGCAGCACCCTGGGCTTGGGCGGTAACTATCCACTGGGACTGAAGGGGAGAAGCCCCAGCAGCACGCATCCCCCCATGGTCCTTGGCCTGGTCTCAGCAGCTGGTGAGGGGGGAGGGGACCCCCAGAGCGATCCTCTAACGATTGTGCCGTCTCTTTTCCTCCCCTCTGCCTCACCTCTCTCTGTCTCTCCCCCCATCCCTGGCCTGGATCCCCACCTCTATTCTACCTCCTGGGGGCCTTCCCCCTCTAGCCCAGCTTTTCTGCCTTCACCCTCCTTTTTCCTTGTGTCCTGTACCCCTCAGCTCTGTTCTCAGCTCGTTCAGCCCTCTTCATCTCCCTATTTCCTGCTCCCTTCCTGCCTGTGCGCCCTTGCCCTCTGACCCCCCTCTCCTATCTCCTCCTTCGTCCTTCCCTGCCCCTGGCCCAGCTTGACTCCCACCCAGCCTCCCTGGAGAGCTTGGCTCTACCTTTCCCTGCCTCCCCGACCCTCCCTTCTGACCTCGCTCATTTCACCGCACCATTCTCTCCGCCCCCCAGATCCTATGGACCTTCTCCATTTACCTGGAGTCTGTGGCCATCCTGCCACAGCTGTTCATGGTGAGCAAGACGGGAGAGGCCGAGACCATCACCAGCCATTACCTGTTTGCCCTGGGCGTCTACAGGACGCTCTACCTGTTCAATTGGATCTGGCGCTACCAGTTCGAAGGCTTCTTTGACCTCATCGCCATCGTGGCCGGCCTGGTGCAGACTGTGCTTTACTGTGACTTCTTTTACCTCTATATCACCAAAGGTAGCCAGGTCTGGGGACGCGGCGGGGGGGATCCCCTTCCCTGGTCTCCTCTTCCCTGGTCTCCTCCCTGGCCCCGCCATTCCTGCCTCTTCCCCATTTTCCCAGCCCCGGGTCAGGGTGCATGTGCGAGCACGTGTGGCCGCGCTGTGTATATGGGGAGGGCCTGCACTTACCTCCCACTGTTGACTCTCACCCCCTCTCTCTTTCTGTCCCCCTCCCTCAGTTTTAAAGGGGAAGAAGCTGAGCCTTCCTGCATAGTGGAGGATCCCCAGGGCAGCTCCGCAGCAGAAGCAGCGAAGGCGAGAGGAGACAGCCGGCAGCATGGGGGGATGGGGCAGGGGGCCCAGGACCCATCCAGTCCAAGGGGTCCCCACCCCCCTCCTCTGCTCCCCAGGGCATGGAGAACAAGAGTTCAGGGCCTCGCTTCTCTCTAGCGTTTTGCCTTTTAGAGAAATCTGTTTTTGATTTGGTTGGGATTTCGATAACTCCGTTTTTCCTTCTGTCATCTTGTCAGCCTTTGGACAGGCGTGATTTTAGAAACTGTCGGGGGGGTGGATGGGGAGTTCCCCTGCTGAACCCCACTTCCCTGCAGACATTGCCAAACCCTCAGCCTCTTCCCTGGCCAACAGGGCCCCTCCTCCAGCTGTTTTTCTGGAGCATTGGAGGGGCTGGTGGGGTGACTCCTCCCCCCATCTTTTATATCTTTTTTTGTCCAGGGGCATGGGGAGGGAGGGAAGGGGCCATGCCCCATTTTTGTACAGAATTGATGGCTAACTCCTTGTTCACTTGAAATAAAGACAAAAATGAACTTCCCACTGTCTGCTTGTCTGTTTGCCTGTCTGTTTCCTGGTGTTTCTCCTCCTAGGGTCCCAGTGTAAGGGACCCTTACTAACCCAGTAATGACTGTCCTCTGCAGATCAGAAGCAGTTCTGGCCATCGGAGGCCTGGGAAAGAGCACCCCCCCCCCCCATCTGCCTTGATGCGTGTCCTCTTTGCAGCTAGGCACACGATGGGCTTGGCCCCTAAAGTCCCCTCCAGTGTGTACAGGAAATTGGCTGGGCCTTCCAGCCCCGGCTGGCATGCTTTGCCCAAACATCCACAGGGATTGTGGGAGGCTGCCCCAGGAGGACCTGTGCAAAGTCTGGTTTCTGAAGGCCTTAGTCACTGAAATCCCATCCCTGTGGACATTCAGGTGCTTGGTGTCCTCAAGACTACTCTGTGAGTGAAGCCATGCCATAATGATTTTTCCCCTTTTATGGAGGAGGAGACTGAGGCTGGCAGAAGAGCTTACAAACTTTTCTGTGGCTGAACAGCTTGTTCACTAACTTTTCCTTGGAAGAAATAAGTCTTTTCTCTGGGGTTAGGGAGGTTTGTGAGGCTGTCCCAGGACCAAGTCAGGGGGACTAGAGCTTAGTAACTTTCCTGTGACTGAACAGCTTGTTCACTAACTTTTCCTTGGAAGAAATAAGTCTTTTCTCTGGGGTTAGGGAG
>NW_027186389.1:1558260-1568272 GCF_028583685.1 Petaurus breviceps papuanus
CTAACTTTTCCTTGGAAGAAATAAGTCTTTTCTCTGGGGTTAGGGAGATTTGTGACCCAGGACCAAGTCAGGGGGACTAGGAGAGACCCCACCGTCAACCCAAACAATGTCTTCCTTCCCCTTTCCCTGAAACAAGAAAGGAATGATTTTGATTGACTGATGGGTGGATGGACGAGACTCGGCAGGCTCAGCTTTTCACAAACACCTCCGTAGGAGGAAGAGAAAGTCTCTTTAATAACTGAGGAAGATCAGGACAGTGGCCTCAGTTGTCATTCATCATGGCAAGGCGAGCCGTCTTGGGAGTGGTTGGGTATGGGGGTGGGATGGAGCTGGGGTAGCCCAGGCTGTTGGGTCCCATGTTGGTGGTGGTGCCAGAAGAGAGGGTTGTCAGGGCCACACCACCCTCATCCAGGGAGCGCTTGTAGGGGACAGGTGGGTCACTGCGGAGGTCCTGGAGCGCCAAGTAGGCCAGGGCCATCTGTGGGGAGGTCATGGGATTGAAGACTGGGAGAATTCTTACTGATCATATTGTCCAAATCCCTTAACAAATGGGGAAACTGATCTTGGATGGGAAGGGACTGGCTCAAGGTCACACAGGCAGTGAGAGGCAGAACCAGGATTCAAACACAGGCTCTCTGCACTACAATTCTTCCAGGTCAGGCCTTGGGTAGGGCTTTGGGCTTGACTCCATGATGGGAAATGGGGTAGGAAGAGAGTCCTGCCAGGCTGTGAGAGAATGGAAGACAGGGATGGCTATCTTACAAACTTTGGGTCTTTTCTAGAACCCAGCAGAGGACCTGGACCCAGCAGACACTTAGTTACCCTCTGTGAAGGCAGGGTCTCCTCCTGAGAGCAGTTCAGGCCCCTTCTGCCTCCCTGTGCCCCTGCCCTGGTCTTACCCAGACAGGGATGGAGAAGAAGGAGAAGGCGATGGCTGCCTTGGCACTGCTATTGCCCAGAAGGTAGTGGTGAGGGGGCGAGCGCTGCCACTGGTTGGCCAGGAAACAAAAGCCCACGAACCAGACTCCGACCCAGATGACTGCAGCAGAGGAGAGAGGTGCCAGGGTCAGGGTACTTCCCAAAGGAAGCAGATCGGCCCGGGGGGCTTTCCAAACGACTGGCCATTCTCCTAAGGGCCAGTGAGGCCTCCAATGAGCAAAGGGAGAGTGGTGGAGACCAGCCCCACTGGTCATGATTAGTGCTTTGGATTGCACCTGACTTCACCCAGCAGCAGCTGCTGGGCAGTCTAAGGCACTGGGTGGGTGGAAGTGACCCATTCCAGGGCACACTCCCAGGCGGGCTGGGGGGACACTGACCTAGGCCATCCAGACCACGAGGCCAGCTTTGTTCACTGCGTACACTGCCCCCTCTTTCGTGGACATCCTCCCCACCGCCCTAGCCTTCTTCTTGTGTGCTTCCCTAGCGGCCCATTCCCCTCAAGCTAGTTTTTACAACATCTAGGTCCCAGATGCTGACACTGGGGTAGAATGACTCGCCTGGCCACAGGCCCAGAACAAGGGGCAGAGCCATGGCCTCCTGCCAGATCAGAGGCGAGTCCCTCCATTTCTTAAAGGGGGCCAGAGACCCTAAGGGGCATCTCTAAGCAACCCAGGCTGAGAGCCAGGAGCCCTGAGGGTGAGCCCAGGGAGCCCCTACCAGAGAGTGAGAAATCCAGCAGCAAGACTGTGGTCTTCAGGCGGGTGCTGGTGATGCGGGCCACCAGGCTGTCCAGGGTGAGGAAGAGCAGGCAGCCCAGGAAAGCCAGGAGGCCAGTGACCACTGCGAAGCTGCAGGCCACATGGTTGTCATTGAGGACGCAGTGCAGTTGCGAAGAGCTGGTCAGGTTCTGGTAGCCATCAGTTAGCAGCGCGGCAAACACAATGAGTGAGAAGACCTGGACAGGGTGACAGCTGCCAGTGAAGGGCCCTCCCCCGGCTGGGGTCCTCCCCTGCCTCCTCTTCTCCCCAGGGGTGGAGGCAGAAGGTGTAAAGATATGGCATACCCCAGGGTGAGCCTGGGATTCTGGGGACCCTACGGGATGGGCCCTCCAAGTCTTTCCGTCTGACTTCACTCCTGCTGCCATTGGGGTTATCAGCCTCCCAATCTCCCACATTCCATAACCTTGGCCTCCTCCAGCCTCACTCATATCATATGATGTCAAATCCTGCTGATTCCCTGTCTGCTAAGATCTTCCTGCCTGGCCCTGCCCAGAGGCCCCTCCCTAGCACCTAGGATTACCACAGGACCCTGACTCCACTCTTTACTCCAGGCAGCCCAGCCATGTTCCCCTGTTCTCTTGAGCCCCCAAATTCGCTGGCCAGCTTTGCTTGTGCCGTTCCCGCAGAAACTCTTGGGGAGTCCAGGCTGCCTCTGCGCCCACACAAAGTCTTGCCAGGCTCTGTCCTGGGCCCTCTCTCTCAGTGATCTCATCAGCTCCACAGGTGCAACTATCCTCTCTCAAGACCTAGGAACGCAGCCCCAACCTCTGTTGACTGCCTTCTGACATCTCTAACACCACAGACACAGGCAGGTCAGAAGTCTGGTGGGCAAAGCAGCACTCCTCCTGCCCCCACACCCTCCCCTCTTCTCCCCTTCAGCAAGACTCTGGAGGCACCCCTAGGCTCCTAACCTGGGCCTCACCCTACCCCGAAGCTGGTTGGGGAAGTTGCTGGGCCTCAGATACTTTTTAGCTCTGTGACCCTGAGCAAGCTACTTAACCTCATCTGCCTCAAGTTTCCTCAACTGTAAAATGGGGATCCAATAGCACCTATGGTTGTTGTAAGGATCAAGTGAGATATCGGTAAGGTGCTCAGCACACAGAAGGCACTTAATAAATGCTTGTTCCCCTTCCTGGCTTCCTCCAGACTCAACTCAAATCCTCTCTGCTGCTGGGGACCTTCCCAGTCTTTCCTCTGGGCTACACACATGCCTAATGTGTCCCCTCTAAAATAACTCTTCACCCCCTTCTTGGGCAGGAACTAGATTTGAGTGAGACAAGCAGCACTTATTAAGTGCCTGTGTGCCAAACATTGTGCTAAGCACTGGGAATCTAAAGAAAGACCAGCACCCAGTCTGCTGGGCAACAGCTCTGGCCTAAGCAGGCAGACGGAGAATGGGGGGGCGTGGCGCCTCAGAGGGAAGGCACAGAGCCTCCCACAGAGGCAGAAGGCAGGCCGCTCCTGAGGCCTGAAGGAAGCCCACGTGGCCTTGAGGCAGAGATGGGGAGGCAGAATGGTCCAGGCCTCGCACACACATGGAAATGCCTAGAATGAAGAGCTACAGTCGCATGGAAGGGAGATGGGCAGAAGAAGGCTGGGCAAGTAGGATCTGATGTGACCTGGGAGGTGACAGGGAGCTCTCAGAGCTGACTGAATGTGGTGGGGAGCATTTAGGAAGGCTCCGTGGACAGTTGAGTGAAGGCCACACTGGAGTGGGGAGAGCCTGGGGGCAGGCAGGCCTGAGGTGATGTGAGTCAGCCCCAGGCTGGGGGCAGTGCCCCAGGAGAGAAGGGGGCCTCTACAAGAGTAAAAATCTGCTTTGTTGAAACTTCTGGGTCAATGCAAGCTCATTGAGGGCAGGAACTGTTTTCATTTTTGTCTTTGTATCTTCAGGGCCTTAGAGTTGGCAGGGGATGGATAAATGCTTGTTGAAATTAATTGAATCACTCTCTGAGCTGGGCCACACAGAAGCCTGGCAGGCACGGCTTTTCAAGCACCTGCTGTGGCAGGCCCAGGCAGACAAACACAGATACATATGTAGTCTCTTCCCTCAAAGGGCTTGCACTTCTATTAAGGGGGATGCTGCAGATTTATAGACCAGAAAAGCCTGGCTACAGACAGAAGAAATACACAATGACTGGTGGAGGGGAATGCTAACACCTGGGAGGAACCAGGAAAGAGGCTTCTTTGATGCACCTGAGGAGCTTGAAGGAGATACAGCTGAGCTCTGAAGAGGGCAAGAGGGCGGAAGAAGAGGGAGCCAGACCTGTGGCTCCCGGCTCACAGGGACTAAAGAGACTGGGGAGGTGAGAAGATTGCCTCTTGGAAGATTATCACCAGAGAGCTGAGACCCAGAAGCACGAAGTGATTTGTCCATGGTCACACAGCGAGCTAGTAGAAGGCCCAGCCAGCTCTGAACTGTGCCAAGGCTCAGTCCCCCCCAACCCTGGCGGTACCTCCAGGGAGTCCTCCTGAAACTGTCCAGAATGCTCCCTTCAGCCTTCCCACAACTCCAGCTTTCCACTTGAAAGCCCAGCTCTCTCATTTTCCTTCTTGTCACCCACCCAAACGAATCCTAAGTGGTGATGCCCACGGCAGTTCCCTAAGAACAAAGTACTGAGCAGAAAAGTGAAGAGGCCTGGACCTGGAAGGAGGAGACCTCAGGTCCAGTCCTGGAACTGTTACTTATTTGTTGTGTGAGACTACACAAGTCATGTCTTCTCTCTGGGCCTCAGTTTCCTTATCTGTAAAATGAGGATGATGTTGCACCAGCTACAGAACCAGACTATTGGGAGAACATATTTCAGTCCTTCAGGGACTTGTGACATATCCTGAGGGCAAGAATTGTACTTTTTTTTCTTTATAGCCCAGTGACTCCCACACCAGATTTACCACACAGTAAAAGTTCAATAAACATTGTAGAACTGAGTTGATTGAAAGTTTCCCTTAAGTCTTGCCCCTGTGCATCTGGAGGGAAGCCCAGATTTCCCCTTTGCTCTCCTCACTAAGGCCTCTGCCCTCCAGGCTGGACACCCCCAGACCTTCCTAGCCACCCTCAGGCCAGGCCATGACAGGGTTCCTTTCCTAGATTCAGCCCTTCACAAACTGGAGTGCCCACCACTGATAGCACAACTCCCAGATGGCTTGTGGTCTGGCCAAGGCAGGCTACTTCTCAGGTTCAATGCCTCATTGAAGGCAGCACAAGGTCACACTGGATTTCTGGCCGCACTTTACAATTTCTACTCCTACTGAGCTTGCAACCAGTTAGAAGCTCCAGGTCTTTTTCAGATTAAGGGCTGTGGAACAATTAACCAATCAATGAGCAATTATTAAGCAGCTGCTGTGTGCCAGGCACTGGGCTATATCCTGGGGATACAGACACAAACATGAAACTGGCCTTCCCCTCAGGGAGCTTCAGTTACCTCTGCTTCTCAGTCTAACCATGTGACTTATCTCAGACTTGGGGATTTTAGAGAGCTAGAAAAAATAAGAATACAGTTTATCTGGAAGAACAAAAGGTCAAGAATATCAAGGGAATCAATGAGAACAAAATGCAAAGGAAGGTGGCTTAGTAATACCAGATCTGAAGCTATATTAGAAAGTGGTGATCATCAAAATGACCTACTAAGAATCAGTGGGGGATCAGAGGACTCTTTGATCAACCCAGAGATCCAAGCTTTTCAAACAAGAACCCACTATTTGACTAAAACTGCAGGGAAAACTGAAAAACATTATGGCAGAAACTAGGCATAGACCAGCATCTTATACCTTATGCCAAGACAAAGTCAAAATGGGCGCATGATTTAAACATAAAGGGTGATACCATAAGCAAATTAGGAGATCAAGAAATAGTTTACCTGTCAGACCTATGGAGAAGGAAGGAATTTATGACCAAACAAGATATAGAGAACACAAGGAAATGCGAAATGGATGTTTTTGATTACACTAAATTAAAAAAGTTTTGCACAGACAAAGCCAAAGCAACCAAGATTAGAAGGGAAGCAGAAAACTGGGGAACAATTTTTACTGCTAGTGCTTTTGATAAAGGCCTCATTTCTAAAATATATAAAAAACTGAGTCAAATTTAAAAGAATACAAGTCATTCCCCAATTGATAAATGGTCAAAGAATATGAACAGGCAGTTTTCAGGTGAAGAAATTAAAACTATGTATAGTCAGATGAAAAAATGCTCTAAATCACTATTGATTAGAGATTTGGGAGGCAGATTTCTTGAGCCATTTATATTTCCATTTTGAACTGGCCTAAGGACACAGGGAGGCCAAGACCTACTTTGGTGGGGCTTTCACACTGGGCTGAAGCACTGGGCCTAGTTCCTTCCTAGGTTTCCCTGTGCCCCTGATGAGGACACAAGCAGGCAGGCCCTTCTGGGGAGAGGTGAGGAGGTGACCTGTCACTGGCAAAAGCCCTTCCTGACTCCTCCCTTACCTGGGCTTCTCAATCTGAGAACAAGGCCAGGTGATCATATACCCAGTGTGCTCCAACAGCAAGAGGGTGGGTCAGGAAATTGAGGGCTGTGCCCATACAGTCCAAGGACTTCGAACCTGCCTTTATCAGTGGACCTCTGTGTCTGGACTGATTCCCATTGGTTAGATAGGCTCATCTGCCCCCTTCTCTCTCTCTCTCTGTGATGCTGAACCTCTCCTCTGCCCCTGGCTGTCTCCTCTCCTATTTTCATCACTCCCCCCACCCCAGGTCTCACTGGGGATCTCCCTCTCCTTTCCACTGGATTACCAGCTCTGTGCTCAAACAAGCTTGCATCTTAAGCCTCCTCCTTTCTGATCCTTCCATCTGTCTCTCCCTGAGTCCTGGCTCCCTCCTAATGGCCTAGGCTACCCTCCCCAGCACTGGCTACACTTGCATTCCTATTATCTGGCATCACTCAGTAACCTCGCCTCCTCTGAGGTTCATTCAGTCCACACTGGTCACCCAGGTCAGATTCTGTAAGCAATTACCTCCTGAGCCTGGGACTGTCTCCCTCCTTTGTCATTGACTTCAGCATGTGGCTCACCGGCTTCCCCTCCACCTCAGCTCCTTACTTCATCCTAGGGGACTTCAACTTGAGCGCTTTCCCCACTTCTTCAGTCTTCTCAGTCACTATGACCTGCTCCTCGGCTCTCCTCTTTTCTACACCAAGGGTGCTCATGCTCTTGTCACAACTGTATTGTTCTTGCGCCCCCCTCCCAAGCTTTCCATGTCTGTGTTGGAGAACTTGGAATTGCCATCTGTCTTTGGGCTTTCCTCCTCCTAAAAAGACTTTGTCCCCATTCTGTCCCTCAGTGCTCTCCCAGGCCATTGTCCTTGCCGGGCTATACACTTTCCCCAATCATTCTTCTAAGATCTCTTCCCAGCCTTGACCCCTGGGTGAACCATGCTGATTCTATGCCCTGTCTGACCAGCTTGTTTTATTGGGCATCCCATCTTGCCAACTCCCAGCCTGCCTCATCCCAGCCGCAGATGGCCTCCTTTCCCCTACTCATGTGCTGCTAAATGGAGCTGGAGGAGATCATGAACCTGTGTTGATTGAGTCCACTATAAATTTACGCAAGCTCATCTCCCCAGGCCTTTCCTGCTTCCCACCCTGACCAATTCACTATCCGGCTCACCACAGCAGCTGTTTCAAACCTTTTCTCTCCTCATACTTTACTGAACTGAGGCCATTCCCTGAGAGCTCCCTCTCCTTCCCTCCTCCTCATCACATATTCCTCTGACGTCATCCCCCCCATTATCTCCTCCTCCATCCCTTCTCTTTGCCAGGGCCAGCTCCTATAGCTTTACTCTTAGTTTCTTCCCCTCCCACCTTCTTTGCCCCTCCATCATCCCCACTCTTTCAATTATCTTCAATCTCTCTCTGTCTACTGGCTCCTTCCCTGCTGTCTACAAAGGTGCCCAAGTCTCGCCTGGCCTTAAATACCTCATTCGATCCTACCATGCCTGCCAGCTATTGTCCTATATCTCTTTTCCCTGTATTAGCTAAACTCCCACAAAAAGCTTCCTTTCCTTTCCTGGCTTCTAAACCTTCTGCAGTCTGGTTTCTGACCTCATCATTCAATTCCAAACTCCAAAGCTGACAATGACTTCTCAAATGCCAAACCAAATGGCTTCTTTAGACCCTTGGCCTTCTGTAGCTTCTGACACTACTGACCCCCTTCTCTTCTTGGGGTTTTCATGACTCTTTCTTCTCCTTCTCCCTGTCTGACTGTTTCTTCTCAGTCCCCTTGGCCCACTCTTCCTCAAAGTCATACCCATTAACTTCGGGCATCTCTCAAGGCCCTGCCCCTGGCCTTTGCTACTTTTCTCTCTATACTCTCTCACTTGGTGATCTCATTACTTCCCATGGGTTCAATTATTCTCACCTCTATGCAGGTGATTCCCACTTCTATTTATCTGGTGCTAGTCTCTCTCCAGAGTTCCAGGCCCCCCATCACCAACTGCCTGTTAGATATTTCAAACTGGATATTCTGTAGGCATCTGAAACTCAATGCGTCCAAAAGAGAACTTCTGTCTTTTCCCTTAAACCCTCTCCTATTCTGAAATTCCCCATTACTATGGAGGGTAATCACTATTCTTTTCGGTCACCCTGGTTCAAAACATCATTGTCATGCTCTACTTTCCTGATTGCCCCTACACATCTAATCCTTAGCCAAACTGTATCATTTCTCTCCTCCCTTCTCTCCACTGACATAACCACCACCCTAATTCAGGTCCTGATCATGTTTCACCTGAATTACTGCAATAGCCTTCTTATTGGCCTTTTCCATTTCAATCCTTGGTTGCCAGATTATTTGCAGAAGTGTGGTTATGAGAAGGCACACCCGCCCTGCCTCCCAATTTTCCCCTTAATAAACTCCACTAGTTCCGGAACAAATAGAAAGTCCTTTAGCATCTGGCCCCTACCCATCATTCCTGTCTTCTTTCTAATCCAGCCCATGCTGGCTCCCTTCCTCTTCTTTCTGTGGAGCACCCTATCTCCTGTCCCTCTGCCTAGATGGCTCTCCTTCCCAATCTTAGAATGTGGGGCTTCTCTTAAGACTCGGAGCTCCCTTCTCTGGGAGGCCTTTCCTGGTTTCCTCAGCTGCTTGGGCTGCCTGCCTCTGCTCTGGTTTATATGCCATCTTGTGTGGAATTACAATGTAACTTCCTTTAGGGCAGGGAATATGACTGGTTTTGCCTTTTCTCTGTATTCTCAATGCTTAGAACACATTAAATGCTTATTGATAAGTTGATTAATTATCCCTATTCGATTTCATGTTATTGCATTTGGCTTTGTGTTGAAGCCTGTAGGGATCTTTGGGGATTCTGAGCGTCACCCGACATGTTCGCTGTCCCTTCCTTCTTTCTGTCCCCTACAAATTTGGTAAGCGAACTCTCTATGGCATTATCAGTCATTTAGTAGACATATAAAATGCCCCAGAGTCAAGATCTCTGTGCCACTCAGGCAGAGACCTCTTTTCAAGCTGTCCTCAAACTTCTACTGACTGCTATCCTTGGAAAGTATGTCCAAGCTTTGAGTTTAGCCATCCAAATGCACAATCAGAGTCCACAGCTCTCCATCTTATGTGAGGCTTTGACAAACGCTGGGCTCAGATCTGGGCACACGGCACTCCCCCAATCCCTTGGATCTGCCCCCCAGCAGACAAGGAGACGGAGTGAGCCTGGCATTAGCTGCTGCTGGTGGAGACACACAGGCTCTTTGGGCTCCTTCCTTTTCTGCCCAGGAATAAAAGGGCACATTCAGGCTGACAAAGCCTGGTAGGGCAGGACGTACAAGCAGCACGTGGCACCTGCTCCGGCCAGTCTCTGAGCTGAAAGCGGGGGAGAGGTGACCAGAGGCCCAAAGCAGGTGCCTGGGCCACAGGGAGGGCCCCCGAGCTGTGCCACCTTCCACCCTTTGCTGTGAAGCTGCCATCTCTACAGGCGGGGTCCTGAGGGCCAGGGGTGGGGCGGGGCCTCACCCCAGCAAAGATCCGGGAGATGGTCTTCGGCTTCTTCACAAACTGGACCAGCTCGCTGTCGGCCAGGTTGTGCAGGCTCTCGGGCACATACATAGCTGTCCTTCTCCGGGGAGCAGGAGGCACGGCTCCTCCCTTCTTCGCTCAGACTCAGATGACCCCACCTGGGCACCCAGCAGAGAGAGAAGAGGATAGGTCACAGGGAGGGCCAGAGAGGGTGCTGGGGGTATAGGAGGAAGGGGCTTCAGGGGGGCAGGAGGAACAGGCTTCATGGGGGGCAGGAGGAAGGGGCTTTGAGGGCAGAGGAGGAGGGCGTTTTGGGGG
>NW_027186389.1:1568282-1591231 GCF_028583685.1 Petaurus breviceps papuanus
GCTTTGAGGGCAGAGGAGGAGGGCGTTTTGGGGGTGCAGGAGGAAGGAGCTTCGGGGGGGCAAGACAGGAGTGGCCCACTGGAGCGCGGCCCCAGCTCAACATAGGGGCCAGGCCCCAGAACTGGTAGGGACTCCTTAGGATGGGGCACCCACCCCAGAGCTGAGGGATCTCCTCACAGTGGGGTCTTCCCCCTCTTAACGAGTCTCCCCAAGTGGCAGACAGCTTCTCTGCCCTTCCAAAGCTCAGGAGGGGTCTCGGCTTCAGGACTGGGGGCAGCCTCTGTCCTCAGCCCCCCTAGAGCACAGTCTTCCCCTCGGACCTGGGCCGCCCGCGGGGGGGGGGCCTGGCTCCAGACTGGGGAGCTGCTCAGGAAAGGGGGCTCCCCTGCATGTCCAGCAGGAAAGAGGGGGATCCCCAGGGAGGCTTCCCTTCCGAACTGCGGGGCACCTCCTCAGAATCGGGGACACTTTCGCCAGGAGATGGGAGGCTTCCCTGCCATCGTGAGGTGGAATTTCCTTCGAAACTGTGGGTCTCCCCCTCAGAAGTGGGGGTGTCTCTTCTGAGAAATGTAGCCCTCCCTCAGATTCGGAGGGGCCCCCCAGATTCAGGGGAGCCACTCTCCTTAGGAAAGGGGGGGTCTCCCCCTCGGATGTTGGTGATCTCCCCTGAAAACGGGGGATGTTTTCTCAAGAACTGGGGGTTCCCCCTCAGAAGTGGGGGGGAATCTCCTCAGAAAATGGGGAGGTTCTGCCCCTCGCCTTCTCTCTCGCCCCTCCCACCCGACCTTCCCGCCCCAGCAGCTTTCTCCCCAGACCCGCCTTTTTCCCGCCTTTTCCTCTCCGCGCGTCGAAAGCCTATTGGTCTCCAGCAGGTCCCCCCCCCCCCCCCGGGCACACTCCCCCTCATTGAGGGATGGAGGCGGGGCTTCGGAAGCCGTTAGCCTGAGGCGCGCGCGAGCCCAGGAGCGCGCCTCTGAATCAACCTCGGCTGTGCGCGCATGCGTTCAGCAACCGAACCTTAGCTACTTTTTCCACTCTCCCTCCCCAGGGAAGTCCCTGGAGGAAATGGTCTGAGCTCACTCCCCAGAATGCCCTCATTCATCAAACCCCGCCCCCACAGTCCTACATGAAGGCGCACGCGTGGATCAGAAAGCTACCTAAGGAAGCGAAACTGCGCCCTCACCCCAACGCATGCGCTGTCCCTCGGATAAAGTGGCACCTGGAGGCCCATGCTGCTGGCCCTGCGCATGTGCGCCAGGCTCAATGACAACCAAACCTTTCTAAGGTGAGGGGGAGGGCAAGGCTTTCTGGGGCAGGGGTGCAATTCTTAATGCAAGGCTTTGGGGTAACCCGGGGGTTTCCTGAGATGCATTCAAACCTATTTCCTAAACAGCTTTCCCGGCTCCGCCCTGCCCAGAGGGTGTGCCATGGGGAGGAAACGTGTGGTCTACCTTGTGACCTTTGACTCCTGACCCCTGACCTCATGGCACCTGGGGTGCGGGAGCAAAGGTCCCCAGGGTGGGGTGCGCGCTGGGCCTGGGAACCTCGCCGTCTGCCAGGACTTGGGCTGTCCCTTCTTGCGGAGCAGACAGGGAGGAGGGCGAGCCTTTGGGAAAGGCACCCGTGACCTGTGACCCTCCTCCGCTTTTGCCATGTAGTGCCCGCCTCGGACCTCATCCCCTCCCCCTGGGACTCAGCATGCTCCGGGTGGCCCGAGCAGCCTGTGGGGCCGGGTGGTGGGGCTGCTCCCGGCCCTCGCTGAGGCCCTGGGCCCCAGAAGCCGCCTCCCGGCCCCACTCCTCCCTGACCACCAAGATGGGGGAGTATCGGAAGATGTGGAACCCCACGGAGCCCCGGAATTGGGCCCAGCAGTATCAGGAACGCTTCATCCCCTTCTCCAAAGACCAGCTGCTGCAGCTCCTCCTGCAGGTTACCTGAGGGACTACAGGCTCCCGCAGCCCCCGGGCGCCACGCTCCCCTCCGTCTGAAGCGGAATGCCTGCCCTGGGGCATGCTGGGAATTGTAGTTTCCTGCCTGCCCTGGGGAAATCCCTAGAACCACAACTCCCAGCACCCCCTGGGGCGGCACAACTCCTACTGGGGAGGATGCCCCTGGGGAAGCACTGCTTCTCCCACCCACCCCCCCCCAGCTGGGGAGGATGCCCCTGGAGCAGCACGGCCTCCCCCGCTCTTATCCCCCAGCTGGTGGGGAGGGTCTCCCGACTGCCACAGCAATGTCCGGTTCTCACTTCCCAGGAGTTTCACTCAGGCTCTTCGGCCAAGGCTGCGCTCAGGGAGTTCGCGTCCCACGCTGACCTCTGCATTCTCTGTCAGTATAACCACAACCTCACCCAGCTGCAGGTGAGGACCCAGGGCCTCCCTCAGACTCGGGAGCATCGGCCTCTGCGCCCCTGGCCAGGAGCTCTCCCTCTGTCCTCCCTGCCGGGTCAGTGGGGGCCGGGTCCTGACGTTGGCCGGCCAGAGCTCCACTGCCCAGAGCCCTGGAGTGGCCCCGGGGGGGCCAGAGAGGGCCAGGGGGCCGGAGCAGTTGGGGGTCGGAGCAGGCTGGGGGACCGGAGCGTCCCCAGGGGGCTGGAGCAGGCCGGGTGTCAGAGCGGGTTGGGGGACCGGAGCATCCCCAGGGGGCCAGAGCGGGCCAGGGATCCGGAGCGACCCCGGGGGGCCGAAGCGGGCTGGGGGGGCTGGAGTGTCTGGCCGGCAGTCACCGTTCTACAGGCTCGGCCCGCACACGCTGAGCTGTCCACGCTGCAGCTCTCCAGGTGCTGGCAGAGTGGGCTGCACCTTCCCCCTGCTGCCAGCGCCCGGACCCTGATCCCAGTCTCTGCCCCTCTCCTCCAGGCGCTGTACGACCCCATCAACCCAGACCGAGAGACTCTGGAGCAGCCGTCCCTCACAGACCCCCAGCGCCTGGCCAATGAGCAGGAGGTTCTCATGGCCCTGGAGCCACTGCTGGATCAAGCCAACTTCTCCCCGCTCTCTGAGGATGCCCTGGCCTATGCCCTGGCGGTCCACCATCCGCAAGACGAGGTTCAGGTAGAAGCTTGGGCCTTAAATGCCCTCCAGGAAGTCAGGCAGGGGCAGGCCACACACAATTATTTTTTTTTTTTAAGCAGTCGGGGTTAAGTAACTTGCTCAAGGTTACACGGCCAGTTATTATTTCTGGGTGTGGTGCTGAGTATCTGAGCCCGGATTTGATCCAGGTCATCCCGACACTGGAGCCGGTGCTCTTACTCGCTGTGCTACCTGGCCGCCCCTCACACACAATTATTAATGCTAAGTCTCTAAGCAGGAAATGGCCCCTGCTCTCGAGGGGCTCATGCTCTCCTTGGGGCCACAACATCTACCTGGAAAGGGAAATTTGAAATCCCCACCAAATATGTGCCACCTCAGCAGGCACCAGTGCCTGGCAGGTCCAGAGTCATCCTGTAGGAGGTGCTGCCTGAGCTGCCCTTTGGGGGCCAAGGAGGCAGAGGTGGGGAAGGGGCACATGGACATTGTGTACCGCCAGGTAGTGGAGGCCTTGGCTGGCACGTGGCCTGTGAAGCATGGAGTGTGCTGGGGCCAGACCCCAGAGGCCTTGCCCTGAAGGCTTGTGGAGAGGGTAGTCAGCCACCGTTTCAGGGAGGGCAGCCATCCAGATAAGGTGCCTGGGTGCTGGCCTGGGGGTAGAGGTCAGGGCAGCCGGATCCCAGAGGAGGAGAGGTGAAAGAGAGGAGGGTCGAAGACCAGGCATCGTCCCCTTAGCAGCTGACGGAGAGGTGGCAAAGGAGGGAGAGAGGAGGGGACCAAAGGGCCAGAGAGGCGAGCCCGGCCTGCCCCACCCATGCCACACCTGGTGTCTGCCCCTTGTGCCCACAGGTGACCATCAACCTGGACCACTATGCTTACATGCAGTTCTGGGCCCTGGGCCAGAGAGTGGGGCGGCTCCCACGCAAGTCCATCGTGGGCTCCAAGCGGGGCTTCTTCACCAAGTCTCCCCCTGCTGAGCGGTGAGTGGGGAGCTGCTAGGGGGATCCCTCCAGCCCCTTGTCTTGAAAGGGAGGGGGGCACCGAAGCCCCTCTGGTCTAACCCCTCGCGTTTTATGGAAGAGCAATCTGAGAGGCCCAGAGAGGGGCAGGGACCGAGGTCATGGCCAGCATAGAGTCAGAGTGCCCGATTCCCCATTTTCCTGGGGCCCAGAGAAGTCACTTGTCTGGGGTCACCCAGGCCATGAGTAAGAGCAGGAATGATTCTGGACTCTCACAGCTAGAAGGCACCTTTGTTTTACAGATGAGAAAGCCGAGGGCCAGGGAGGCCCTAGAGCCCCTGCTAGGGCAGGGACTAGACCCTCTCCCCTCCCCCCAGTGCAGTCCACCTGAGTCTTGCTGTGGAGGGCAGGTGGGGGTCATGGGGAGTTCCTGACCGGGCCCTTGGGGCTCAGGCGTTACTTTAAGCGGGTGGTGGTGGCAGCCCGCACCAAGCGGGGTCACCTCGTGCTGAAGAGCTTCAAGGACACCCCCCTGGAGGGGCTGGAGCAGCTCCTCCCTGAGCTGAAGGTACGGACACCGCCCCTGCAGCGGGCCCTGTTCAACACCATGCTCCTGGTCTCGGGCCTGGTGTTCTTTGTCAACGTGGGCATGGTGGTCCTGTCTGACCTCAAGGTGGCCACCTCCCTGCTGCTGCTCCTCTTTGCTGTCTTCATGGCACGCCGCGCCTCCAAGGTGAGCCCCGGGCCAGGGGCATTGCCTTCTCTGGCCTCAGTTTCCCATCTGTGCCGTGAGAAAGCAGCATTCCCTGGCGCTCCCTCTCCTGGGGCAGTCTTGGCGCTGAGTGTGTGTATGAGGGACATGGAGCCATCTGGGATGTAGGGTGGGGTGTTGTGGGGAGCTGAGGCTGGGGCAGCCCGCTGGGGAGCCGGACTGTGGGACTGGACCCCGACGGCCTCCACGGGGTGGAGTTGTGGCGGCTCCCGGGCAGCCCCCGCCCCTCCAGCCTTGCCTCTGCCCCTCCTGCTGTAGATGTTCAGCCAGCATCGGAACCTGCAGGCCCTGGAGCTGGCTCACATGCTGTACTTCAGAAGCACATCCAACAATTCAGAGCTGATCACAGCCCTGGTGCACCGGGCACAACAGGAGCATGCCAAGGAAGTCCTGCTGGCCTACAGCTTCATGGGACGCAGGGCTCCGGGCCCCCCGGAGGGTGAGCATCCCCCGAGAGCCCAGCCCCTGCTGCCTGCAGCCCCAGCTCCCCCACTCATCTGCTCCTTCCCTTCCCCTAGAGAGCGCCAAGTGGCTGCAGGACTCCGTGGAGGCCTGGCTCCTGGCCCGGACAGGCTGCGAAGTGACCTTCAACGGGGCCCGGGCCCTTGGCCACCTGGAAGCCCTCTCCCAAAAAAACCCTAGCCCCTCCTGGACTGCCCAGCTTCAGAGACCGCTGAAGCCTCCTGGAGTCCAGCTGAGCAGGGAATGAGCTTTCTGTCATTTCCTGGCCCACCAGAGCCCCACAGGTCAGAGCACTGGCCGCACTGGCTTCCAGTAGGCTGAGGATCACCGCAAGGGCTGCCCTTTTCCCCAGGGATAGAGGGGCACATGACCCTGGGGACCCAGTTTTCCCTGTTGCTATCTGCTGCCATTGGCCCCTTGGGAAGAGAGCAGGGTCTACCCCTCCCAAAGCCAGTGCCTTCCCCAGACCCTGATATTTTTAATGCCAACATCTGCCAATACTACCTCTGACTGCATCCCACCCCACGTCCCACCATGTACAATACTGACCCCTGTTCCCATCTATCATCTAGCTCCCAAAGAAATAAACCCTGTTTACACCACTCTCTGTGTTGGGGGAAGGGGGCCCTGAGGGGGCAAGGCTGGCTGAGGGGGGGGGCCCTTAGTGGGGGCAAGTTGGGGCTGGGCCACGTGAGTCCAGAGCAGGCTGATGGTGGGGAGCTGGGATGGCCGGGCATCCGTGAAAGAAAGGCATCTGCCATGCTCTTATAAAGCTGGAATGGACCTGGCTGGACCCCAGCTGGGCTCTTCTGCTTGGGAGGATGGGCCTGGGGCAGGCCTTGTGCTTCTGGGGGACAGGGGCGGGGGGCAGGGAGCGATGGAGCAGACAGAGCGAGCTGCCAGGGACGGCAGGGAAATAATCAGCTCACACCCGGAGGTTACAAAGCGCTTTACTCCTTCTTAGCATCTTGTGACATTCTGCCTCTCCCCTGGAAGAGGAAGAAGCTGGGGCCAGAGAAGGTGCTCAAGCCAGGCCCCAAGGCCAAGTCTCCAGGCTCCACACTGGAGGCTTTTCCCTACAGTCATTGCCTCTTGGTTATAGATGGGGAAACTGAGGCCTAGGGAGGGACAGTGACTTCCCTAATGTCAGAAGGCCAGGACTAAGCCCAGGGCTCCCACCTCCTCCCAATCCGATAGGATCGTGGAGGGCCAGAGCTCAGAGTGATGCTGGGACTGAAGGTGGTAGCCTCACTGGCAGGGTCCCACCAGCCCACAGGAAGAGCTGAAGGGACTTTGTCAGGACAGAAGGGCCTGTTACAGCAGGAAGGGACCTTGGAACAGAGGCTGTCAGAGCTGGGAGAGAAGGGAGGGAACAAGCATTTGTAGAGGACCTACTGTGCTAAGGAACTGTGCTGAGGACTTGACAAATAGTATTGCATTTGATCCTCGAAACGGCTCTGGGAGGAAGGTGCTATTATTACCCTCATTTTACAGTTGAGGAAACTGGGGCAAGCGAGTTAAGTGACTTGCCTAGGGTCCCACAGCTATTAAGTGCCTGAGGCTGGGTTTGAACTCCTGGCCCAGCAATCTGGGCATTGTGTCACCAGTTCCTGAGTCAGAGCTGGAAAGGACCCCAGAGCACTAAGGGGCAGGGGCAGGAAGTGCATGTCAGAGGGGCTGGACCGGAAGAAGGAGGAAGAGGACCGAGAAAGCATCTTCCTACTCCCCCATTCCACAGAGGAGGAAACTGAGATTCCAGGGTCAGGCCGTACCCCAGAGCAAGGTAGCTCGGGGAGGCAGGGCTGGAGAGGCTGCTGTCTCACTGGTTCGGGGACTGTGAGCCAGGGCCAGCTGGCCAGGGAAGGGGGAGATCACTCTCGTTTCCTCAGATGGATGTAAATGATGCCGCTGGCCAGCGCCAAGGGAAATGCCACCCAGGCTAGGGCGAAGCAGTAGCCAAAGGAGCCAGCAGTTTGATGAAAGTCGTTGGCATGTATGGCATAGATGAGGGCCCCAGTGAACACCGACACACCTGAGGGGGAAGGACAGGGGGAGTCCGGCCTGTCCCCCTCCATGCCTGCCCCCTCCCGCCTGGCCTCCCTCCCAGCCCGTCCCACTCACTGGTGCAGAGCTGACAGAGGCCTGTGGCGTAGAAGAGACCCCCTCGCTTCATGTTGTACAGCTGGAACATGAAGAGGATGAAGGAGAGGCAGCAGAACACCAGGGACATGACCATGAGGGCCTGCACCGCCTTCAGCCAGCCTGGGGAGCAGGAGACTGTCAGCTGCCCACTTCCCTTCTCTACCTCCCACTCACTCCGAGGGCTGTGGGACTGAAAGCTCCTCGAGGGCAGGGCTGTTGTCCCTTTTCCGTTTGTGTTTCCAGGGCCTAGCACTTGGCTGGCCATGGAGGGGTGTTTAATAAAGGCCTTCTCATTCATTCCTTTGCACTGGCCCCACCCTCCTCAAAAAGTGGGAGTGCAGAGGGGCAGTTGGGTGGGGGAGCTGTGGGCTGGGGGGGTGCTCTCACCACTTTCGCTGACATTTTTGCATTCCCAGACCTCCTGGGAAGATTGGTTCAAGTGTGCCAAGCATTCCTTCCAGAGGTTCAGTGAGTCATTCCCAGGGAGGATCCACCATGACTGAGACCAATCGGGGTGAAAAAGAAGGTAGAGAAGGGAAGAGAACAAGAATTAGGGATATGGGGGGGCAAGGGGCAGAGCCTGCGTTGAAGGAGCGGGATTGGCAGGTGGGATCTGAGGGGTTTTCCCTTAAACTCCAACCTCTTCCCCCAGTGAACTCCCCTGTTGGCTCTCAGCTAAAAACATCAAGCCCTCCGTTTTAGCTTTAAAATGTTTCTTTCTTTGCGGCCCCAGGGGGTAGTCGCCCCCTTCCAGGCTCCCCGCCCCTTTCTGGGGTACTCCCTCCGCTCACACTTCAGAGCCTTCTACACCAAGCCCTTCCCACTCCCCCCTGCCCATGGCCGGTGTGCTCCCTCCTGTGCCTATGCGTGCCAGTGTTGTGTGTAGGTGTGTACAGGCGTGTCTTTGTGCCTGCGTGGGCTTGCACATTGTGTGTATGTGAGCGCTCTTTCTCCCTTACGTTGCAAACCCTTTGAGGGCAAGGAAGCTTCCGTTTTGTCTCTGTTCCCAAAGGCTCTCAGCCCTGCCTGGGCTGATTTGCATCGCATTGCCCGATGCTTTCGGAGTGATTGAAAGGACAGGGTTCTAAGCAGAGGGTCAGAGAAGGGGGTGGGAGCAGGGAGGCCTGAGCCAGAACACCCCCCTCCCAAGTCCCTCAGCCTCACCTTGTCCAGGGTGGCCACGAATAGCAGAATGAGAATGAGGATGTGTAAGGCAGAGACAGCCACCAGGAGCAGGGACATGGTGCCCACAGAGTCTGGGGGGAGGGGGAGAGCCAGGCTGGCACCTAGATCCTGGGCTGGCAGCAGCCTGGAGGGGACTGGCCTGGGCCTTCAGCCTGGGTATTCCCCTGTGCAGCTGGAGGAAATGCCTGCATCCCCAAAGGATCAGGGGTGTGGGCTCCTGACTGAACGTGTGTGGGGTGGAGCCTCCCACACTCCATGTGCTGGCACCCACTGGGCCCTCCAAGAACCAGAGCCCTGATATGAGGATTGAAACCTCCCCCACCTAGTTCCTCTCCACAATTCCTCAGTCTCCGAGCTGGGGTGGGGCACAGCACCAGGGGCCCAGACATCCACTTGGCTCTCCTCCCCTCTCCCCCCTCCTAGGTGGGGGGTCAGAGTGAGTCACTGTGACTCATCCCCTTCTCTCCCACCAGAGAAACCCCAGCCCCAGGGCCTTGCTCCGTCTAGGGCAGGGCAGCCAGACACCTGGGGCTTTGGGGGGCAGAGGTCCGGGTGCTAGCCAGGCTGAGACAGGAAACCTGGATCCCTAGGGAAGCAAAACTGGGGCGCAGGCATCTGGGATGCCTGGCTTAGTGCAAGGCAATTAAGGGAATTAGTTGGGGGAGAGACCCTGGGTCCCTTGAGAGAATTGGTCACGAGGAGGAATTGGGGTCTGAAAGTTGGGAGTGGAAGAAGGCAGGAAATCCTTGGGTCTTTGTGGGACCGAGCTGGGGAGTAAGGGCTGTTAGTCCAGAAGCCTGGAATCCCAGAGGATGGAGGACGAGGCAGCAAGAGACAGCTGGGGGCTTTGGCAGAACACCCTCTACCCCTCCTCCAGTGTCTGTGGGGGAGGGGGCGTCCCATCTGTGGATCCCAAGGAATGTTGCCTCTCCCCTTCCCATCCCTACTAAGCGCTTTAGGGTTCTTACCCTCTCCTGGGCGGGGTAGAAGGTACCTGATGGCAGACGGGCTCTTTGCGGTCCCAAAGGCTCCCTTCTTTCTCAAATAACGGAGAAGCACTTAGCCAGCAGAGCCAGAGGAAGTCAGAGCTAATGCTCGGTCCCCTTTCCCGGCCTCCCTGCCCCGCCCTGGTCTCTCCCTCCTTCCCTCCACCCCCTGCCCGGCCCCCGCCTTCCTCCCTCTCTCCCTCCCTTCTTCCTTCCCCTGAAGACCCACTCCCTACTCAGTCTGGCCCAAGCCACTCCTGCAGCTCTCCCTGCCTAGGTGTCTGCCTTTCTTCTCTGCCTCTGGGATATATACTCTCACTTCCTTTCTATTCACAAGAAGACTGGGAGGGACCCAAGCTTCCACTGAATCACGCACCATCATACACCTCCGTCTGTCTCTCTGTCTGTCTCTTTGTCTCTGTTTGTATCTCTATGTGTCTTGTCTGTCTGTCTGTCATCTTTTTCATTTGTCTACTCCAACCTTGTGTCTTCCAGTTTCTCTCCCTATTACCCCTGGCTCCAGGGTTGGCAGAGACTGAGGGCTGGGGAAGGTAGCTGGAAGGCAGGACCGTGACTTGGGAAGCCAACCAGTCAATAAATATTTATTAAGAGCCTACTGTGTGCCAAGCACTGTATTAAGGGCTGCAAATAAAAAAAAAAAAAAAGCTAAAAGATAGTCCCTGCCCTCCAGGAACTTATGATCTAATGGGGTAGACAGCACACACACAAACAGTATATACAAATCGAGCTATAAATAATTAACAGGGGGAAGGAACTGGGAGTAGGAGGGGTTGGGGAGGCTTTGGGGGCAGTCAGTAGTCAGAGTGGAGGGTGGAGAGTGTTCCTGACATGTGGAACAGGCAGAGACTGTCCAGAGCCCAGAGATGAAATGTCTTGTTTGGGGAACATCCAGGTGACCGTCAATGGATTGAAGAGTTATATTGAGGAATGAGGTGAAAGAAAGGAGGGGGCCAGGTTGTGAAGGGTTTTGATGGCCACAGGGCTCTGTATTTGATCCTAGAGGTGGGTGATAGGGGACTCCTGGAGTTTATTGAATGGGGAAGTGACTTGGTCTGGTCTGTTTTAGGAAAATCACTAACAGTTGAGTGTAGAGTGGACTGGAATAGGGAGACATTTGTGTCAGGCATACCATGTTCCCCACCCCACCCCCATGGAGTTATTGCCATAGTCCAGGCTTGAGGTGATGAGGGTCTGCACCAGGGTGGGGGCAGGGGCAGAGGAGAGAAGGGGGTGCATTTGAGACATACTGCAGAGCTGAGATGGACAGGCTTGACAATGGCTTAAACAGGGTGACTCCTGGGTTGGTAGTCTGAGGTCCTGGGATGATGGTGCTGCCCACTCTGTAATAGGAGAAGGGGAGGGTTTGGGTCCTTAGAGGGAAAGATAAAGATCTCTGTTTTGGACCTGTTGAGCTGGACTTGCAGTTTGACATGTCCGACATGCAGTGGGAGATGCAGGATTGGAGGTCAGCAGAGGGATAAAATTGGGGCAAAATGGGTAGATTTGAGAGTCATTAGCATAGAAATGGTGATTACATCCATGGGAGCTCAGGAGATCCCCAAGTGAAAGTCATATGGAGAGGGAAGAGAAGAAGGCCCAGGACAGAGCCCAGAGGGACCCCTATGGTGAGAGGGCCTGATCTGGAGAGGTAGCTAGCAAAGGATGCGAAGGAGCGGTCAGAGAGATGGGAGGAGAACCAAGAGAGAGGGTGCCCCAACAACCTAGAGAGATAAAGGGGGAGAGAATGTTCAGCCCAGTCAGCAGCTGCAGTGGGGTCCACAAGGATGTCTGGATCCTTTTGGAGATGGGAGGCATACACTGAGATGCCAGCTGCCTGGTTTCCCAGAAAGAGGCCTGGAGTGAGATTTAGGAGAGCCTATTTATAGTCTCTGCCCATAATTTCATCACTCTGGGCCTCAGTGCCAGCCCCTGTAAAGTTGGGACAGTAATCTTCAAGATGCCTGTTAGAAGGACAAAGGTGGGCAACTCTTGTGCCAGTACTTGGGTGATTGGTTGACTGGGTGGTCAGGTACTTGGGTATGTGGCCTAAGAAGCCAGCCTCCTCCCACCCCATATCCCTAAGGGAGCCTACCCAAAGGGGATCTTGAGCTGCATGGAGAAAGAACCCTGGTGTCCACGTCCAGGGAAGTGCTCAGACTGCCCTGGGCAGACCCCAGCTGGAGGACTGAGTTCAGTTGAATTACATTCCACTTAGCAAGCTTTTGTTAAGCTCCTACAGTGTGCCAAACTCTAGGCTACAAAAAACAACCAACCAACCAGTCCTGTGGCTTTTATTTCAGTGGGAGTGGGGAGAACAACAGATACACAGATAATTAGCTATAAAATACACGGGTGACTTGGGGGAGTGGAAGGTGAGCCACGTGTTGTTCGTACCACCCCCCAGCTGGAGGAGGGAGCTTTCAGAAGGCCCCTCATTTCACAGGCCCTTTTCTTCCATTTGCACCCACTGCTCCACGTGTCCCCAGCATTGCTTGATGTCCAGGAAGCGCCCGGGGCTCGATGGGCATCCCGCGCTGGGGTCGAATTTGCCCCTGAGCAAAGCTCTGCTCAGATCCAGAAAGGGCCTTGCTCATAAGCCCAGGCAGGATCTGAACCCAGGGCCTCTGACTCCAAACCCGTGGCTCTTCCCTGGCTAGCAAGAAGTGCTTGGCCAAACCAGGAGCCGCGGGCGCTCAAGATTCAATGACTGCAGAAAACACTTGTGGCCAGGGGACGCCTCGAGTGGGCAGGTGGGAGTGGGCGCGCCGGACCAGGCTAGGAGGGTCCGAGGCTGATGCTGAGCTGTGAGAGGAGAGCTAGGAGGCTGCAGCTTCCTCCCACAGGAAACCGTAGGCCACTTTGGGGCACGCCCCGTCCCGCGGGCTCGGCAGGTGGCCAGCAGCCCGCCTGCCTTCTAGGCCCTGCCCCGGGGAGCCGCGGACTGGCAGCACGTGGAGGGTGTCTCGGGCCGGGGCGGGGCTAGGGGCGGGGCCAGAGCCGGGGCGGTGGCCTCTTCTACCGAGGGGACGGGGGGAGGAGCCCAGAGGGGAGGCCCCGCCCCGTTCGAAGGCTGTTGGTGAGCAGGCGCATTAGGCGGGGGCGCGAGGGAGGGAGGACGTGGCGGTGAGCCGCTCTCCCACTGTCTCCTTATGACCCCTTAGCCGCCCGCACCTGCTCCGCAGCTACTAAAGCGTGCCCCTCCCCGCACAGCCCCGCCCCTCCCTCTGGCCCCTCCCCTCACAGCCCCTTGCCTGCTGCTCCTACATCCCCCACATCCCCTTTAACCCCCAGCTTGTTCCCCAGCGACTCCACTTCAATTCCCTCACCTAAATCCACCTTAATTCCTCCCCAAGCCCCGCCCCTCGGCCCCCACCCCCGGCATCCCCAGCCACGCCCTCCCAAGGCTTTCTCTTAAATCTCCCGCCTGACTCTCCCCCCACCCCCCGCCTCTCACCCTTGGCCCCGTCCCAAGGCAGCTCAAGTTCTGCTCCCAGCCCCTCCCTCCCCAGCCTGCCCCTCCCCCTTGGCTTGCATGCTTCCCCTCGGCCAGCCCTGGGAAGCGCCTGCAAGAGATGCTCTGAGCCAGCCTCCCCCTGGAAGAGTCCAGGGAGGACCGAAGGGAGGGAGAGAGAAGGAGGGGGGAGCGTGAGGGAGGGGCGTGAGGGGGGCCCCGCCCAGGCCGGCTTTCCCACTCCCCGCCCCTGACCCTGTCGCCCCAGCAACCAGAACCACAACGGAGGGAGTAGCCCGGCGAGGCCCGTGTCTAGACCTGTAGGGTTCCCCCGTGCCCCTGTGCCCCCCCAACTTCCCAACCTGGATCCTCCACTGCCCCCCAAGAGCGCCCCAAGTAGACTTCTCCCCCCAGCCACCATGCCGCTGGCCGGCAGCGTGCGCTCGGAGGACAGCGAAGCCTACCTGGATGGCTCAGGTAAGTGCTCCCGGCCTGGGGGGTTGGAGCGGGGAGCTGGCCCAGCCCCCCATCCCGGCTGAGCCGGCCCCGCACCTACCCCCTGCCCTGCAGAGGGGGAGCTGAGCCGCCTGCAGAGACAATGCCGGGTGATGGAGGGGGAGCGCCAGGCTTACAGCCGAGAGACCCAGCAGCTGATTCACAAGCAGCTGTGAGCCTGGGGCGGGGGGGGGGGGGGGGGGGGGGTGGAGGCTGGCTGGGGGGGCCGGCTGGGGAGTGGGGAAAGGATGCTGGAGCCCTCGAGGCCGCCCAGCGCAGGGCCCTTCATCTGCCGCATGAGGGCCTTGCGTAGGGCGGCCGACCGGCCGGCCAGCTCCGGTTCTCTTGGGCTCTGACCCGGCAGGGTGGAAATCAGCCGGCTGCAGCAGGAGCAGACTGAGCTCCAAGTGAAGATGAAGATCTCGCAGAACCAAGCCCGGAGGCTCCTGGACCAGGCGCGGGAGAAGGACCTTCGGAGCCTCCTGGAGCGGAGGCAGCAGCTGTACAAGGAGGTGGTCCAGGAGCAGGAGCGCCTGAAGAAGCTGGACCAAGAGGTGGGATCTGGGCGGTGGCAGTGCAGGGGCGGGGCCTCCTGGGCCAAGGGGGAGCTGGTAGAACGAGGCCGGACCGTGTCCCTTCTCCACCTCCCCCCCGCGGGGGTCCCAGATTGCCAAGTGGGAGAGTCAAGTGTTGCAGCAGCTGAAGGAGCTCAGGGGCCCAGGCTTAGTCCTGCAGAAGAAGGCCCGGGATTTCCGAAAAGTGAAGATCTTGGAGGACCAGCTTGACCGGGTGAGTGCCCCTGGGCCCTGATTGGGAGGGCCCAGAGAACCAGCCAGTGACCCTGCCATCCTGATGCCCTGCAGGCCAACACATGCTTTGACACCCAGCTGGTGAGGAACAGGGTCCTTCGGGAAGAGCTGGGTTTGCTGCATATTCAAAGGAATCGTTTTCTGCATATCAACCACCAAATGAAGAAGGTCGTGGCCCAGGGGCCCCGGGTAGAGGGAGGAGGGAGCTGGGCTCGGCATCTCTCCCTCACCAACCTGCTCCCCATGCCCATGCTAAGCAGGAGCTGCAGGACATTCGCTCCAACATTCGATCCCACACAGAGGATTCCAAATCAGCCTTTGATGCCAGGTAACCTTTGGCTCTTCTCTGGCATGCCAGGGTGATCCCTCTCTGCGCAGGGTGAGTGTGAGCGCTGGGACTTGTGACAGGCTGGGGTGGCTCTTTTGGGCTGAGGGGGCTGATCCTCTCTTCTCAGTATGATTGGGACCCAGGCAGCACCAGGCTCCTCCTCTGTAGATGGCCCCCTCTACTAAGCATCTCTGCGACCCTGTGTGGTGTGGAGTGGAGTCAACTGTCCCTCAAATCTGTTTGTCTGGAATGTTCCCTGTTCTCTCCAGGGCCAGGGAGCCAGCCAGGCCCCTAGATGTGTTTCTGGTATGGTGCCTGTCTGGGACTGGGGAAGCCAGCTCCAACTCACTCTAGGCTCACCCAGCTTCTCCATGGGGTCAGGACTGAGGGTACAGCCTCCCTCATGTTTTCAGGCTACTTCCCTGGGGCCCCATCCAAGACTGAGAGAGCCAGGCTTTCAAGAAGGCCAGCCCTATCAGTACTCTGCAGGTTCCCCCCCATGTGCCTTCCCCTCACTTAGTGGTTTTGTGTGCCTTTGTGTGCTCCCCTATGTGCCTCTGTGCCCCCATGTACTCCTTCAGCCCCCCATGTGACTCTGTTCCCTCACCCCATGACTTTGTGACCCTCCTCCCATGTGCCTTTGTATGCCCCCCCATGCCCCTGTGCCCCCTGCCCCTGTGTGTCCCCTGCCTCTGTGCACCCCCCCATGTACCTCTGTGCCCCCCGCCCCTGTGCTCCCCTTCCTCTGTGTGCCCCCTGCCCCTATGCCCCCCTGCCCCTGTGCTCTCCCCTCCTCTCTGTGTACTCCCCTGCCCCTGTGTTCCCCCCCACATACCTCTGTGCCCCCCATGAGCCTCTTTTCCCCCTCGGACAGGGAGGAAGCCAGGCTGAAGCTGAGTCAGCTGCAGGAGAAGCTGGACAAGGACATAAGTCAGTACAATGCAGAGCTGCAGGTGGTCCAGAGGCAGATCTGCCACCTCGAGCAGCTGCACAACTTCCTGATCGCCAAGAACCAGGAGAGGCTTGTGGATGCTGAGGTTATGGAGGCCCGGCGCAAGCGGGGTGAGGCCGGGCCCAGAATCCCCTCAGCTTGGCAGAGAGACCAAGGCCCAGCAGAGGCAGGGCTGGGTCCAGGGCACATGTCCACCCTCCTCCCCGTGTGACAGCGGGGGAAACTGAGGATCCGAAGGTCCAGGGGCCTTTCTTTCCCTGAATCCTTTGCAGAAGGAGCCTCCAGTGGCCAAAGGAGGAACTGGGAGAAGGGGTGCTGGCCGAAGAGCTGGGCCTCCCTTGGAGGAAACTCATGGGGAAGAGAGCCAAGTGGGAGGGAAGGGAGGCCAGGCGGGTGGGTAGGGGCCCGCTGACCCTTGGGGCTCCCGGCAGAGCACGAGGTGGCCACGGGCCTCCGCAAGACTTCCTATGACAAGGCTATTCTGCAGTACGAGGAGGTGCTGGTGAAGCTGGGAGAGATCACTGGCCAGACCAACGCTGAGGACATTTTAAAGATGTACTTGGAAAGTAAGGGAAGGAGGGCCCAGCGGCAGCGGTGGGCAGCCCCAGCCCACAGCGGCTACTCCCTGGCCGGCCTCCCCCATCTCTCCCTCCCTCCCTCTGTCTCCTTCCCCTTCTCCCCACTCTCTCCTTCCATCTGCTTCCCCTTCTTCCAGCTCCCTCCCTTTGTCCCCTTCTCTTCCCTTCTCTCTCTGGCCCTCTCCAGTCTCCTTGTTTCTCTCTGCCACTCTCAGATGAGGAAAGAAACTTTGCTGAGTTCACCTTGATCAATGAGCAGAACTCCGAGATGGAGACACTTAAGGAGGAGATCCAGGAGGTAAGGCCTTACCTGGGATGGGGAGCAGGCCCCAGGCCCCCCCTCTGTAAAGTCAGGAAGTGATGCCCCTACTACCCGGTTCTGTGTTGAGGCCCTGTGGACTCCGGGGCTTCCTCGCACCTGCTCTTGTCTCTAGATCCAGGATGCCCTGGTTCAATTGACCTTGGCCCAAGAAGAGGCTGACAAGGGGGCCAAGCATCAGGAGCTTGACGCTCTAGAGCAGCAGAAGGTGGAGTTGGCTAAGGAGGCCGAGGTCGTGGAGGCCAAGCATGACAATATGACCAAGATCCTAGACCAGCTGAAAGCTGGTGAGGGACCAAGGGGCCACCAGAGGCAGAGGACAGGGTTCAAGCCAGGATCTCAGATCCCACTCAGATCCCCAGGACCTAGGTGACCTCGGAACAAGTCCCCAAGCCCTTCTCACTGGAGGGCACCGGGACTTGGCAGGAACAGGGAAGAGGGGGAGTCAGGAGCTGAGAGATGAGAAACCGAGGGTCTGGGGGGTTGACAGCCTGGACTGAAGGAAGGGAGGGAAGGACCCAGGAGTGGGCCCACCTGGGAGCAGGGCTGCCTGGGCCTGGCTCACTCTGACTCCTGGCCCACCCTGCAGCCATCCAGTCTTTATTCTACAAGGCCAAGTGTGATGATACCAGGCTCAGAGAGCTCCTGGGAGGCAGCCACATGGGGACCAAGATTGTGGAGCTGCTTCTCAGCCTCATCGAGCAGCGCGTGATTGACCTGCTGACTGCTCAGGCCTTCACCAACTTCTCGGTGGGCAGAGAGCCCCACCCCTGGGGCTGCTGGGCTGGAGAGCCAAGCCTGAGCACCCCAGCTGACCCCCACCCTTGCCCTCCCTCAGGAATCCAACACCTATAATCCTCAGTCCACTGCTCTCAGGCTCCTGGGCCAGAGTGAGGATGCCATCCCCAAGAAACTTGTGCCACTGCAGGCCCCCAGCAATATGTGAGATGCTGACAGAAATGGGAGGGCAGGGGAAAAGGGGACAGGATCAGAACCCTAGGGCAGGGTTCTGGAATGGAGGGATGGAGGAAAGATTCAGTCTCAGGGGGACCTGGAGAGATGCCGGCCATTTTGGAGGTCAGAGTGGAGTCACGGGAGGCAGATAGAGACGTGGGAAGGCCACAGAGAATGAGGGGCAGGATGAGAGGGACAGAGAGCGGGGGGATGTAGGAACAAAGGTTCTCTGGAGGACAAGCTGGGAAAGGGGAAATGCAGGGCCATTGGGAGAGGAATGAATTCTGTCTGAGGCAGTCTTCCATACAAGGGATGACCCTGTGGGGCTGGAGCAGACAGACGAACGGCCCCTGACTCGAGAGGAGATTTTAGCCCAGGTCCTCAAGGCGGTGAGAAGTGGGGGCCTCGAGGGAACCTGTGGGAGGTCCCTTGCCCTGCCCAAAGCCTGTCGCCCTCCATCCCTCTTTCTCGTGCTTCCCTGTATCTCCACCACCCCCTTTCCCAATCCTCTGTCTCCTATCCTCCTCCTTCCCTCCTCACCCTGGCCACCCCCTCCATCCTGTCTCCCCCTTCTCTCTCCCCCTGCCACCTCCCAACTCTCCAGGGTCCTCTTGGCCCCCTTTATTCCCCCATCCCCCATCCCCTCCAAATGCCCTCACCCTCCTGTGACTGTCTCTTCCCTTCTTACTCCTCTCCCAACGAAATACAGATGCAGGAACGGGAACAGGGCAGATGATCCCGCCCACCACACTGAGCAAGAGGGCATCAGAAAAAGCCTCCCCATAGGCCAGGGTGTCACCTCCAAGCATTTGGCTTCACTTTCTGTTGCTCAGCTCTCCCCACCCCCTCCAGGGCTCCCAGCTTTCTGTCTGTCTCTCTTCAGCCCTGGGGGTCCTTGGCTGCCCATATCTGGGGGCATCACAGTCTCCTGGTGCTTTTGCCTCTCCCTTTCCTGAATCTTTGCTTCCTTCCATCCCTTCCCAAGGCCTGGGTGGAGATGGGGGAGTGGGTGGGTCCAGTGATGCTGTGACCTCAGGGAATAAAAGGTACTTGCCCCATCTGGGCCCAAAAGGCTACTTCCTCTGTATGTTTCAAATCACTTTCAATCCAATTACCATTAAGTACGTATGAGTGCCAGGCTGGGCTAGGCTGGAGAATAGCAGAGGGGTTTTAATAAGATGAGTCCCTGCTCCTAGAAAGCTGGCTGAAGGAACAGCACTCAGATAACAGGGCATGTCTCTGAAGCAGATGAGAAGTGCTAATTGGGGTGTGGGGGGGTGCTGCCTTGAAATTTACCTGAAGGATCTAAAAATTCTAAAGAGAAAGGAATGAAGGCACTTGCATTCTCAACGTGCAAGACCACCCTCAGCTGGTCCAAAGGCCTTGGGCTCAGTCACCATGTCATGCAGGAGAGGGCAGTGGTTGGACCACAGAATTGGTGGAGGGCTTCTGTTGGTGGAAGGAACTGGGCATGTTTGTCGTGAGGGTGGGAGGGGAGAGCAGGTGGGAGAACTGAAAGAGTTTTCATGGATTGTCATGGGGAAGAGGGAAGGGACAATGAGGGGAAGTTACTAAGGGACTAATGTGCTCGATGTCTTTACAATGAGAGCTGCCATATCCCCACCCCCCTAGAGTGGACTGCCTGGGGAGGTGGGGACTCCTTCTCTGAAGCATTCACAGAGAGATCCCTTGTTGGGTGTTACGGTGGGAACCACTGGGATGGATGGGTCATACGAATTGGACACCAAGACGCCTTCCAACACTCAGATTCTGTAGTAACAGACAATACCAGCTGCCCATTGAGCAGGGCAGGCCACCAGCCACTGACCACCAATTCCCCTTAGTCCCTGCTGGGGAGGTACCGCCTGAGCAGAGCCCCTGAGCCCAAGAGCCTTGAAATAGTGATGCTTCAGCCCACTGCCCTCAATCATCTTGGGAAGCAGCCTCTGGCAGGGAGGTTTGCTCAGTAACCAATCCAGGGATCAGCCTGCTCCTTCAGGTGCTGAAGTCACATCTACTGAAGACCCAGAAAAGAAAGTCTCTGTCCCCAAAGTCCTTGGCACTGTCTGCTCATTCAAAATCACATGATTTTATCAGTGGAAATTCCTTTTGTTCTTTTTAAATAGCATTACTATGAAGAAATGACCCAACTATTTTGAAAAGCAATCTGGAATTATACCCAAAGAGTTCTAAAGCTGTGTATACCCTTTGACCCAATAATATCACCAGGAAGTCTGTTTCCCAAAGTGATTAGGGAAAAAGAACCTATATGTTACACACACACACACACACACCTCTCTGTAGTGGCAAAAAGCTGGAAATGGAGGGGGTGTCCATCACTTGGAAAATGGCTGAGTAAGTTGTGGTGTATGATCGTGATAGAATACTACTGTGCTGTAAAAAATGGTGAGCCAATTGTTTAGAAAAACAGGGACTCACCTGAAATGATGAAAAGTGAAATGAGCAGAACCAAGAGACAGTTGTATGCAGTAACAGCAATATTGTTCAGAGTAACTGTGAATGATTAAGCTGTTCTCAAAGACAGAAACATTCAAATCAATGATGAAGGACTTAGGAGCAGGATGGCGTCCACATTCAGAGGAGGAGTGACAGAAGGGGGCATGTATTGTATGGGGCTTCTCTGATGTGGGGCTGGAGGGAGACAACTCAAAACTCAAGATGTAACAAAAAATAAATGAGACCCCCAGCATTCCTGGTGACTCTGCAGCTGCACACTCTGGACCATGGGGCCTCTCCATCTACCTCGAAGCAGAAACCTTCCATGAAGGCTGTCTCTCCCATTAGAATGTGAACTCCTTGATGGTCAGGTTTACTTTTCAATTTATATCAATGCACATTCGGCACAGTGTTTAATAAATCCTTCCTTCCTTGGGGCAGCTAGGTGGTGCGGTGAATAGAGCACTGGCCCTGGAATCAGGACAACACAAAAAAAAAAAACCTAGCTGTGTGACCTTGGGCAAGTCACTTAACCCCAATTGCCCTACCTTCCCCCTCCAAAAAGCACATACATACATACATACATACATACATACATACATACATACATACATAAATCCTTACTTCCAGTCAAGTTGTGAAAGGCTCTAAACTTCAAATCTTGGGAGCTAGTATTTGATCCCAGGGCAATAGGGAGCTATGGAGCTCCTTAAACAGGGGAGGGATGAGGTCAAACCAGTGCCTGAGGACTTTGATCACTTTGGCAGCCATTGTTAACAATGGACTAGCAGAGGATAGGCTCTTTGGTAGGGGGCAACCTCCCTAACCCAATAGCTCAGGCGTGTGGGAGATAAGCCCTGAAGACCAGAGTTGGGCCAGTGGCCCTGTCAATAGAAAATAGGAACCCCGAAGCCTCGGTTCTAGGGGAAATGTGGGACTTTTGTTTTTGCAAGGCAGTTGGGGTTAAGCCCAGGGTCACACAGCTAGTAAGCATCTAAGGTCCTATTTGAACTCAAGTCCTCAATGTGTGGCTTTTATTGAGGTGTTTGAAGGGACCAAAGGAATTTCCAGGGTCTCCCCAAGGGCTTATAGGGGCGCTTTGGGAGTGTGAGCTTTGGATCCTGATGTGGGTCCTTGTAGAATCTCTCTGGGTGCCTGCCTGAGCCTGTTGGGCATCTGTGTTTTGGGGGTGCAGGAACCCCGACTAGGAGGTGTCGAGGCCACAGGAAATGCCAGCCCCTGCTTTCTCAGATAGTCTCCTCCCCTCCTCCCTCCTCCCATCCCCCCTCCCTTCTCCTCCCTCCTTTCCTGCATCACCCACCGGTGATGCTTCCCGGCAGCCCCTCAAGCCTCGCCCTGGGCCCCAGACTCTAGGCATCTGCTTAGGACCCTGTTTTGTCAGGTCAGGAACCGAGAGACCCTGACCGGATCTTTGCAGCCTTAGCCGAGGTGAGCGGAGGGAAGGGAAGGGAAGCAGGGAGAGGCGGAGTCGGTCTGGGTCGCGTCTCGCGGTAGGCTCCACTGGTCTCAGCACTACTGCTCCAGCCGCAGCCCCCCTCCCAGGTCCCACCCTTCAGCAGGCCCAAAGTGAGGCCCAGACGTGGGACCCGGAGACTCCGCTGTGAGTGACTGGGATTGGGAAAGGGAGGGGAGGACTCAGGCGGACGTCCGGCAGCCCAGCCGGGCCACCCCCTGCTCCTGGCTGGGAAGGATAAGGGAGTCCAGCCCTCTAAGCTCCGCCCTTCTCCGGGACCCAGGTGTCCGGCTCTACAAGCCCCGTCCTCTCAGGACCCATGTGCGCTCTCCCTATCCCCCTCTTCTCCAGGACCCAGGTGTCGGACTCCACAAGCCTCAACCTTCTCGGGACCAGACGAGCTCTTCCCATTTCCCCTTTCCTGGGACTCGCTTGGTTCTACCAGCTGAGGCAGTCCGTCGGGGACCCAGGCCCTAAGGCCTTCCCTCCAAGGTCCGGGGCCCCTACATCCCTTTTGGCAGAACTTAGGCATCCTGAGGCTTGGGCCTCTGGACCAACCGCCCCCCCCCCCCTTCCTTTTCTCTGGGATCCAGGTGTCTCCAAGATCTCTGGGCCTTTAGCCCTGATGCTCTCGGAGGATGGGACCGGATGTGTAGTAAAGGACTGGTGGGGGGACATCATCCCTAAATAAGAAACAAATACGCCCGTTGCCATAGCAAGGGCCTTTTCCCGCCCCCAACCCCAACATTCCGGACCGGTGGACCCCCCCCCCCCCATCTTCCCCTTCTGTTGTCGCTTCCTGTTTGTCGTCGCCATGGAAATACTGACCTCAGCCTCCCCCTTCCCTCCCAGGCCTGGGGGAGACGCCTGATGGGGGTGGAGTGGGCGGTTACTGAGAGAAAGACGTGGGAGGGTCCCTGAGGGGTGGAGACTGGGGAATTCTTACTTTGCCTCAGTGTCCCCATAGGAGAGCCTCTTGGACCTGGCCCGGCCCGCGGGGAGGGTCTGGGAAAGCCCGGGTGGGTACTCTCTCGTTAAGTTCCAGGGTTGGGCTCTGGGGTCCAGCCCCGCCTCCGCCTTGGGCCCGCCCCAACAAGTCTCCTCTCTCTCCCTCCCTCCCTCCCTTCTCCCCACCACAGCCCCAGACCCAGGTTCACCAAACACTCACCACAACCACCCAGGAAGGAGCCTGCAGACCGAGAGGTAAGTCTTCCAGAAAGCAGGGCCCGGGCCCAGGTTTAAGGGTCCAAGCTTTGGAGAACTGGGTTCTTTAGAGGCACTTGGGACTCCGTGGCAGATGGGGGAGAACAATTGTCTCCGACAGGTCCGGGACCATCTAGGAGGTCGAATGCCTGGATCCCTGATGGGTAGGGAGAATGGAACCCTGAAGGGGTTATGTGTCTTTTACTGGGTTGAGGGCTAAGATGCAAGATGGGAGAGTTGGCCAGTGGGTCCCTTAGGTGATGAGTGGGGTCTGAGACGCCTGGCTAAGTAGAAGGGCGTGGAAGTTGGGATTGGAATCGAAAAGATGCTGAAGTAACGGACTTTGGAATCCTAGGCGTGGCAGGGGAAGCCC
>NW_027186389.1:1591241-1597218 GCF_028583685.1 Petaurus breviceps papuanus
TGCTGAAGTAACGGACTTTGGAATCCTAGGCGTGGCAGGGGAAGCCCCTGGGCATGAGGGGGTTAAGGGCCGCCCCCCCCCCCATTCTCCAGGTCTCCTCTTCCTCCAGCTGTGCATTCCAAAGCCATGACCTCAGGCGGTGGCAGTGCTCCCCCGCTGTCTAGGACTCCTAGCTCACGTCTTCCTCGCCTTTCCCAAAAACCAAGGGGGGGGGGGGAGGAGGCGGACCCCAGAGCCCAGGTCTCGTTTACCAAGGCACGAATCCCAGAGGGGCACGTGGGAGGGGAAGGGGATGCCTCAGCCTGCTGGATGGGATGGACGCTTATGCTTCTGGGAGTCTTTAACCTGAGTGCCAATGTGGGTTTCCGGCAGGCGTGGTGGTAAGCCTCCGAGAGTAATCTGACCGGGATAGAAGAACCTCAGGCATCCGGCCCCTCCCCAATCCATCTCAGGGACCCCACTATCCTGGGCTCCTCTCGTTGAAGCGGGGATCCTGTCCCCAGCCCCGGCTAGCCACAGCCCTGAGGTGGGGGAAGGGCAACAGGGGCGCCGCCCCTAGATCCCAGAGACATTCCTTGGTCTAAGACAGACAGGCCAAGTACCTTATAAGGAGAGCTCCTGCAGCTGGCTGTCAGGCCTCTCCCCAGGCCCCCGAAGTCCTCTGCCTGCCTCGGATGCTCGATTTTGGGATATGACCTCCCCTTAGCTCCAGCCAGGCGACCCAGGCCTATGCCCCTAGAGGCGCCACGCCCTTTCCCTTTCCCAGCTAAGTAGCCTAAAGCAGAATACCCTCCACACCCAGGTTGGCATGTTCCCCTCTTTTTGAAGGCTGGATTTAAATGGATGCAGCCCCAGATCCCTGGCTTTGTGGGCACGTTTGGGGCGGTGGTCTTAATGAAGTAGCCATATCCAGAAGATAATATCTCTCTCTCTTCTCCTCTCCCCCCCTCCCCCCCCAGCTTCTCAGAGTAGCAGGACCAAGACCTGTCTGATCCCCCTTCCCAGGAAGGAGTGTGACAAGAGGTTTCAGGTATAGGGGTGACCCAGGCACCTTTTGGGGTGGATTAGGGTGGGACTCTTGAAAAATGCATGCCTCCCAGGGCTGGCACACCCTTGTGTCCACACACACACACATGCAAACAATCCCCAGAGGGGAAGTCGGGAGATTAATTTAGGGGCATTCCAGGCCTAAGGGTAGCTGACAGGGTGGGCCCTTGGTGCTGTGTTTGGCTTCCCAAATCTCAAAGGCAGTCTTAGGCTGGAGCCCAGGCTCGTCTGTAATTATCACCTCCTCCTCCCTCAGCCATGCCGGTGACCATCACTCGAACCACTGTGACCACTACCACCACCTCTTCTGGCCTGGGCTCACCCACCATAGTGGGCTCTCCTCGGGCACTAACATCCAGGCTGGGCCTCCTGCGCCTGCTGCAACTGGTGTCCACCTGTGTGGCCTTCTCCTTAGTGGCCCATGTGGGTGCCTGGGATGGGGTTATGGGCCACTGGGCCATGTTTGCTTGGTGCTTCTGTTTTGCCATGACGCTGGTGATTCTGGTGGTGGAGGTGGGTGGCTTCCAACCCCGATTCCCACTCTCCTGGCGCAATTTCCCCATCGCCTATGCCTGCTATGCCACCCTGCTCTGCCTCTCGGCCTCCATCATCTACCCTGCCACCTACGTCCAGTTCATGGGCCAGGGCCAAAGACGAGACCATGCCATTGCAGCCACCTTCTTCTCTTGTGTGGCCTGCCTTGCCTATGCCACTGAGGTGGCCTGGACCCGAGCACGGCCCGGGGAGGTCACAGGCTACATGGCCACTGTCCCTGGCCTCCTCAAGGTCTTTGAGACTTTTGTAGCCTGCATCATCTTTGCCTTTGCCAGTGACCCACCCATCTATCGGCATCACCCAGCCCTGGAATGGTGTCTGGCTGTCTACTGTATCTGCTTCATCCTGTCTGCCGTGGCCATCCTCCTGAGCCTTGGTGACTGCACAGGACAACTGCCCATCTCCTTCCCTAGTTTCCTCACAGGCCTGGCCATGCTGGCAGTGGCTCTCTATGCCTCAGCCCTGGTGCTGTGGCCCCTCTATCAGTTTGATGACCGGAGGGGTGGCCGGCCCCGAAGGCGAGATGATTCTGGCTGCCCCAGTCGCCATGCCTCTGCTGTCTGTGATTGGGATCGACGGCTGACTGTGGCCATCCTCACGGCAGTCAACTTCCTGGCCTATGTTGCTGACCTGGTACACTCGGCCCGGCTGGTCTTCATTAGGGTGTGAGGTGGGCACCAGCCTTCCAGCCTCTCCATTCCCAGCTTCCTCCTTTTTCCTTTCTTCTGTCCCTTTGCCTGCTTTTCTCACTCTCTACTTTCCTTCTTTCCCACTAGCTCTTGGCCTCCTTTTTCTCTCTCTCCTCCATTCTCCTGCCCTTCTGCCTGTCCCAACTCTCCTCTAAGGTGCTGAGCTTCCTACCCCTGGACCAATTCCCAGTAGCTATTCTAGGGTTACTTGGCCATGGGTTCCTACTGCCAAAGCATGTTGGTCTGCCTGCTCCCCTTCCCACCCAGTCCTGTGTGCCTTAGTCTGTGTGAATGTTGGGAGAGCTGGAGAAGGTGGTGGCCTCCTCCATCCTCTTCCTGCCTGACTGGAGGTGGTGGGGGCAGCCTCTCTGTGCCAAATGCACCTCCTCCTGCGAGTGAAAAATGTATTCCAAGAGGTGTCTAGGATTCTCAGTTGGAGGGCAAAGTCCTCAAGCCCTTCTCCACTTTGGTCTCCATGATCACAACATCATTGACAGCTCCTCCTGGCTATCTGGGGAAAGGGAATTCAGGAGGGGGAGTGCCATCCCTCCCCATCTGCCTTGGACCTTTCTGGTCCAGTGAATGTCAGTCAATACTGAGACTCAAGGCAAAGGACTCCTGACCCAGAAATGCCTGGAGTGATGGCTTTCCTTAAGACTAAGAGGCAAGTGGAAGAGATTTGGAGGACCAGAGAGAAGGGAGCAAACGTTTTCCTCTCAACCTTCTCTTCTCTGGTGCCCCACTGGCTTGTGAGTGTGTGTATGTTGTGTGTGTGTGTGTGTGTGTGTGTGTGTGTGTGTGTGTGAGTTCTTGCTGCTGCTTCTGAGCACCCCACATTGCTTTCTCTGTGGAGATGATGTTGGGCTGTGTAGGATGTGATGGTGTATTCCTATACTGGCCCTCCCTCTCCCTACACATCTGCAGTTAGTGTTGGCGATTTTTTTTTACCTCAACATAAAGACCACATATGAAGTGCTTGTTGTGGTGGATTCTTTTTTTTTGGGGGGGGAATAGTGTCATGAAGTACCCCAAGTCCTGAGTCTTGTAAGCACTGGGGGTAAGAGGAGACCACCACCGGTATTTCTTGTTTGTTGAGCAGAGAGGAGGCTGGGGGTGGGGTGGGGAGGAATGTGACAGATATGGAACTGGGTGGGTCGGCTATTCCTATCCCTATCCTGGACTCTTCTCAAGCACCCTGAAGTCTTCCAAGTCTGGACCTTCTCATCTTCACAATGGGAGTGGGGTGGGGTGTAGTGGACTAATGGGACTGAAATGAAGAGTCTTCCACTCTTAACTCCTAGGCAGGTGTCATAGGGCGTAAAGTGAATTCCAATCCTGTTTCAGACACTGACTAGCTGTATAACCCAGGGCAGGTTAGTTAACCTTTTCGAGTCTCAATTTTCCCATCTGCAGAATGGGGATAACAGCAGTTACCTCCCAGGGTGCTTGTGAGGATCAGATGAGCTAGTTATGTAGAAAGTGCTCTGCAAATCTAAACCGAGGCTGGGAAGGGCCAACTCCTCTAAGCCACAGGATTGCAGCTCTCCAGGGGTCACCTAGTCTTACTTCCTCATTTCACAAATGAGGAAACCAGAGAAGGGAAGGAAATTAGCCAAGTCGACTGAGCTAGTAGGAGAGCTGGGATCTGCACTGGGGTCTCCAGCCTCCTTGTTTTAAAGGTGGGCAAACAGTCCCATAGAGCTGGAGGGCTTTACCCATTGTCGAAGAGGGAGTTCTGCCCTGGGCTCCTTTCCTCACCCCCATGCAGGAGGCCCTGACTCTTCCTTGGAGAAGGTTCAAAACCTGAGAGCCCTGGAGCCCTGAGTCTGGATCTTGCCTCTGACAGTAGTTGTGTGACCTCTCTCTGAGCCTCAGTCTCCTTATCTGTAAAATGGGGTGAATCTTCATTTGTACCCTGTCCTTCACTGGGTGGTTCTTCTGGAGAAAGCACTTTCCCAGTGAACTCCAGAGGCAGGTCATAACCACAGACTCAGGACAATCATGAGATGCAAAGCTAGAGAGGCCTCAGATGTGGATGACAAGAGTCCGAGGGCGGTCTGGGGTAGGCTAGGGCTCAGTATCCAGGTCTGCCTCCCAGGCTTTAAGGCTCCAGCCAGGAGGACTGACCAAACGGACGTGACTCAAAGCTTGTCTAACAAAGCCTTCAGAGGAGGCTCTTGTTTGGGAGAACCTGTGAGGTAGGTACAAGCTGTTGCTGCCCCATTTTACAGCTGAGGAAACAAGTCTCTGAAAGCCTAAAGGGACTCTTCTATGGTCTGTCTCTTAGTTCAGGGGGTGGGATTCGAACCCGGGTATCCCAGGATTCCACGGTCAGCACCCCTTCCCGTTAGCAAGCTCTCCCCAAGAATGGGAGGAAAGAGGAGGGGCTCAAGCGCCCTGATGCCTGCATGCGGGGGCAGAACCCCTGGAGAGAACTAATAAGCACCGAGCAGATTCTGGAAGAAGGCCAAGCGCCGTGGTGACCGCTGGGAGGGGCGGGAGGACGCGGGAGGAAGAGAGGGGAAAGGGGGAAGTTAGCCCTTAACCAGCGTCCAGGCCATCGGGAGGGGCCAAAGGGAGGTGCAGGGAAGAGAAGCCGGGAGCTGACTGGCCCTGGCTGGAGAGGCCGCGTCGGATTCACCGGCTCCTCCGCCCTCTGGACCTCGGTGCAGAACCACGCGCCAGGGAACCAGCGAAGCAACAGACAGAGAAGACCAGAGACACCAGGGTCAGAGTCAGAGACCTGGAGAGACTTAATGAGCACAGACCCAGAGACCAAATAGAGACTCGAAGGGCCAGAGACAGACCCACGGAGACTCCTGGGAGACAAATTCCTGAACTCTGTCAAGCTCCTGCTACGTGCCAGGCGCTGTACTAAGGCATGCGGACACAAAGAAAGGAAAAAGACAGTCCCTGCCCTCAAGGAACTCCCAATCTAGAGTCTGTGTGTGTGTGTGTGTGTGTGTGCGTGCGCGTGTGTGCGCGTGCGCGCGTGTGCATTTCTGTGCATGCACGTGTGTGCATGTGCCCGCGCGCGCGCGTGTGTTGGGGGCGGGGGGGCGCCAGGGGCAAACACCTAGGTCCAGACAAGATCTAGAAAGGGAAACTGAAGACTTCTCTTCCCAGTAGGGGGAAGGCACCAGAATGAAGAAGGGGTGGGAAAGGCTCCTTGGAAAAGATGGGAATTAGCTGGGATCGGAAAGAAGCCAGAAAATGGAGATGAGGAGGGAGAACGGTCCAGGCATGGGGGGAAGGGGCGGCCGGAGAATGCCCGGAGGGGAATGAGCGTGGGTCTCATTCGGGAACAGTCACGAGGCCGGTGTCACTGAATGGAAGAGAATGGGGTGCTGGGCAGGGGTAAGGTGGAAGGTGTATAAAGGCTGGAAAGGCCCAGAGAGAGCCTCTAGGAGGCTGCGAGGGCCAGGTGGGGGCCTCCGAGAGAGGAGACAGAGACTGGACATTCGGGGAAACAGAGGGAGACACAGACTGGGGAGTGGAGAGACCGAACCTGCTGGCGCAGACAGCGGGCTTGCAGGGTGCCCAGGCTCTGCCCTCGTGCTGCCTGGGCCGCTCTGAGCAAGTCCTCGGCTCCTCTAAGCCTCGGTTTCCTTTTCTGTCAAGTTAGGGAGTGAGTGGTTTTCAAGGTCCCAGCTCTGACACTTTGTGATCCCAGGAGACATGCTGGC
>NW_027186389.1:1597618-1601537 GCF_028583685.1 Petaurus breviceps papuanus
CGTGGGACCATGGCTGGGCTGGGCCCCGGAGGTGGGGAGGCGGAGGGCGGCCCCCGGCCCCTGTTTTGCAGGAAGGGGGCTCTGCGTCAGAAGGTCGTGCACGAGGTGAAGAGCCACAAATTCACGGCCCGATTTTTCAAGCAGCCCACCTTTTGTAGCCACTGCACGGACTTCATTTGGTGAGGGAGGCAGGACGCTGGGGCCCTAGGGGGCGGGGCTGGGGGAGGGGGCCCCAGGACCCAAGGGGGAGGAGGCTGGGAGAGAGGGTGCTGGGGGTGCTAGGGGGTGGCAGCTGGGGGGAGGAAGCTGTGCGGCGCGAGGGGAAGGGGCTCCGGGCAAAGAATCCTTGGGGTCCCGAGGGGGAGAGCTCGAGGAGGGGGGCTTCTATGCCTCCCGAGGGGCAAGGGCTGAAAGAGGGCATATCTGGGTCTCTGAGAGGAAGGAGCTGGGAACTACAGTGCTTCCTAAGGGCAAGGTCTAGGAGAGATAGTCTCTTCCCTTCCTTCTGCTACCCTTCCCTATAGCCTACTGACCTGAAGGTCTGGCTCATTTCAGGGGAATCGGCAAACAGGGCCTTCAGTGTCAAGGTAAGAGCTGGGGATGCTGAGGCCGGGGTCTCCAGAGAGCAGAGGGCTTCGCGTGCCTCGGGGGAGGGGCCCACGTGTTCGTGTGGAGCAGAAGCCTGAGCTTCTGAGGACTAGGATGGGGCCAGGCCTGGGAGGAGGAAGGAGGAATGTGGGGGCCCCATAGCTCCAGTTGGGGAAGGATCTTTGGGAAATCTGTTACCATGGGAACAGCCAGTGGGGGAGAGGGGGGGAGTCAGAGACACAGAGACACCCAGAGAGACACAAAGAGATTGACACTGAGACAGAGACAGACAGACAGGAAGGCCTGCAGAGAGCGAGAAGGAAGGGGGATGGGGGGGAGAGAGAGACAGAGAGACATAGACAGAGACACAGAGAGAGAGGGAAAGAGAGGGGGAGAGAGAGAGAGACAGACAGACAGACAGACAGATAGAAAGGGGCTAAGGTTGAGAGAGCCAGAACGGGAGAGAGGGTCAGGCAGACTCCCCCGTCCTTCTGCTGTTTCCTTGGCAACCCCATCTCTTCATTAGAGTTTCCTCAGGGCGGGGCTTGGAAAGGGAAAGGGGCGGTTGCCCAAGTGGACCACAGCCGTTTCTGGGAACACAGTGAGTCAGAGATGGGGTGGGAACTGGCACTAGGATCTCCCCATCCAACTCCTGTGTTTTTATCTGCCTTCCTCACCCCCTTCTCTACCCATTCCTCTTGGGGATTTATGGCTCTTTCTATCTTGCCTTTGGTCCTCCTCCCCCCTTTCTCTGGGTGTCTCTGTCTTCCTCGGTGTCTCTATGCCTCTGCAATCTCTGCTTGTCTCTTCGTCCTTCTGTCTCTTTCTTTGTGTTCCTTTCTGCCTTGTTCTGCATCTTCCCCTCTGCGTCTCTCATTTTCCGATTCTTTCTCTATCCCACATTACTCATTTCTGTCTCCTTCCATATCTTAACTATTCTTGATTTTTCTGTGTCTGTCTGCTTCTCTGAGCCTGTCTCCATCCTTTTCTGTCTGTTCCTGTCTCTGTCTCTGTCTTTGTTCTCTTTTTCTGTCTTTCTCGGACTCTACTCTTCTCTGTGTCTCTGTCTTCTTCATTCCGTCTCTCTGGTCTCTGTCCATCCATCATTCTGTCTACCAGTCTGCAGCTTCGTGGTTCACCGACGATGCCACGAATTCGTGACCTTCGAGTGTCCGGGCGCCGGGAAGGGGCCCCAGACAGACGTGAGTGCCTCCTATGCCTGGGTCTCTGCAGAGGCATGTCTTGCTCCCCCCTTCCCCAGCTCCCCCTGGGTGCTTGGCCCAGTTTCTCCAGCTATTTTTATGGGAGGGGGGAGGAAGGGGGGCTGGAAGCAGTGGTTCCTGCCCCAAATTCTCTGCCCTTGGCCTGGAAATCTAGGGAGGGGGTGGTGATACATGGGACCAGAGGAGGAGCAGGGGGAGTGGGAGGAGGGGAGATGGAGGCAGAGGTGGGACCAGGGGAGTTTCAGGATCGAGGAGGACAGGAGAGGAAGAGAAAAGAAGATAAGGACACTGTGTCAGAGAGACAGTGAGACTGACACTAGCAGTGGAGATAGTGAGGGAGACAGATCTGTGAGACAGGGGACCATGAGAGACAGAGCAGTGGTGGAGAAGAAGCCCAGAGAGATCCTAAAAGGCACCACAGTCAAAGAGATGGGTGGGAAGGCAGAGGTGGAGACATTGTGAGCTCTATTGGGGACAGAGGAGACAAGAGATCTGTGAGAGACCCAAGAAACACAGATGAGACCATATCTCTAGCCTTGACAATTTCCAAAAGGCAGAATCACTCCTGTGAAGCAGAGAGTTCAAGGATGATAGTCTTTGTTGGGACACTAAGGCTGATCTTTCAGATATTTGCCCTTAGGTTCTCTCACACTGCCCTCTAGGACCCCCACAACAGACAGACCATGAGACTATCCAGGATTACACCTTGAGTTGGGGATAGATTGAGACTAGAGCCCAAAGTTGCCTGAGTCCCAACCCAATGGGCTGTCTCTTCCTTCTTTTCTTCCTCCTTGTGGAAGATAGGGTGAGAGTGAGTGAATGACCTACAAGACAGAGAGAGATTAGGAGAGACATCAAAGTAGCAAGGCATTGATCACAGAATGGAGGAACTAACTGGAGAGGTCCTTGGAGATCAAGGAGCCTGATTTCCTCCTTTTATATTAGGGAAAGTGAGAAGGGAAGGGGCTTGCCCAAGGTGATTCAGAGTGAGGAACAGAGATAAGATTCCAGCTCAGGTCACCTGACTCCTAACCTGCTGATACAGCTGTGGTCTTACATCTGGGATCTCAGGTCTTGGCTCTAAGCGACATGGAGATAGAGCCACGGGATGGAAAGAGTGGTTGGTCGGTGTAGCCATAGTCAGGACATAGATGCTTGGCTCTGCCCCTTCTTGGATGTAGGACCATGCCAGTCAGCTCCTCTGAGCCTCAGTTTCCCTATCTGTAAACCCTGGGGCTACCTCCTTCATGAAGCTTCTGTGAGGAAGCTTTGTAAACCTTTAATGAGAGTGGCGGATATTTTTAGGATGAGAGACACAACAGCCAGGCAGATGGCAGTGAAGGCAGAGATGGAAAGGTGGGGAGAGGAAAACACACCAAGAGACAGGGGAAGCAATAGAATAATGTGGGAAGACCCCCATTTAAAGGCAGGAGGTTGGGCCCTAGACGCAGCTTTGGCTTTGGACAATTTTCCAGTGCTGACTATCAGCCTTATAATATGACAAAAATAACAGCTAGCATTTCTAGAGCACTTTACATGTTATTCCATTTGATCTTCACCACAACTGTGGGAGGTGGGTGCTATTATTGTCCCCATTTTGCAGGTGAGGAAACTGAGACAGAGAGGTTGAGTGACTTGCCTAGGGCCACCACACAATAGGTGCTTGAGGTGAGATTTGAACTCAGAGCTTCCTTAATCCAAGCCCAGCAATTTATGTACTGCATCACCTAGCTGCCCAGTGGTCTCCAAGAAGCTTTCTTCTGGCTCCAGATCTGTGAATTCACTTCCACCTCTCACAAAACTAGCCCCTCTAGTCAGAAACATAGAAAACCTGAGGGACAGGAGAGGCAGAGAGATGGGGAGATGAGTCACAGAGACAGTGACCAAGGCACAGAGACAGAGGAGAGAGATGGGGAGACGAGTCACAGAGACAGGGTGATCAAGGCACAGAGACAGGAGAGGAGAGAGATGGGGAGACGAGTCACAGAGACAAGGACCAAGGCACAGAGACAGGAAAGGCAGAGAGATGGGGAGATGAGTCACAGAGACAGGGACCAAGGCACAGAGACGGGAGAGGCAGAGAGATGGGGAGACGACTCACAGAGACA
>NW_027186389.1:1601547-1625654 GCF_028583685.1 Petaurus breviceps papuanus
AGATGGGGAGACGACTCACAGAGACAGGGTAACCAAGGCACAGAGACGGGAGAGGCAGAGAGCCGGGGAGATGGCCATCCCAAGAATCAGAGGCCAGTGATGGGGATACAGCGGCACAGCCAAGAGGTGGGGAATGCAAGGACTGAATCGACCCCGGTGACCCTCTCCCTGCCCTCTAGGACCCCCGGAACAAGCACAAATTCCGTTTGCACAGCTACAGCAGCCCGACTTTCTGCGATCACTGTGGTTCCCTGCTGTATGGGCTGGTACATCAGGGCATGAAGTGCTCCTGTGAGTGCAGGAGACCAGACAGCCAGCGGCCCGGTGGGGCGGTGGGGTGGAGGCTGGCATGCTGGGAGATAGAGTCCTCTCTTGACTGGGCACCGTCCAGGACCCCCAGAGACCACTACTCCCAGATACCCGGAGCAGGGGGGAGATACAGGGAGGTGTAAGGGAGGAGAGGGATCCCAGCCCACCCCACTGAGGGGCTGCTGGAAGGATGGCGCCTCTGCTCAGCTGGCTCAGGGAGAGCGGACTGACGGACCTGGGAGACCTAAGGGGGTGGGAGGAGGGTTGGGGAGGGCTTATGAATCCCCGCGGAGACTACATGTCCCAGGATGCCCTGCGGCCTTACCAGCCCTCTACGAAGGATGCTGGAAGTCGTAGTTCTTGCTGAGCCTCGGGCGCCCCCTGCAGGCTGCGAGATGAACGTGCACCGGCGCTGTGTGCGAAGTGTGCCCTCTCTGTGCGGTGTGGACCACACAGAGCGACGAGGACGCCTGCAATTGCGCATTCGGGCCCCAGCTGGGGATGAGATCCACGTCACAGGTGAGGGTCCCCGATCCACGGTCTCGGCTGCCACCTGGTGGCAGTGTACAGCTTGGGTCCCCTCGGAGCAGGACAGTGGGAGGGAAGGAACAGGCATTTATTAAGCACCTATTGTGTACCTGGTATCGTGCTGAGCACGCAATCGACAAGATCTCCCTTGATAATGGGGGGGAGGGATCTCCTGGGTCTCAGGCTGGGCGCATGACTAGGCTCCCTGAGCCGTTCCCTTCCATCCTCAGTGGGCGAGGCTCGTAACCTTATCCCCATGGACCCCAACGGCCTGTCTGATCCCTACGTGAAACTAAAGCTGATTCCGGACCCAAAGAATGTGAGCAAGCAGAAGACGCGGACCGTGAAGGCCACGCTAAACCCGGTGTGGGACGAGACCTTTGTGTTGTGAGTCTGCTACCCCTGGGAGAACGCAGAGTCCCTCAAACTGGCCCTGGTCGGGAGGTGTAGGGCAGTGGGGATCGCCCAGCAATGGTCAGAGGGACACCAGCGCGAGATCCCTAAACTGAGCTTCTCTTCAACCTGGGGTCTAGGCTGTGTGACCTTCCATGAGATTCTCCCCCCTCTTGGCCTCAGTTTCCCCATCTATATAGTTGCCTCCAATAAGGACTTTTCCAGTGCTGATGTTCGGATCAAGCAACAAACATCTATTAAGCCCCTGTCTCCCATGCCTGGAATACTCTCTCCTCACCTCCAGATTTTAGAATCCCTAAGCTTCTTCCAAGGTTGGAAGCCTCGAGAGTCACCTTCTCCCACTAGGCATTCCATCATCCCTCTGGTTGCTAGTGCCCCTCCTCCATCACCTTTTATATGTATTTGTTGTCTCCTGTCAAGAGTGTAAGGTCCTTGAGGGGAGGGACTGCTTAACTTCTGTCATGCCGAGGTCAGAACAGATGCTCCTAGAGTGATCTACAATAAGCTTGAACAGAGCAAATACACTGAAATTTTAGATAGGGCTGCTAGGTGGTGGGTGCAGTGGTTAGAGCTCCAAAACTGGAGTCAGGAAGACCTGAGTTCAAATTAAGTTCAGATACTGGCTGTGTGATCCTGGACAAGACCCTGTTTGCCCCAGTTTCCTCATCTGTAAAATGAGCTGGAGAAGGAAATGGCAAACCACTCTAGTATCTTCTCCAAAAGAACCCCAAATGAGGTCATGAAGAGTGGGACACAACTAAATAACAACAGAAAATTTTAGATAGGTTCATGGGCTAATCTAGATGAGAAACTCAGAAAAGATTGTGATGGCGGGAGAGTCAAGTACAGAAGTCAGGGGGGGAGGGGAGGGGCAAGAAACAAGGATGAAAGGAGGATGGGGAGAGACAAAAAGAGAGAAGGGGAAGGAGGAGGGGGAGACAAAGCAAGAGAAAGGGGAGGGAAGAGGGGGGGAAGAGGAGAGAGACCCCTAGAGTAAGACTGACATGTTGAGGTAGAGAGAGAGAAGGAAAAAGAAGATCTGGGTAGGGATGGAGAGAGGAGTCAATAGGAGAAAAAAAACCAGCTTAGCAGACACAAATACTGACAGACACAAAGATGGTGGGGGAGGGACAGACAGAGAGTGGCTGAGAAATGAGCAGGAACACAGAGAGAGGATGAGGGGTGTGGAGGGGCCTGCTATTAGGAGGGGCTGAGGTGTGATCACTGGCGTTGGAGGTGAGGGTGCTTGGGACCTGAGATGGAATTGGTCCTTGCTGCAGCTCCCTGAAGCCCGGGGATGTGGAGAGACGCCTGAGCATAGAGGTCTGGGACTGGGACCGGACATCCCGCAATGACTTCATGGGAGCCATGTCCTTTGGCGTCTCAGAGCTGCTCAAGGCCTCCGTGGACGGCTGGTGAGGCTGCTCTCTCTCCTTGGGGAAGGGGAGGTACTCGGGAGGGTGTGCTAGGTCCAGCACAGGCTTCTTCTCTGTCCTCAGCACTCCCGCAGTGCTCCCAGCCCTGGGCCAACCCAGCCAGCCAGCCCAGCCCACTGACTTCCTCTCTCTCTTTTTCTGTTTCTGCATCTCTGGGGTCGGAACATCTGCAATTTCTCTGGTCTTTGTTGGTCTTCTTGTCTCTCTGGGCTGGGATGTGGGATCTCTCCCTCACTCTTCCTGGCACCTGGCTATCTCTGATCCTTTTCCTCCCTCTGGTCTCTCACTGTCTTCCTCTGTCTCTGGAGCCTCGGTCTCCCCATATGTCCCATTCCTCAGTCCCCGCGTGTCTGGGGCTTCCTCCCCACATTTCGGGGATCTCCATGTACACTGTTTCTCCTCCTCTTTCCTTTCTGGGTGGCTGTCCTTACTTGTCTCTTACCACGTGGGGGGTGAGAGTGTCTCTTCTCTCTCCTGTCTCTTTCCCTGGTTCTTTGCATCTCTCTCATTGTCCCTGGGGTTTCTCTATGTATATGTATGGGGGGGCTGTGTCCTGCTCTACTTTGACTTCCCTCTCTGAGCTCTCTTTGCCCCTCTTTGACTCTGGGTTCCAGGTGGCTCTGCTATCTTTGGACTCACTCTTTTCCTCTCTCTGTGGGTTCTCACCTCCTTCCTGCCTGGACTGTTTCACCACCGTGTTGGGTTCATGCTGATCTGTGTCCCCTTCTTCTCTTGGGATCTCCCTGTGTGTGGTGGGGTGTCTCTTCCTGTACCCCTTGGGTCTCTGTCCCTTGTTGTCTCTGGGGTCTCTGTCTCCCTTTGCCCCCATGTCGTGGTCCCCTCCCTGGGTGGTGTGTGTGCCAGGTACAAGTTACTGAACCAAGAGGAGGGTGAATATTACAATGTCCCAGTGGCCGACGCTGACAACTGCGGGCTTCTGCACAAGTTCGAGGTACCCTTCTCCTTCCACAGCCCTTACACCACCTCATGGCTCCCTTTAGTTTTCCCCACTTTGGTTCCCAAACCTGACCCCTACAGGGACCAGAACCCTGAGCTCAGCTTGAGTTTAAGCTTACACCTTTTTCTTTCTTTCCCTCACAGGCCTGTAACTATCCCCTGGAGCTGTATGAGGTAAGGAGGGGGCTGGACCTGGCCTAGCTGGGGGGCTGAATGTGACCCCAAGAACCTGGGAGCTTCTTCCCTCTCCCCAGGCCTGCCTTCATTGCCCCCTCTGAGTCTCTGTCCTTGCCTCTGCTGTTTGGTTCTCTCTTCCACAGGTCTGCCTTATGTCTCTGGAGCCTTCCTTGTCTTTATGTGGCCTCCCCTCCCCCCTTCCCTTCTCTTCCTTTTTCTTTCTCTGTTTCTCTCTGGCTCACAGCTGATAAAGACATTATTGTATACTGTGGGTTCCAGACCCTTTCTTGCCTTTCACGTATTAAAAAAGCCAGAAGGGTCAGGGATTTCTCGAGTAGGGGGTAGGTCCCACCTGGGGAGGTCTTTTAGGCTGTGCGTGTCTGTGGAAGGCTATGTCCCTGTTTGGGTGGCTGGCTCTCAGCTGCAGGGACCCTGGGTTGGGTGGGTGTGAGGGAACCTCATGCCGACACCTGACTCATTTCTCCTCCATATCCCTCCCTCCCTCTCTCCCTCCTTCCCTCTTGGGCAGCGGGTGCGCCTGGGCCCTTCTCCCTCCCCCTCTCCCTCCCCCAGCCCCACAGATTCCAAGCGATGTTTCTTCGGCTCTGGCTCCGGCTCCGGCTCAGGCCGCCTGCACATCTCCGACTTCACCTTCCTCATGGTGCTTGGAAAGGGCAGTTTTGGCAAGGTAAGGGCCGGAGGGACCTTGGGCTTCCGAGGGGCTGGGGTAGGAGTAAAGTGGAGGAAAAGAGCTAGAGGCCATAGGAAGACTGGCAAGGCTTCCGGGCAGGTGGGAGAGGGGCTGCCTGGGTTGCGGAGAGGAGCGGAAGGTTGGAACTACTTGGTCCCCAGGGGGTAGGGTGAGGAAGGGTCAGAGAGGCCAAGACACCTATGGTCGGAGCTGGGCTGGACACCTGGGTCCCTCTGGCTCCCAGGTGATGCTGGCCGAGCGTCGGGGTTCAGATGAGCTGTTCGCCATTAAGATCCTGAAGAAGGATGTGATCGTGCAGGACGACGACGTGGACTGCACGCTCGTGGAGAAGCGCGTGCTGGCCTTGGGGGGCCGCGGGCTGGGCGGACGGCCGCACTTCCTCACGCAGCTCCATTCCACTTTTCAGACCACCGTGAGCGCTCCCAGGACGAGCCGCGGCCCCAGGCTTCGGGGGAGGGGCCGCAGAGCGCTTTGGGCTGGGGGGGGGGGCCGAGGGCAGAGAAGAGGGCCGTCCTCCGAGCGCCTCGTCTTAACCTTTCCCCAGGACCGACTGTACTTTGTGATGGAATACGTGACGGGCGGGGACCTCATGTACCATATTCAGCAGCTGGGAAAATTCAAGGAACCGCACGCCGCGTGAGTGCCCAGGAGAAGCGAGCGGGTGGGGAGGGGGGAGGGGGGAGGAAGATAAGGAGACCTAGGTACTGACCCCAGTCTGGTGTTCTGTGCCCACGCAGGTTCTACGCGGCGGAAATTGCAATCGGCCTTTTCTTTCTCCACAACCAGGGCATCATCTACCGGTGAGGGGATCCCACCCACCTTCCCACCCCAGCGCTCCCTCGCCCAGATGCTCCAGGCCCCTCCCCTTTTAGAGCCACATTCCCCATGAGCCCACAGCCCCCACCTCGCGCCCATAACCAAGCATCACCTTTTCCCCTTTCCCAGACCCCGCCCCATTCTGGCCCGAGCCTCTCTGACTCCCCACCATGCCTTTCTCGGGCCTCTCTCCTGCAGGGACCTGAAGCTGGACAACGTGATGCTGGACGCGGACGGACACATCAAGATCACTGACTTCGGCATGTGCAAGGAGAACATCTTCCCAGGGACCACGACCCGGACCTTCTGTGGAACCCCGGACTACATCGCTCCTGAGGTGCGTCTTGCTCCCTCGGGGGAGGAGCCTGGGCCTCCAGGCCTGGGGGGGGGGGGGGGGGGGGGGGGAGGTAAGGGGGGGCGTGTCCGGGGGCTCAGACCGGGGGTCTGGACTGGTCTCCTAAAGGCCCCTCGTGGCCCTGTGTCCCCCGAGCAGATTATCGCCTACCAGCCCTATGGGAAGTCAGTGGACTGGTGGTCCTTCGGAGTGCTGCTCTATGAGATGCTGGCGGGACAGGTGAGAAGGCGGGGCTGGAGAGAGACCTGCGCGGGCCTGGGGCCGGGCCGCAAAACGCTGACTTCTGGTCTCGGTCTCCAGCCTCCGTTTGATGGGGAGGACGAAGAAGAGCTGTTTCAGGCCATCATGGAGCAGACTGTCACCTACCCGAAGGCGCTGTCCCGGGAGGCGGTAGCAGTGTGCAAGGGGGTGAGCCTACAGGCTTCTGGGGAACTCCTCCCTCCTCTCTCCTGTCTCTGAGCTTCGATCCCTCGCCCCTTCTCTCCAACTTGGTCTTTTTCTGCTAGGGCTCAACTCTGAGGGTCCCTGGGCCACTAGGTGGCGCCATAGTGCACAGAGCCCTGGGCCTGGAGTCAGGAAAACTTATTGAGCTCAAATCCGACCTCAGACACTTATAGCTGTGTGACCCTGGGCAAGTCACTTAACCCTGTTTGCCTCAGTTTCCTCATCTTTAAAATGAGATGGAGAAGGAAATGGCAAACCAGTCCGGTATCTTTGCCAAGAAAACCCCAAATGGGGTCACAGGAGAGTCCTACAAAACGCACCGTTGCTTTTCAGGCTTCCAGACTTCATCCCAGTGCTTCCACTGGTTTGTCTCTATCTCAGCGTCTCTGTGCCTCCGTCTTCATCCCTTTCCTGTGCCTTCACCTTTCCCTCTTTCTTTGTATCTCTCTTTCTCTGTGTGTCTCTCTGGTTTTGTTTCTGTGTGGCTACAATAGAATGGAAACTCCTTGAGGGCTTTCCCTGGCAGAGCACCTGGGACATACAGCTGTAGGCACTTCATGGACTGGATTGAATGAAGTTTAATTGTTCGTGGTTCTCCGAGATTTTTTGTCTCCCTTCCTTGTCTTTCTGCCTCTTATTTCATTCTGTTTCCCCAGTTGTCCCTGTCCAACTTCTTTCTTCTGGTTAAGCTCTTCTTTTTTCCTCTCTCTCTCCTTCCTTTCTTTCTCTGGCTTTCCCCTCTGGCTTTGTGTCTCTCTCAGTTTCTTTCGCTCCGATTTTCCTTGTTTCTGCCTCTTCCTCCCTAGTTCCTCACTAAACACCCAGTGAAGCGTCTGGGCTCTGGGCCTGATGGAGAGGTGGCCATTCGCGCTCACGGCTTCTTCCGATGGATTGACTGGGAGCGCTTGGAGAGGCTGGAGATTGCTCCTCCCTTCAGGCCACGACCAGTCAGTATCTTCTGGGTTCTTACCCAGTCCCATCCCTCTGTGTGTGTGTGTGTGTGTGTGTGTGTGTGTGTGTGTGTGTGTGCATGAGCTGGAGCATGTGTGGTCTCAAGGACTGGGTGAAGACCTTGGGGAAGAAGAGGAGGGGCCCCCAATAATTTCCAACCCTATTCTTCCCCCAGTGTGGCCGCAGTGGTGAGAATTTCGACAAATTCTTCACTCGTGCAGCCCCAGCGCTGACCCCCCCTGACCGCCTAGTCCTGGCCAGCATTGACCAGGCTGATTTCCAAGGCTTCACCTATGTCAACCCTGACTTTGTGCATCCTGATGCCCGAGAGCTCCCCAGTCCTGGGGCTAGTGCCAGCCCTGTGCCTGTCCTGTGAGCACCCTGTGCTGGACCCAGGCCCCTCTGCTGCTTTCCCCGTTCCTCGGATAGGTGGGGCTGGGGGGAGTTCTCAGATCTTTTTGTTCTCTCCCACCTTTCCCCACCTGGGACTGGCATCCTGCATACCCTGTCTTTATTCTAATTCCCCTCATCCTGATCTACCTTCCTAATTCTAGTTCCCCACCAATGTTCTAGGTACCCACCCCCATTCTAGCAACACCTGACCTCCCCTGCCCTCTTAGATCCCTTGCCCTGAGCCTAGAACCTACCTTCAATTCTAGGTCCTGTGGGAGGCTGTGCCCCCACACCCTGGGACCTAAGGGGAAGGTGGAGATGGCTCCCAGCTGGGGCCCAGCACCCAGATCTATCCAATCTTTTCTGCCCCACTCTGGTGTTCTCCACCAGCCAGTGTTCTAGAACCTCTCTTCCATCACCCCCAGTCACCACCAAACTCCTTTCCTGCTGCTGCGTGTGATTCAATTCTCAGCTTCATGGAGCCCTGGATTCACCTCTTGGGACCCCTGTGGCCTCCCTCAATCAGGCTCTCTATATCTGTCCCCACCCCCATCCCTCAGGGCTGGGAAATAAAGTTGGGGTTTTGATGCTGGCTAAGCTTGTGTTTGCTTGGGTCCTGGGTTATGGAGGGATGGAGAGAAGAGGCAGTTTGAGGAAAAGAAACACAGCAAAAAGGAAAGACAGGGACAGTGAGAGGAATGGATCAGAAAGACATTGAGTGGTTCTTGTAGTTGAAATGTAGCTCTTGGGGCCTCAGGAGAACCCAGGAAAGCAAGTAGGTACCACAGACAAGGTTCCAGTCCAAAGGAAGATGAGGCTCACATTGGTCATCCAATCAAGGAGCATTTATTAAACATCTCCTAAGTGCTAGGCACTGATCTAGGTGCTTCAGATACAAAGAGAAAAACTAAACATTTATCTGCCCTCGGGTATTTAACATTTTATCCAGAGACAGCTATTCTCAAGGAGTCTCAAGTGTTGGAGTCCAAAAGACCTGGATTCAAATCCCCTTCTCAGACACTTGCTAGATGAGTGCCCTTGGACTAGTCATTCACCCTCAGATTCATCTTTGTTATCTGAAAAATGGAGATAACAATATTATCTTCTTCCCAGGAGGGGTGTGAGGTCCACACGAGATAATCCCGGGGGGGGGGGGGTGAGGTCCACACGAGATAATCTGTGTACGTTACTTTAAGTGCTACAGAAACGGCGGGCGTTGTGGTGATTGTGGAAGAAGCCCATATACAGAAGCATATGTGAAATATAACACTAAGGCATCTTTTCTTGAAGGGGGAGCTGGAAGGGTAGAGGCAATGGGCAGAGCCTGGAGTCACTGAGCAGGCGCGTGACTTGGTCAGACCCCTGCTTTATAAAGGGAGTCACCGGCAGCTGTGTGGAGAGTGGGCTCTCATGCTCTAGATAACTGTTTATACTATTTATTTCTCCTGTTAGATTTTAAGATCCCTGAGAGCAGGGATTATTTTGCCTTTCTTTCATCCCCAACACTCAGCACAGTGCACATAGTAGGCATATAATATGTTTAAACATTTGTTGACTAACTATTGGAAAGGAAGGTATCCTGACTGTAAGTCTACCCCCTAAATAGTAGACCAAAAATAGTTCTAAGAAGGGGGGAGAGGGGGGAGGGAGGAAGTGAGAAGATAGAGGGAGGTGGGAGAGAGAAGAGGGAGAGAGAAAGAGGGGAGAGGGTGAAGGAGAAGAAGGAGGGAGGGAAATGGGGGAGGGAGAGAGAGAGGGAAGAAGGAAGGAGGAATAAGCCATGAGACAGAGGTGAAAGGGAAGAGGCTGAGACAAGGACAGAGACAAGATTAGAGATGGTGAGGCTAGGATTATGAGAGACAGAGACATGCTGGGGCCAGGACAGTGAGACAGTGAGAAGGCACCAACATCGGGAGAAACAGAGACAATGACAGAGAGAGTCGAAGATGATGAGAGAGAATCAAAGATTCAGGTTCAGGGTAAGTGAGAGACAGAGGGAAGGTCTGAGGGCCACTTTGGGAATAGTTACCACTGCTCTCATCCCCCCTTCCCACCCCACCCCCAAACTCCCCCTTCACACCCAGCCTCTATTTCCCATCAGCAACTGCGGCCAGCTCCCCTATTCCTGTCCCCTACCAGCCCTTGGCGGTGGTGTTGGGGGGTTACCTACAGGGAGCTGCTGGGAAATGTAGTCCTGGGGTGGGGGCGGGGGCGGGGTAGCAGTAGCAGAACTCGGTCTAAATCTCCCAAGTTCCATTCAGCCAGTCCAGACACTGGGTCCCTGTTAGGGCCTGGAACAGGGAGGGGACTCTCGGTTCTCCGAAGGGGGGGCGGAGGTTGGGTCAACTGAATCCCTCTGGGGGTGGGCTAGAAGGCATGTAGCCTGGCTTCTCCAAGGAGGCTGGGCAGGGGGGAGAGGACGCCTGGGTGCTTGAGGTGATGGGATTGGGTCTGGGTCCCCAAGGGGCGCGGGATCCTAGACTGCGAGGAAGTGGGAGTAGGGAAGGGATCTCCTGGGTTCTTGAAATGCTAGCATTGAGAAAAAGGCCGCCGTCCCTGAGGGAATAGGGCTTCTGGGTCATTGATGGGGGGCTGGATGAGGGAATGTCTGATTGTCTCGGGGCTGAGGGAGGATCCTAGGTCACTGAAGGAGTGGGACTAGAGGAGGGATACCTGTATCTCTCAGGGGTCATTCTGGAATCCCACTCCCCAGGGCAAGTGAGAGCAGCTTCGGACCCTGCGCCTTTAAGAGAGAAAGGTTGGGGGGGGGGAGCGCACGACGGCCCGCTGACATCACGCTGGGGCGGGAGGGGGGGGGGGGGGGCTCACTCAGGCTCTGTGAAGGCTGCAGGACCCGGGCCGTCCTCGGCTCCGTCCACCCAGCGCCCCCCGACCCGGCCCCTGCAGGCCTGGCCTGCGGTCGGTTCCTCCTCCTTCTTCGATGCTCTGTCTGGTCTCCCTGAGCCTTTCTGACTCTGCCTCCCTCTCTTTCCCTGTACGTCTCTCCTGTGAGTGTCTCTGTCTCTGCATCTCCATCTTCTCGTCTCTCGTCTCTCAGTTTCTCGGACTCTGACCCTGTGCCCCCCCCTCTCACCCTGGCTCTGGGTGTCGCTCCCTCTCTGTCCCCACCGTTTCTCGCAGGCTGCCTCCTCTCGCCTTCTGTAGGTCCAGCTGCAAACCTCATCGTCTCTCTCCATCTCTCCATCGCTTGCTGTCTCTGTCCCACTTTGAATCTCGTCTCTCTCCAAGTCCTTCTTCCCGGCTCTCTGGCTAGGTCTCTTTGTCCCCGTCCCTGTCTGTCTCTGTGTCAGTGTCTCAGTCTCTCTCCATCCCCATCCTCTGCGTCCTCCCTGCTTCCCTCCCCTCCTCCTCGGCAGCCAATGAGAAGCCTGGGCTCCCTGCTCCCGTCTCCGTCCGCCGAGGAGTGAGTGAAGGAGGGAGGGACGGAGGAGGCTGGGCCCGGGGCCCGAGAGCAAGCCTGAGCCGGAGCCGGAGCGGAGGCCAAGGAGGAAGAAGAAGCCCCGGGGGGCGGGGGCCGGGACGCCGGGGGCCGGGAGCGGCGGGGCCGGTCCGGGGAGGCCGCGGGGCCGGACATGCGGCTGCGGAGCCCGGAGCCCCGAGCGTCCGCCCAGCGTTGAGCGAGGTGAGACAGGCCAGGCCAGGGGTTCCTAACTGGACTGGGAGACTGGGATGTTTAAGTCCTCCGGGGGAGTCCAGCTGACGGATGGAGAGGGGAAGCCTGGGTCCCAGGTGGGAAGCAGGATCCTGGAACGCCTGGGTCCTGGGGAGGTGTCATAGAGGGCCAAGTGGAGGGAGCAGAACTCTTGTGTTCGGAGCATTTAGATGGGGGGGGGGGGGGGTAGAGGGACAGTCAGCCGGGCTGTAGAGGGAGATGAGGACCCCTGAGTCCAGGCTTCAGGAGGCAACTGGATATACTGAGTCTCCGACAGGAAGAAGCTCGTTGAGGGATGGATGCCTAGGTCCATTAGTCAGGAGACCTGGAATGAGTAAGGGGTTGGGGTGCTGGAATGCCTGGATCCCAGAGGGGATGGGGATGGAGGGCTGATCAGGGAAGACTAAGTCCAGGAGGCACGAGGCAGTCCAGGATCTCGAGGGCCCCAAAGAAAAAGCTTGGAGTGGGGGCGGGGGCGGATACCTGGGTCCCATTAGCAGGACATCAGGACGGGGTAAAGGTCTAGGAGCCGGGATGCTTTCGTCCCAGAGGGAAAAGGGAGGTCTGAGACCGAGTCTGGGAGATAGCGGGCGATCTTCACTTCTCGGGAGAGGAAGCTTGGAGCCCATTGCGGGGGAACTAGGATGCGGTCGGGGCTGGGGTCGGGTGGCGGCTGCCCAGGAAGGCGGGGAGGGCCTCCTGGGTCTGAGAGAAAGCGGGAGACCAGGCTGCCTGCCCGGGCTGGCTCTCCCTCCATTCCCGCGTCCCCGCGCTCCCGCCTCTCCGGCCGCCCGGCCGCCTTTCTCTCCGCAGGCCCCGCGCGCCTCCCGCCCGCGGCCGCCGCCGCCATGAGCTCGTGCAGCAGCCGCGCGCTGACCTTGCTGAGCAGCGTGTTCGGCGCCTGCGGCCTCCTTCTGGTTGGCATCGCGGTCAGCACCGACTACTGGCTCTACATGGAGGAGGGCACGGTGTTACCCCAGAACCAGAGCACCGAGGTCAAGATGGCGCTGCACGCCGGCCTCTGGAGGGTCTGCTTCTTCGCAGGTAACGGGACCCTGGCGGCCCTCCCCAGCTCCCGGCCCTCCCCCCCAGGGACCCCGGCGGCCCTCCCCCAGCTCCGAGCCCTCCCCCTTGGAGATCCCAGAGTCCTGCCCCTCAGGGATCCAGGTGTGTGTGTGTGGCCCCCTGCTCTCAGTCCCAGCCCCTCCCCCTCAGGAACCTGAACGGACTTTTCCCCGGCCCCAGCCCCTCAGGGACCCTGGAGACCTTTCACCTCTCCACCAGCCCTGAGGACTCGTCCCTTAGCTCCAGGCCTTTAAGGGACTTTCCCTTCACCCCCAGGACCTAGGCATCCTCCTTCTCCAGCCCCCATTCCCCACAGGAATCTTGATGTCCCCTCCCCTCCCCCTGATCTTCATCATGGTGCTCCCTCCTCCATCTACCACTCCCTCAGGGGCCTAGGCCTCTTTGGTGCCCCCAGGTGCCCCCAACCCCACCAGGACCCGGGGATCCCTTCCTCAAAGCAGCTCCTACTCTGTTCATCTTTGTACGACAGCCCCTAGCTCAGAGTAGGCGCCTGTCAAATTCGCCGGATTATTGGCTGACGAATCGCTCTTTCCCCGCAGGCCGGGAGAAGGGTCGCTGTGTGGCCTCGGAATATTTCCTTGAGCCCGAGATTAACCTGGTGACCGAGAACACCGAGAACATCCTGAGTGAGGAAGGGGGCCTCTATGTAGGGGCGGGGGCGGGGCGTGTGGGCCGAGGGGAGGAGCTTTGGCTTCTAGGATGGACGGCTCACCCCCCCCCCTCTTCCCCTAGAGACTGTCCGTACCGCTACCCCCTTCCCCATGGTGAGCCTTTTCCTGGTCTTCACCGCCTTCGTCATCAGCAACATTGGCCACATCCGCCCTCAGAGGACTATCCTAGCTTTCGTTTCTGGCATCTTTTTCATTCTCTCAGGTGAATGCCCAAGTGCCTGTTCCACGCCCACCTCCGCCCTAGGGCATGCTCTCTTTGGGTCCCCTCTAGGACCACTGGACAGCTGCTGTAGCTACTCCATTGTTAGGACTCAGAGAGAAGTCAGCCTCAAAGCTTGGGCCCCTGAGCAGGACCCCTGACTGGCTTTGTCAAGAACCCCTGTTTCCCCCTCTGGAAAACATAGATTAGGCTCAGTGGTCGCCATCTCGTTGGCTGTGGGTACTGGAGCCATTCATACAACATCTCTCGGCTTCAGTATCCCTCTCTGTAAAGCTGGGGAGGAGGGAGAGGCCTAGATGAGGAAAATGGAACAGAGGAAGGCTCTTCTGCATCCTCCCTTTTTCTGCCCTTGATTTCTGTGATCTTAAGCTTCCTGCATGACCTAGGAGTAGTCGTTTTTCTTCCTGGGCTTCATATCAAGGAAAAGGATCAAACAAGAGCCAGGTTTCTTAACCTAGGGTCCGTGGATAAATTTCAGGGAATACATGAACCTGGATGGGAAAAAAGACATTTTTATTTTTCCTAAATCTCTAACTAAAATTTAGCATTTCCTTGAATTATTTAAAAACATCATTCTGAGAAATGGTCTGTGGATTTGTCAGACTGCCAAAAGGTTCTATGGCCCACACACAAAAGGTTAAGGAAGCCCTGGGCCAAAGAGTCTCTAAAATGCCTATCTATCATTTGACGAATCTCTGCAGCTCCCCTATCACGTTCTGGACCTAGTGCTGGAGGAGTGGAATAGGGGGAGATTGGGGAAACAGGAGGGTGAAAGGAGTCCCACTCCCAGGGAATGGTAAAATGAGGGGGCTTGCTTTTTTGGCCAAGGCACCCATTGTCCCTCATTGATGCCAAGAACCTCTTTAGGGATACTCTTCCCAAAGCCCATCAGCCAGTAGTATCTGCCTACCTCCCTGGAGATGTGTGTGTGTGTGTGGGGGGGGGGCAATCAGGGAGGCCTTCCTGGAGTCTCCCCTGGGCCATGCTGGAGCCTCTCCAAGCCGCCTGACCAGCTCCCGTCCTGGCTGTCTCCCTCCTGTGTAGGCCTCTCCCTCGTTGTGGGGCTAGTTCTCTATATCTCCAGCATTAACGACGAGGTGATGAATCGTCCCAGCGGCTCCGAGCAGTACTTTCACTATCGCTATGGCTGGTCGTTCGCCTTTGCAGCCTCCTCCTTCCTGCTTAAAGAGGTGAGATGGGACTGGAAGCACTTCTTCCCACTCCCCCTACAAGCACATCTGAGGCCCTAAGCTCCAGAGGCTGAGGGAGGGCCTGGAGAGGCCCTTGGGTTCCCGAGGGGGTGGGGCTAGAGCTGGGTAAGGGGAACCACTGTGTGAGGGGACCCCCTGGGTCCCCAAGATGATGGGGCTAGAACTGGAGGGGGGTAGATTGTGGCAGGAACTCCTGGGTCCCCAAGGTGACAGGGTTAGAGCTGGGAAAGAGGGAAAATGGACAGTGGGTGGAGACTCCTGTGTCCCAGAGGGGGCGGGGCTAGAGCTGGGGAGAGGGAATGACTTGTGACAGGAACCCCTGGGTCTCCAAGATGACGGGGCTAGAGCTGGGAAGGAAGGAAAATGAGCTGTGTTAGGGGACCCCTGGATCTCTGAGGGGGTGGGGGTGGGGGTCCGGACACTGCCACAGTCCCTGATCACGGGTCCCCACAGGGGGCTGGCGTGATGTCTGTCTATCTGTTCACCAAACGCTATGCGGAGGAAGAGATGTACCGGCCCCACCCGGCCTTCTACCGGCCCAGGCTCAGCGACTGTTCCGACTACTCGGGCCAGTTCCTTCAGCCCGAGGCCTGGCGCCGAGGCCGCAGCCCCTCGGACATCTCCAGCGACGTCTCCATCCAGATGACACAGAACTACCCTCCTGCCATCAAGTACCCGGACCACATGCACATCTCCACCTCGCCTTGCTGAGGGGCTGCGCCGCCCCTGCTCAGCACCCACCCCAGCACCCCCTCCTCGGACCCCGGCCCCTCCCCCCCAGCCCCCCCTCAGCACCTGCTCCTCAGAGGCCACCCTCGGGTCCCCTTGGGCCTCATCCCCTCTTTTCAAGTTTCCTGAGGCTTCTCCCTCATGGCCCTTTCTCTTCAGTCTTTTTCCTTATTGCCAGTTCCTTGCACTTCGCCTGTTCTCTTTATCCTTTGGGTCTTTTCCTTTCTTTAATGACCTCCCCGTCTCAAGTCCCCCTCCTTTGTTCCTCCTCTGGTTCCTTCTTTGTTTCTTAGGTATCTTTAATGCCAGGCAGCTCCTCATAGAAGCCTGCCAGCCAAATTCAAGCCTATGGGTCCTTTCTCTTTCCATCCCACTAACCCTCATTTCTCCCAGGGCCCATCCAGCTACAGGCGTCTCTTAGCCCATGTCCCTTTCCCTCATCTGCCTACTGTAGGTAGCCAGTCAGGAGTTGGGAAGGGCCAGGGTGCTAACCTTGCCGCTAGCCTTCTCCTTGCCCCTGGGCCATCTCCTCCTAGCTCCCTATTTCCCTTGCCATCTCTTTTCCCCCCCTAGGTCTGTCTCTCCCTTATGTTCCTCAGAATCTTTTTGTTTCTGTCTCTCTTTTTCTTCCCCTTCTTTCTTTTCCACACCAGAGGCCCCCCGGGATGGGGAGAGAAGGAGGCTGATGGGCTGACCCTGATGCCTGGGTCCCCAGCCTCCTCAATCCTCTCCCCTAAGGCAGGGGCAGTAGCGGGGCCTAATGGCCCCCCAAACCTCGGAGTCTTCCACCTCTGCCTTCTCTGCACCTCCATCCCTGCCCCCTGCAAAACTCCAGACTTCAGCCCCTCTTAAAGGGTCTGCTATCTGGGGGACAGCTTGGGCAGGTGGGGGGACCAGAGGAGGCAAAATAATGTACAATGAACCAGATGGTCCCCCAGTGGTTGGGGGCCAGGGCTTTTAGTCTGCATCTTTGGGGAGGGAGGGAGGGAAAGCAGGGGCAGGGCATCAGTTAACCCGTCATTATGCAGCGGGTTTTTAATGAGGCTTGGGGGGAGGGGGCCCAGGTGGGCCAGGGAACAGGGTGGGAGGGTGGTTCTGTTACTTACTATGTATCATATGTAAATACCAACAGAAACTTCAATAAACTCTATTTCAAACACTGGACGTCTGCATTGAGGATTAGGGCAGGTCATGGGGTGGGGTGGAATCTGTGTCTCTGGGTCTGGGAAGGGTGTAGGGTTAAATGTAATGCCAACTCTTCTCTCCAGACCTCAGTTTCTACCTCTGTAAATTGAAGGGATTGGACTGACATTTAAAGTGCTCTGACTGAACGGGATTAGCTGTGAATCGAGGGTCAAAGAGCCCGACTCTCCAGGTTCTGCCTTTGACTTGGTGAATGATGTTGAACAAGTCCATTCCCTTCTCCAACACCGTCCTCAAACAAGCAGAATGTTTGGGTCGGGCTTGACCGCTTCTCCACCCGCTGACCTTGAGATTCTTGTGTTCAATGACCTGATTTTGAATCTCAGCCTTGGCCCTCACTATCTTTGTACCAGGGGACAATTTTCTTTCCCCCTTTGAGCCTTAGATGGGGAACATCTATAAAATGAGAGGATGGGACTGGTTGGTCTAATTCTCTTCTCAAACTGGCATTCTGTGATTGGATGCTTCCTGTGCGGAGGTTTGCCCTTCTTTGTAAATCCTGTGAAGGCAGAGGCTGTCTTTTTGTATTCCCACATGAGTCATTTAATAAATGTTTAGGGCAGTTAGGTAGTTCAGTGGATAGAGCACTGGGCCTGGAGTCAGGAAGACCCAAATTCAAATCCAGCCTCATATACTTTACTAGCTGTGTGCCCCTGGGCAAGTCACTTAACCCATTTGCCCCAGTTCCTCATCTGTAAAATGGGGACACAGTGGAGAAAGAAATAGCAAAGCACTTGAGTATCTTTTCCAAGAAAACCCCATGGACAAAGTCCATGGTCACACAGAGTTGGACATACTGAACAACAACAAATAAATGTGTATTGATTGACTGGACCTTGGTTCCCCCACCTGAAAAAGGAAAGGTTTGGACTTCGTAATTTCCCAGGCCCTTCTTTAAATCTGATGATCCCCTAGTCTTGCTCTGGTGCTCTGTGATTACACATCCTGTTATGGTCTCACCCCTTACACCCCTTTGTCTGAGTTTCTACCTTTGGAGAAGGAGAGGGCTAGATTGAGTGACCATTAACTTTCCCAGTTCCTTCATACTGTGACTGGGATGCTTTGGAAGCCCCATCTCTCCGCCTACCTCCCAATAAATCTTCCCTCTGTGAGAGCAGCAGGGGGCTGGCCCCATGGTTTTGGAGCCTGAGGGGACACAGGGAGGTTTCAGAGCTTTCCTCATCTGGGTGCCTGAAATTCTAACCCTGCTGGCCACAGGACTCTCCAGCGAGGCCTGGTTTTTTATGAAATACAGGACCCCAAAAGCAAATTGAGCTAAGCCTGGTCACTTTAAGAGCAGCACAACTCCCTCCATCCACCCCACCCCTCTGTTTTTCTTCCCTCTTTCCTGCTTTGAGGCTGGGGGTCCTGCCGCAGCTGGGGAAGGATCCCCCCAATCCCTTCTCTACTCCTGGATTTCAAGAGGATAAGGAGAGGGTTTGGAGTTGAGGCTGGGGGAGGGTAGAAGGAGATGTAAGGGGGGGGTCCTCCTTTTAAAGGGCCCTCACTCTGCTTCCGGTTGAGGCCTGAATCCAGTTGCCATGGGGACAGGAGGAGGTGGAGGGAGGAAGGGATGCTGCTACAAGGGAAGATGGAGTTGGGGGATGGGGGCTTGTGGCCCCTTCTCCCCCCTCTAGTGACCTTGGCCACTTCCCCATGGGGGGCCCCAGGAAGCAGCCCCCCACCTGCTTTAGGCAGCTGCAGCTGCAGCCCCCTTCCTGTCTGTCTCTCCCCCTCCCTCTCCCTGTCTCTCATGTCTCTTGCTTCCTGTCTCCTCATTTCTCCCTTCCTCAATCTCTCCCCATCTGCCTGCTGCCTTCCTATCTCTGTCACTCCACATCTCTTCATTTCTCTCTATCTCTCCACTGCCTCTCTCTTTCTTCTCTCTCTCTCTCTCTCTCTCTCTCTCTCTCTCTCTCCCCCATTTCTCTTGTTTTCTATTTCTCCCTGACTCTCTTCATCTCTTCCATCTCTTCACCTCTCTGTTTCATTCATTCCATCCACCCCCCTCTCCCTAACTCTGGTCTCCCTCCCTTCTTGTCACTGTCAGGCTTCCCCTCTTCTTTGATCTTCTCTCGGTGCCATTTCCTTCCCTGGAGCCAGACCTTACCCCCTTCCCCCATACCCAAATCCTCCTCCTCCCCCATCCCTGCCTCCCTCCCCCTCCCTCCTTTGCTCCCTCCCTCCTTCCCTCCCTCCCTCCCCTTCTCCAGCTCTTCCCATCACCCAGTGGCAGCAGAACAGAATTCTCTCCTCCCCCGGTTTCTCGGGCCGGATCAACCAGGCCCCCTCATCCCCTGGCCCCTAATCCCAGAAGCCTTGGTCCCTGGGGTACCCTCTTCACCAGCTCCCAATCCCAGGCACCTAGGTACCTAAGCTGCCCAGCTCCCCTTTCCTCCGGCACTTAAGCTCAGCGGCCGGGGTTCCCTGGTTTCCCCTTCCCCCATTCCGGAGGTTCAGCTCTCCAGACTCCTGCATTTCCTAGTCCTCTACTTTTCTGAACCCCCAACCCCCAGACACCTGGTAATCCTGACCACTTGGTTCACTGACCCCCAACACCCGAGGCTCAGCCCCTTGGACAACTGGCTCTCCCAGCCCCCAATTCCGGACACCAGGGTCCCCTCCCCACCTGCCTCTCCATTCTCCATCCCAGAAGCTCAGCTTCTCAGACAACTGGGTCCTCCAACACCCTGCTCTCAGAGTCCCCATCCCAGCGACTCAGCCCCCAGATAGCTGGGTTGTCAGCCCCCAACCCTGCAACTCAGCTCCCTGGACACCTGGGTCCTCTGGACAACAGGGGTAGGGACCTTCTTCCCTGTACAAGTCTGCCAATCTCAGCGGAGGCCTGACTACAAGGAGCTCCAGGTGAGGAGAGGGTCATTGTCCAGGAGGGAGGGGCTGGGGGGACAGGGCCCCATGGCCACTCAAAGACACTTCCTCCCGGCTCAGGCCCGTGGATGGAAGGGAGCAGGGGATAGGGTCTGGGGGGGCCCCCTTCTACAAACCCGGACTACAAAGAGTGTGTGTGTGTGTGTGGGGGGGGTGCCCCAGGGTCTGCCTGGAGGCAGATCGGAGGGACTGGTGTGTGGGAGGAAAGAGGATGGGGGAGGAGAGGAGGCCTCTTAAAGGCCCTGTTGCCATGGCGACCACCTCCCCTACATCCGGCCCCCCTTTAGCTAATGGGAGGAATGAGGGAGAAACTGAGGCAGCAGCCAAGGTTACTGTGCCCGAGAACCCAGGCATTCTATGTTCTGAGAAAGATCTGGGGGAGGGGGGAGGAGTCTGAGACTGGGGGTACTGGGGGGAGGGGAAGAAGGTGGGAATGGAGTGACAATATCAGCTGAGAAGCTGGGGGGTCCAAGGAGGGAGTTCTTTGGGGGTGAGGGTTCTGCCTCGGTTTCTAAACCCCCTTATCCTCCTTGTTTGTCAGAGCTCTGAGCTGTGGAGGCAGAGTGCCAAGGGAGAGAGAGTGGTAGAAAGGAATTTCTCTTTTTCCTTCCCTGTGCCTCAGTTTCCTCTCCTGTAAAATAAGTCTGTACCAATAATTTTTTGAGGTTCTTTCATTTTTTACTGAGCTGTGAATCTAAGATCTATATTGGAGGGGCATGTTGGAAGTCAGATTAAGGGGGTGCAGGGGGATAAGGTCAGGGGGTGCTTTGAGCAGTGGGGAAAAAAGAGTAGGTGGGGACAAGAAAATGAGCCAGAAGTATCAGTGGTCATCAAGAAAGGACTCTAAGAATGGGGGAAGGAATTCCTTCATCATGGGGTCCCTACCTTGTTGTCTCCCTGAGATCCCTAGTCTAAGTCTCTGTGGAGCATGGAGAGATGAGAGGGAATTAGGTTTAGGATGAGATATTTTGGGTCTAGTAGATAGAGGTAATGGGGGTACCGGGTCAGGAGTGGGGCAAAAAGTGCTGTGAACCAAGAGTTACTTGAGATGGGGACCAGAGGATAAGCCAGGAAGGGCATGGCTAATGACAAAGGCTTAGGGGGGCCTCGGAGATATTTTAAGGGGGTCCTTTCTTTCTAATCTTTGTTCTCCAGGGCACTGAACTGGGAGGATTGGGAACTCAAGTGGTAGGGAGGAGAGGGGGGAATCTGAGTTCTTTGTGTGTACTAATTTTCTCCCCCAGTGAAATGAAGTGGTTAGACTCTGATCTCCAAGATCTCTTTTGGCTTGAAAATTTAGGATTCTGTGAGATTGGGGGTGGGGTGAGGTCAACCAATCAATGAATCTTGGAATTCAAGGTCAAGATGGGGCAGGGGTTGCCAAGGAAGAAGGAAATGTAACAGAAGGTGTCCATGGCTGTTAGGAGCCCAAAGGGCTTGAGAAGAAGTGCTTTGGGAAGGGGGTCCTAGTCCATTTCTAATGCCTGATGGTTTTTTTTTTCCTGATGTTTTTCCCAAGCTCTGAGATGAGAAGACTGGGAATGTCTGAGGGAGAAGTTTGAGTCCCTCATATTTTCTAAGCCTCGGTTTACATCTCTGTTAAGTGGCCAAGACAGTCTCTATAATAATTTTAAATTGGGGGAGGTAGTCTAGGTCACAGAATTGCAGGTTTAGATCCGGAAAAGACCTGAGAGACCACCTCCTAGTTTGAACCCCTTGTTTGACAGATGAGGAGACTAAGGGATGGGAAAGTAACATCATTTGCCCAGGGTCACGAAGCTAGTGTCTGAGGCAGTTTCTGAGCCCAGATCGTCCTTACTCCAAGGATCCTGGACAGAGGATGTAACAAAAGATGGGGACACATGGGTGAATCGGGGACAGCAGCAACTGAATGTTGAATGTGGAGTCAAGGACTTGAGTTCAAATTCTGATTTAGACTTTGGTCTAGTCACTTAACCACTTTTGACCTCAGTTTCCTCATCTGCAATAATAACATCTCCCTCAGAGGGATCGTTGTGAGGCTTAAATGAGATAATCTAAGTCGAGTGCTTTTCAGACCTTGGAGAGCTCTATAATGGCTAGCTCTTGTTATTAATTATCCTAGGATGTATTCAGGGAAGGAATCCTTGGGGGACTGAGTTTCTGCCTACCCCACCCCCAATCCTTAGTCTTCTTTGTTTTCCCCCTGGCTTTAGGGATAGCCAGAATGAAAGAAAAGAATTTAAGTCCTTTTTTCCTCTCTAGATCTCAATTTCCACATCTGTGAAATGGGGGTCTGGACACAAAGATTTCAAAGCTCCCTTTCTAGCTCGAAATCATATAATCCTATGAAATTGGGGGATTTTGACCAAAAGGTCAAGGAGGAGAAACGGTGGTGTCTGTGTGGGTTACAAGGTACCATTTAATCAACATGCATTTATTAAGCCCTTACTGTGGGCTAGGCATCACAAAAGGACCTGGGGATATGAATGCAAAAGTGAAACAGCTCTGCTCTCAAGGTGCTGGCATTCTGGGGGGAGGGGGGAGCCCGCGTTCTCATATGTGTATGACATGGTATGTACAAAATAAATGCACAACTCGGGGAATCAGGAAAGGGCTGGAAGGAGGAGAGTTTGAAGGGGGCTGGGTGGCAGATACTGTGGATGGCCAGTACAAAGGCATGGAGGTGGGAGATGGGATGTCCTCTATGGAGAACATTGAATAGTTGGATTTGGCTGGAGCATAGCGTTCATGATGGAGAATAAATACTGGGTCACCAGCCTGGAAAGCTTGTTGGGATCCAGATTACTGGGACTAGGCCCAGGACCCAGTGCAGAAGAAGCTCCTGGTGGAGAGGACTCCTGGCTTCCGAGAAAGGATTGGGGGAAGTAGGGAGGGGGCTCTAATCCCTGTCCTCCTGTCTGTTTCTGTAGCCACTGACCATGGCAGCCCGCTGACCCCCGTGCTCAACTGCTCCCGCTGCCTTCTTGCTGCTTGGCCCCAGCCCCCTCGGGGTTCCGTCTTGCCTGAGCCTGCCCGCCCCCCGCCGCAGGCACGGCCCCTCCCCCGCTGCCCCGGTGGTGGCCGGCGGCCCCCCGGCTGCCAGCCTTCAGACTGGAGTCCCTGAAACGCTGGACAGAGGCTCGGGGCCTGTGGTGTGAGAAGGGCGTTCAGGTGTTGCTGACCACGGTTGGTGCCTTTGCCGCCTTCGGCCTCATGACGATAGCCATCAGCACCGATTACTGGCTCTATACCAGGGCCTTCATCTGCAACACCACCAACCTGACCGCCTCTGCCTCCGAGGACCCTCCAGCTCGAGGGCCTGGCGGGGTGGCGGAGAAGAGAGACCCCGGGGGGCTGACCCACTCGGGCCTCTGGAGGATCTGCTGCCTCGAAGGTACCGCGCGGTCTGCCGGCTCTCCCCTGGCCACTGTTCTGATGCCGTGGGAGGCTCTAAGGCTCCTCCCCTGGAGCCTCAGCTTCTCCCTCCGCTAAATGGGAGCGTGTTAGATCAGTTCTGATCTTTTGGTTGGAGAACTCTAGACGTCCCCTTTCTTTCCTCGGGCCTCCGCAGGCCTTCATTTCTACCCTTCTGGAGTGGGAGGAGTGTTGGCTCTGACTCAGTGATCTTTGAGCCTTCTGCGCTGGCTCAGACCTTCTGGAATTTTATGATGCTGTTTGTTGCCTAGGGAAGGGAAGGGAGAAAATAAACATCTATATAGCACCAGGCACTAAGGAATTTACAATTATCATCTCATTTGATCCTCACAGCAACCCCTCCAGGGAGGTATTACTATTATCCTCATCTTACAGCTGAGGAAACTGAGGCAGACAGAGGAAAGGTGACTTGTCAGAGTCACATCTCAAAAGTGTCTGAGGGGGCAGCTAGGTGAATAGAGCATGGCCCTGAAGTCAGGAGAACTTGAGTTCAAATCCGTCCTCAGACACTTGACACTTAACTAGCTGTGTGATCTTGGGCAAGTCACTTAATCCCAATTACCTTGTCTTCCCCCCTCAAAAAAAAAGTGTCCAACTCTGGATTTGAACTCAGATTTTCCCAACTCGGTCTGGTGTTCTATCCACTAAGCCTGGCTCTCCTCTTTCCCTCTTTTCCTGCCTCAGTTTCTGCATCTGTAAAATAGGAGTTTAGGATATGACCCAAGTTTCATGCTGGTTATTGAGCATGTTGTGTGATTCCCTCTCTTTCTTCTTGTCCCATTTCTTTCTTCATAAAATAGGGGAGATGTGTTGGTTTCAACAATTGTGTTTAACCTCTTCAGCTCAAACCCTGAGCTCTTTGAGAACAGGGACTCCCCCCTCCCACTTTATACTCCCAGCACTCAGCACAGTGATTGGCACATAGTAGGCACTTAATAAAAGCTCCTTGATTGGGTGACTGCTCCTGTCCTCTTTCCTACTCCTTTCCTCTGCTAGCCCAAGGTCCCATACCTGTGAAAATGGAAAGGAGACTGGCTTGCATTCCAAATGGCAGAATCTCAGGGGTCTCTAAAGAGCAAGCATTTAAATGCCTATTATGTGCCAGGAACAGTGTTAAGCATGGGGGTAGGGGGCCATGGTGGCGAGGACACACAGCTCTCAAGGAGCTCACCATCTGGCACAAGCATTGGCTCCCCTCTCTCCTTTCTGGGCTTCAGCTGCCCCATCTGTGAAGTGGGAAGGCTCTGCTTTCTGGGCTCTAAGGCCATCCCTTGCTCATAGGTCCAGGGGTTGTTCCCTTCTCTGTCTCCTCCCCCACCATCTTGCTCTCTCTCTGTCTCTCCTCCTTCCTTGCTCTCTCTGTCTCTTTATCTCTCTCTCTCTCCCTCCTTTGCTCTTTCTCTGTCTCTCCTTCCCTTGCTATCTGTCTCTCTCCTTCCCTTGCTCTCTCTGTCTCTCTCCCTCCCTTGCTCTCTCTCTCTCTCTGTCTCTCTCCCTCCCTTGCTCTCTCTCTCTC
>NW_027186390.1:0-9230 GCF_028583685.1 Petaurus breviceps papuanus
GGGGGGGGGGAGGGGAAGGACTGTTAGGAAGCTCTACCTGGTGGGGGGAAGGACTGTTAGGAAGCTCTAGTGAGATAATATATGTAAAATTCACAAAACTTTAAGGAGCTATAAAAATGTCAGCTACTAATAAGAAAAGACTGAAAGTAAATTTATTTGAATACCAAAAATTGATTTATTTGATGGTCTCTTTTAAGGTATCCCTACTTGATTGGCAGCTAGGTGACAAAATAGAGTACTAAAGCTAAAATCAAAAAGTCCTGAGTTCAAATCCAGTTTCAGATACTTACTAGCTGTGTGACTCTGGGCAAGTCATCTTTAACATCTGTCTGCCTCAGTTTCCTCATCTGTAAATACCATCTACCAGGGTTGTTGTGAGAATTAAACGAGATAATAATTATGACGTGCTTTGCAAATCTTAAGGTACTCTATAACGGCTAGCTAGCTATCATGGTTGTTGTTATTACCCCTCTAACATAGGTGGTTTGTTCTTGGTACCTTAGCATTAGATTTTCACCATGTTAAAGTAGACTTTTTTTTTCAAAGTAGAAATCTTATAACATCCTTTCAGCCTTGGACCTTCAAAAATGCTCTTTTACTAGAGCTGGTCTATGGCCAAAAGTTATGAGGTAAGTGGTTGTCTTTAATAGCCCCATGGGGTTCCTTCTACATCCCTTGTTCCTTTGACCCTTCTCATATTGTTCCAAAGACCCATTCCCTGAACTGAAGCAGATGACTTTCACTGCTGTGACCCACACGCCAACCCTTAACCTGGAGGGTGGGACAGGGTGGAAAAGGAAAGGGTAACATTAGATTATTAAATAACAGCAGTAGAGTATAAGTGAAACTCTCCCCCAGAAGTGGTAGGATGGCATTCCATATCATTCCCATAAATTTTTCTGAAAATCCAGTGCCTTAATGATTTGCTCACAAGTCTCAGTAAAAGTGTGTGTGTGTGTGTGTGCGTTAAAATGTCAGCAGAACAATGGCAGGAGCTGCAATTGCATCCTTAATCACAGAGACCAACTTGCAATGGAAAAACTGAGGAAGGTGAAATCCCAGGGGAACCTAACTTCAAATACTGCTTGCCTTTACTGTTCACAACCTCGGGCAAATTGCTTAAACTCATCAATAAGGACAGGAAAGGAAAGGGAAAAGCCTTCACATAGCAACTACTATATGCTACACATTTTGCTGAATGTTTTATAAATTTTATTCCATTTGATCCTCATGAGAACCCTTCGAAATAAGTGCTGTTATTATCCCCATTTTACAGTTGAGGAAATTGAGGCAGTCAAAGTTTAAGCAATTTACCCAGGGTTATACATCTAGCAAGCAACTGAATTGAACTCAGGTCTTCCCAACTCCAACACCACTATTCTATCCACTGTGCCACCTAGCTACCTCCAGGGACTCTAGGAAAGCCAGCCTCCACAATGGGAGCTCCAGAAACTAAAGGGCTAGGGGCTCCAGGGATGGTCTTTTATGGGACAATAGGGCAGATGGTGAAGAAATGACAAGTGAAAGACAATCATTCCCATCCTGGAATGTTGACTTCTTCCCTCCCTCCTCACTTCTACCTTATAGAATCTTCCCTCCTTCAAGATAAAGCACAGGCATCACCTACACAAAACCTCAAATATTGATGTACTCCTTTCCTAGCTATTTATTGTGTATCTCTCAGTATATATCCATCCATGTATGCATTATCTCCCCTGATTAAATAATAGGTATCTTGACAATATGCATCGTTTCACTTTTTAATAAATGCTTATTGATTGGTTCTTTGAGTGGTGTCCAGAACAATGGAGGTGAGAATCCCTCTCTATTCTGTTCTGCCCAGATCCCATCTGGAGTATTGGATAGGGTTCTGGGTGCCACTTTGTGTTGGAAGTACATTGATGAATCATATCCATAGGAGTTTGATCTGGGTAGTGAGGCACCCAGAGACCATACCCTCTGAAGATTGGTTGAAGGAAATGGTGTTGTTTATCTGGAAAAGAGAAGAGTTAAGAGGAACATGATAATTGTCTTTTAGTATTAGAAGTACTTTCACATGGAAGATTTATTCTACCTTATACTAGGAGGTAAAAATGGTTGTAATAGGTGGGAAGTGAAACAGCACAGTCTGACTTCATGGAATTAAAAAACACCTCCAAAAAATTGTAGCCCAATGGGAATGGGTTGCCTCTAGAGGTAGTGTTACCCATCATTAGAAGTCTTTAAGAGGAAGGTGAATGGCATTTTGTCAGAGATTTTGTAAAGGAGAATCAGCATGACAAATGCGAAAAGAAAAGCTAGACTTGGAATAAGGAAGTCTGGAGGTGAATTCAGACTCAGAAATTATCTGTAGCATCCTGGGAAAGCAATTTGATCTCCTAAAGCCTGAGTTCCCATTTTTTTTAATCTGTAAAATGGGTATATTAACACAAGGTTGTGAGGAGCATGCCTTGCAAAATTTAAAGCACTAAATAAATGAGTTATAACTATTAGATACACTTCATACTACTCATAAGAGTACATAGACTTCTAGCTAGAAGAGACCTTAGAAATCATCTGATCTACCTCCCTTGTTTTATAAATGGGCAAAATGTAGCCCAGCAATTTTAAATTACTTGCTCAAAGTCTCACAAATAACATGTGACCAAACTAGGCAACATGAAAAAATCTTGAGACTTGGAATCCTGAAGATCTCAGTTGGAATCCCACTTTTTAATAACTTCCTCAACCATAATGCAACCATAATGGGCAAATCCCTTAATCTCCATATTCTTCAGTTTCCTCATTTGTAAAATGGGATACTCATAACTGAAGGAACTCCCTCAGTTACAGGGTTCATTTGAGGCTGCAAAAAGATATTGAATATAAAAAATACTGACATTAAAAATATGTGAAATATGTCTTTTATCTCCACAGGGTTATTGTGAAGGTCAATTATTTTTCCCTACAGTGGTAGCTGACTCTTTGTGACCCCATTTGGAGTTTTCTTGGCAAAGATACCAGAGTGGCTTCCCATTTCCTTCTCCAGCTCATTTTACAGATGAGGAAACTGAGGTAACCAGGGTTAAGTGAGTTTACCAGAGTTACACAGCTAGTGTCTGAGAATAGATTTGAATTCAAAAAGATGAGTTTTCCTGACTTCAGGCCCAGCAATCTATTCACTGTGCGACCTAGCTGACTAGCATGAGGACCACAGGTTGTAACATAGGCAAACCCTTTGCAGTGCCAAGTCAGCTTAATAAATGTCAGCTAGAGACCAGGCCCTTTGATGACAAAACCTCATCACTTTCCACCTGATTAGACTGCCTCATGAAGGATAGGGAGGCTGAGTCTAAACGACATCTAAAACCCCTTCACATCTGAGATTCTTTGCTTATATAAGGCTTATCTCATCGCAAAACCCTGAAAGATCCAAATAGGTACAGAGGAAGATAGACAGGTCAAAGGCCAGTTAGGTTAGGCAGCAAATAGAGCACTGGGCTTGTGGAGTCAGGAATACCTGAGTTTAAATCTGGCTTTAGATGCTTACTAGCTGTGTGGCCCTGGAAAAGTCATTTAACCTCTGTTTACCTCAGTTTCCTCATCTATAATGAGCTAGAGAAGGAAATGGAAAACCACTCCAGTATCATTGCCAAAAAAAACCCAAATAGGGTCACAAAGAGTCAGACAGGACTGAAACTATTGAACAAAGATCAAAGACCTACAAGCTGTCATATGCAAGGCTAGTTCTACCTTATCAGAAATGGATCAGCTGGTGACAAAAGGTGGATAATTTCCTCTTCACTCCAGGTGATAATAATAACTAGTAGTTGGCATTTATATAGTTAGTCCTTTAAGACTTGTGAAGTGCTTTACAAATATTATCTCGTTTTATCCTCTTATCAACCTGGGAATTAGGTGTGATGATTATCTCCAATTTATAGATGAAGAAATTGAGGCAGTCACAAGTTTAAAAGTGACTTGATAAGACCATGAAGCTGGTAAGTATCTGAATTTGAACTCATCTTCCTGACTCCCGCTCTAAATTCTGTCTACTTTACCACCCAGCTACTAAGGGACTCTAGGAGGCCACTTGTAATGTCTAATGTATTTCCAGCAGCTTACATCCACTGCTACTCTCCCCAAAACAATCTCTTTATTGAGCCTGGCTGCTGTACATTGTACTAGCAAAATGCTAGTGCTGAATTTATTTTCATTGAAAAAAATTGACAGATAGCTCTGTTGGTCATTTGTTTTACCCATTTGTTTTCATTTTAAACTTAGTAACTACCAACAAAAATAAACACAAAAATTTTTAAAATCAAGCCTTTCTTTTTAGTTTCTTTAATGCATATATCAACTTTAACAATCAATCAACAAGCTTTTATAAAGTGATTATTAGATACCAAGCACTATGCTAAAAAAAAAATTCCTTATTGGTCCTATGTTCTCTATTGAACTTTATTCTTTTTATGTTTTTCCAGATTTTGTTGCTATTTTCATTATTGCTTACATAGTTATGGAGAGTATGTATATTGTTCTGATTCTGCTTTTGACACTGTCTCATTTCATATAAAACAACAAATTTGTCTTTGTGATCTTCATAAGCTGTTTGGGTTTTTTGGTTTTTTTTGCTTTTTGGAGGGCAATTGGGGTTAAGTGACTTGCCCAAGGTCACATGGCTAGTAAGTGTTAAGTGTCTGAGGCAGGTCCACCTGACTTCAGGGCCAGTGCTCAACTCACTGCACCACCTAGCTGCCTTGGTAAGTTGTTTTTTAAATGCAATTATTTTCTTATGATGCAATGAAATATTGCAATTTGTTTAGCCATGCTCCAGTCATCTGAACATGTGAATTATTTTCAATTTTTTTGCTATCATGAATATCATTGCTTTGAATATTTTTGTACCTAGCTTTTTTTCTCTCAATAATATAATTATGACATAGTCCTATTCAGTCAGAAAGATGAGGTGTTTTTTAAATCTACATGTGACACAAAGTGATCATTAGCGTGCTTCATGACAGTCAAGGTCCAAAAGATCTTAGCCCAGAACGATGGATTGAATCTGCTAAATTGACATTGGATAAATAAATAAATATACGACACCTGTCTTCAAACACTCAGATTCACAAGTACAAGATGGGAAAAGCCTGGCTAGACAGCAGGTTTTTAATTAAAATAGATGTGGGGATTTTAGAGACCTGTTAACTCAATATGAGTCAACAGTGTGCTATGACTGCTAAAAATAAATAAGCAGATGCAATATTGGGCTACATTAAGAGTTGCATTTTATTTAAAACAGAGGAGACGATAGTGCCACTGTACTTTCCCCTGGTTAGACACCATCTAGAATACTCTGTTCATTTCTAGATCCCAAGTTTTAGTAAGTATGTTGACAGCCGGGATCATATCCAGAGGATGGCTGTCTGGATAGTGAGGTAACGAAAAAGGATGCCATGTATAGACGACTGGAACAACTTGGTCAACTTCACCAGTACCAGGTGGGGATAAATAGTAGTTTATCTAAAACAGATGTGGGGACAACAGACTCAATAATCAAAAACCACTTATTGTTTACTATGTGGTAGGCACTGTGCTCAGACCTGGAAATACAAAGAAAGGCAAAAGATAGCTCCTGTCCTCAAGGGGCTCACAAAACTAATCAGTGCAAGCCAACAGTATGTATGGGGGCCCCATACTCCATTCCATGAATTTGTGATGTCTTTGATATGGAGGCTTAGTTGGATTCCCTTCAGTGATGCCTATGACAGCCCATTCATGAATCTCCGTTCTCCAGTCACAGTGCAATGCTAGTCTTCATTAAAAGAGGGTCCAGGATTATAATTCCGCTGCACTCCGTCCAGGGTAGACCATGCCCAGAGCATTGTGTTCACTTTGGGGTACCATGTCTTGGGGGTAACACTGATAAGCTGAAGAGACACTAGAGGAGAGTAGCCAGAGTGCTGAAGAGCTTCAAGGTCATGTTATAAGAGGGTCCTCTGAAGGACTGCAAATGCTTGGCTCAGAATAGATTAGGGTTAGGATGGAGAGAAGAATGAAAGCTCTGTGTATTTGAAGGGCTATCCCAGGAGAGAGGCTGAAACTCATTCTTCTTGGACCCACAGGACAGAACCAGGAGGTAGGAGAGGAAGTCATTAAAGGAAAACCTTCCTAAGAATGAGTTATCCCAAAGTGGGATCCCAAAGTTATCCCAAAGCCTGCCATAGGAGTTGGCTAGTTCCTTTCCTGCCCTCCCGCACTGAAGAGTGTCAAGCAAAGATTGGATGACCACTTTTCAGGAACATTGGAGGCAGAGTAGGGATTCTTGTTCATTTATCTGGTCAGAGAGTGTCTAAGGTATCTTTCAGCTCTGAGAGTCTGTGAACTAAGGATTTGGAGCAGGTAAGAGATGATGCCAAAGGCGAGGGGGATTTCAGCAGTCTTCAAGTATTTGAAGGGTTGGCATGTGTTAAAGACTTGTTCTGGTATCCACCAGAAGCAGATGGGAACAATAAGTGGAAGTTTCAGAAAAGTAAATTTATGCTCAATATACAGACAAATCATAGTTATGAAGAAGGGAGGCTGCCTCAGGGTATGTCTCCTTCCATTGGGGCGGATGTTATCCAGTGGCAGCTAGGTGGAATGCAGAGGGGTTTCCTTTTCAGAAATAGAATGGACTTGAGAGCCGCAGGGGCTCCTTCCAACTAAGCCTCTGTGATTTCTCAACTGAATAAACTTTGAATAGAGACTTGAGTCCAAGTTCCAGCTCTAACCATTGAGTAGCTTTTGTGAAGGTGGACAAATCCTGTATCCACTTTGATCTCTAGTTAGCTCATCTGTAAAATGTAATTCATAACATTTGCATTACTTCACAGGGTTCCTGTGAGAAGAGTACTTTGTAAACTCTGAAGTGATATACAAATGTGAGTGGTTATTTTTAGTCACAAATTGAATACAAATCATCAAATTTTTTTTTCTGCACTTCACACTTCAGGCACTGCCAATGAGGCACTTAAGAACTGTGTTCAAGATCCCCATTTTTGGTTTTATATCATTAGTTGATTGGAATAGATATTCAAGTGAAGTCTGTAAGACCCCTTGCTGGGAACACTGTTGTGGGGAGTTAAGGCACAAGTTGGACGACATGGCATCTGAGGTCCTTTCCAATGCTGAGATTTTGGAATTGAGTGAAGGGTTTTGTTGTTGTTGTTTTCGGTCATGTGGGTTTAAGCTCTGATAGATTCTATCAAGTTGAAAGGCTTCTGGTTGTCCAGTGACAGACTGTGTTATCCAAGACCCAGCCTTGCTAAGAATGGAAAGGTACATCAATCACCACATGGTTTCCACAGAGATCATGATTTCTTTTTTCTCACTCCACAGTAAGTCACAGACTATTTGCTGAGGTGCATGGCAAAATTCTAGAAAAAAAAGCTAACACTCTCTCCACTATACTACCTAGCTAGAAAGGACATTAACATGTTAATGTTGTCCAGAGAAGTGCAACCAGGATGGTGAAAGTCCACCACAATATAACTCATCTTTAGATCAGTCAAGAGAACTGAAGATGTTTAACCTACATGAAAGAAGTCTTAGGGAGGGATCTGATAATTGTCTTCAAATGTCTAAAGCCTACAATATAGGAATGAGGGATTAGATTTATTCAGCTTGACCCCAGGAATCAGAAGTAGGACCAATGTATAGAAATTGTGGAGAAGCAGATTTACTTTGGGTGTATGGAGGGAAAAAAGGAAAAAAAACTTTCCTACCTTAAAATATCTTAGAAATGTCTAGAAGTGTTATGACCTGCCTCTGGAAATAAGGAGTTTCCATTCCCAGAAAGAGGATTCCTATCCTTCACCAGACAATGATGTTGTAGAGGGGATTGCTGTTGAGTGAAGGGTCAGAGCTCTGAGCTCCCATCCCCTCTGAGATTTTGTAATTCTTGCGGGTGTGATCTGTAGCAATGAATGGAGAGTCCACACCAGTGAAATCATGGCTAATTGAAGTAATGCCAATTCCATGAAGTGCAGTAATGTGCTAGTCCAGGATATATTCCCTTTCAAAGATCCACTAATGTGTTAGATCTCCCAATTACTCTAAATAAAGCAATTATTCCAGTGGAGGGAAGAATATGACTAGCCCAGATAATGGAAGGCACCTTTTGAAGTCTGGACCCTTTATCTTTGAGACACAATGTCTTCTCTGTCCACATTTTGACTAAGGCCTGAACCTGCCAATATGACCTCCTGACCCAAAACTTTGACCTCAACCCAAATATTTTCTCATTTCCACATCATGATGCTTCCATTTCAAGACATCATTAATCAGGATGAACTGTACATTCCTTTCTGCCTCTCTATGCTAAGCCAAATCTGTTTCTTCCCTCTTCTAAAAAGGCAATGTGTTAAAATATGTACAAATGGCAGTTATTGCACATTTGTCTTAGATTTGGAAATATGGTTTATACAAAGAAATAAAATGATTTGCACCTTGGTTGTTGTTATTCTTCTTCTTCCTGCCCAATTCCCTTATGTTGCTCTGTTCTTCAGTAAAGTATTATACGTGAAGTCAGAATTCTAGATTTAAATTTTTTACTTTTGTTACCTCATCTTTTGTTGAGCTTTAGTTGTTTTCAGTTGTGTCCAACTCTTTGTGTCACCATATGGGGCTTTCTTGAAAAAAAGATGCTGGAGTGGTTTGTCATTTCCTTCACCAGTTCATTTTATAGATGAGGAAATGCAGCAAACAAGGTTAAATGACTTGCCCAGGGTCACACAGCTAGTAAGCATTTGAGGCTGAATTTGAACTCATGAAGATAAGTCTTCCTAGTCTAGTACTCTATCCAGCTGTGCCACCTAACTTCCGTTCCTCATGTTTAAAGTGGAAAAAAAAAATCTTTATACTTCCCACCTGGGGCTATTCTGAAGATCAAAATAGATAATGTAGAGGGAAAAAAGGATTTTATCATCTTAAATATGTGTTTTGTTTACTAAATGTAATAATCTGATTTCATCAGTGGGAAAACCCTCTCTACTAGTGAAGTTCAGCAATTTGTTTTCAACTTGTGACCCAGGACACTAAGGGGTTAAGTAATTTTCAAAGGATCGCATAGCCAGCATGCATCATGGGCAGGATTTGAAATTCCTGAGAAGTCTTAACCTTTAGATCCAACTCTGTTGTCTCCCAACATGTTAATATAAATATATCATCATCATCATCATCATCATCATCATCATCATCATCATCATCAT
>NW_027186390.1:9240-33556 GCF_028583685.1 Petaurus breviceps papuanus
ATCATCATCATCATCATCATCATCATCATCATCATCATCATCATCATCATCATCATGCCAGGCTTGAAAATGTAAACTCTATTCAGTCAGGGAATAATTTTTTAATCTATTTAAATGTAAATCAACTTAAGTTAATTTAAAATTTAACTACCTGGACCTCAGTTTCCTCATTTGTAAAATGAGGTTGTATTAAATGACCTTTGATCTCTCTTCCAATTCTAGATTTATGATCACATGATTCCATTTGAGTTCTCAATAAATATTTGCTAGGGGTGATGACATGCCACGATAATGTTTCAGTTCCTCCTCCTCCCCACTTATCTCTTTCAAATATTTACAGACTGCTGATCACATCTTCCTTTAATTGTCACCTTGTCCAGCTGCATATACTCTATAGTGAAACCCTTTAATCTTTCCTATGTCAACCTCCACTTTACCCTCCTAATTTTAGTTGCTTTTCTCTGACCTCTCCAAGCTGTCTACACTTTTTCATCCCCTAGGTGCTAGAGCCTGAATTAGTGACTGAATGTAGCAAAACAACTAGACCTGCTAAAGCTGATCACTCTGTGAGTTTTGGCCACAACTCAAACCCTTAGACAACTATGGAGAGGGGTAGAGGAAAGAGGATGACGGAGGATAATTTATTAATGACCACCCCACCACCCTTTCCAGTTTATATTTAGAATTGTAGACTTTTAGTTCATGAAGGGACATAAGAGGACATCTAGTCTTATTCCTCACCTTACAGATAAGGAAACGGAGTCCCATAAAAGTTATGGACCTCATAAATGACATGCCCAAGGTCATACAGCTAATTAGTGGCAGAGCTGGAGCTAGAATCAAGTCCTGCTGAGACTAGAACTCCCTGCCTAGCATTCTTTCCACTGTTCCGTCTGCTATATTGTTAATTAGGAGGCATCCAGTTGGTTCAGTGGATAGAGTGCTGGGTCTGGAGTCAGAAAGACCTGAGTTCAAATACAGCCTCAGACACCAGTTGTGTGACCATAGGTAAATTACTTAATCTCTGCTTGCCTTGTTGTTGTTTGTCCTTCATTCTCAAAGAGAACCAGTGACATCAGGAGGTCCATGTCATGACTTGCATGTGAATTGGATTTAAGTGAGGCAAAGCTATACAAAGCCATCGGTCTTATTATCTTCAAGTCATTGGAGTTCAGTGGAAAGACATAAGTCAAGAAGAGTGTGGATGGTCCAGCCTCTGTTTGCCTTAATCTACTGGAGGAGGAAATGGCAAACCACTCTGGCATCTTTGCCAAGTAAACCCCAGGGACAGTATGGTCCACAGGGTCACAAAGAATAGGACATGACTGAACAACAGTAAAAAATATTATTCAAAGCCCTGAAACAGATCAGGGAGGGATCATCTCTCTAAAGGTTAGGCCTCTTTCTAGGATGGTAGGTTACTCTGCAGAGGTCTCTGGGGCAGTAGATTTCTTTTGATTCTCTTCTTTAGAAAAATACAAAAAATGACAAGTGAACCACAAAGGCTGCTGGACCAATGTTTTATTTCTGTCTAAACTAGCGCAACTGTAAAGAGGAAGACTTTTTGAGAACTTCAGCCAACATCCACCCCAACTTCCTTATACAGAAATGAGCATGCCCTTTCCCCCACAAAAATACCCTTATACACACAAATACATATGCAAAACTCTTGCTAAATCTGACCCGATGACCCATTTGGGCATTCAAATTCCTTATAGCTTAGAAGACCAACATATAGGACTATCTCATTTTTTTCTGTTGGGTAAAATACCTCCATTTCAAAAATTACCTATCTTTTATCTCAGATTTCTTCTATCCAAATTACAGTTCCTCCTCTGATTGAATCTTTGGATTGTAGACTTCATCAATCAATCAATAAGTCTTTATCTAAGCACCTACTATGTGCCAGGCATTGTGTCAATTGCTGGGGATGCAAAGACAAGAATGAAACAGTCCTTGTTCTCAAGGAGCTTATACTGAAGGAGAAAAAATTTAAATATATATGTAAATATGGAATAAATAACATAGAAATTTTAGAGTTAGATGAGTTCTTAGATTCCAACACCCTCATTGTAAAGATGAGGAAAATTGGGACTAAGAGAAGTTATCACCCATAGTGATTATCCAAGTTCTCAGTAGTAGAACTATAATTTGAACCCAGGTCTGGGGATTCTACACCAACATGCCTTCTATTGTATCACACAACCTTCCTAGCCAAATGATAATTCATTTATATACGCACACACACAAACTCATATACACATACACACTCACATAAAAATACATACATATGTATATATATAATATGCATAATTTGTATAATAAGAATTCATATTCATTTAGCACTTTATCTCTTATGAAATGCTTTCCTTACAACAAGCTTGTAAGGTTAGTAAGTAGTACTGGCATTATTATCCCTATTTTGCAGATGGAGAAACAGAAACTCAGACTTGAAATCAGGAAGACCTGAGTTTGAATTCCACTTCAGAGACTTACTAGCTAAGTGACCCTGGGTGAGTCACTTAACCTTTCTCAGCCTTAGTTTCCCCTTCTGCCAAAATGAGTATGTAACTTCAAAGGATGTCATGGGGATTGAATGAGATAACATATGTAAAGTCCTTCGCAAATTTTAAAGTGTTATTCAATAGTAGCGATTTTAATAATAATTGTTGTTGTTGTTCGTGATTATACAATGTGTCAAAACTGGAACTGAAAACTAGATTTCTTTATTCCAAGTCCAGGACATTGTCTGTTACAGAATGCTCCCTCTCTATCTTGCTGTTCCAGGTCTTAGAGGACTGAATGATAATCCCTTACATTCCCCTTCCCACTGATAGAAGCATTCCTGTTTCCAAGGAGACAATCATAAATAAATATAGGTGTAGATGGTGACCTCTACTCTCTCCAACCCTGAGTATCCTTCTATTAGAACAACATTTGTTATATTCTCTGTCTTCACCCTCTTCAGTAGGATATTGCCTTTGGTTCCATTGAAGGTGACACAATCTAATGATCCATCCCCGCTCTTTGATTTCTCCATCTTGAGCAACAGAAAATTTGCAAGAGGGCTTATTGAGATCAAAGGTGTGGTTTAGAACTGTGGAATAGAGTTTTTCTCTGTGCAAAGATAATTGTATCCTATGTAGAGACAGTGGTAGATTGCCAGCCAGTGAAATGCCCACCTGGCCCCTGATGTAGCTCTATCCAAATAGCTATCAAGAAAAGGTTGGTTAAAAGAAAAAACACACCATCTTATTTATGATCTGATATAGCATATTCATTTATCAGCTATATAGGAAAGTGGATAGCTGAATCATGAGTTTAGGGAATACACTACCAAGGCAAGTCCAGGACAGTGTCCACTGACCCAGAGGGTGAAGGAACCAGGCAAGCCTTGAACCAGAGAGGCTGATGCCCTCTAAGGCATTCATACTTTCTCATTACTCTGTATCATCGCGCTATTAAAGCCAGTAATAGTCCTAGAGTGTTTATAGTTGTGTAATATCCACCTGATAGCAAAAGTCTGAAATTTCTTCCTTTATTGTTGTTTCCTCAGAGGTAGAGCATGCTTGTGATTGGAAGGGAGGATAAGGACCCTGTTACTCATTGTTGCAGATCTAACCACGAGATATTACCAGTTTTATTGCAAGACCAATTTAGAAATGATTGTTTATTCATAATTATAGATTCAGACAAAAACCACACTGCCTTTCGAGAGGCAATGGCTATGATCTGTGTTTCCATCAGGATTGGCACACAGATGGGTTTTTTTGTTTTGTTTTGTTTCAGTTTTAGATGGATTCCTTTGATTAGTTGAACTTCTATTTGCATTATCATCACTGAGAGAGGAATATGGAACAAAGAGTTTATTTCAAAAGGGGTTGGTGTTATTTGAGGGGCTTTTTTCTTTTTCATTATCTTTCCTTTTAGGGAGGACATAGGGGCAAGGATTACTGTTTCTCAATTCAAGTTACGTAAAAGTTGCAAAGCCACCAAACCACAATCTGAATGTTCCGCCAGAATTCAAAATGGAGAATGGTCCTCTTTGGTGGCTAATAATGGTCAGTGGTTTTCTTTTCCTTTCTAACTTAGTACGGGGTGTGCCTGGTTTGGGGTCTGGCTTATGGCCATATGTGCAATCCACAATCCAAGAAATTTTCTTGTTGGGCTGTGGATAGGTTGGAGAAACATTCCAAGGAGCCATGGCAGTGCCAAAAGGGAAGGAAAATAAAGCCCATAGACTTGACAACAAGAAGGCAAGGTGGAGATTAAGAAGCAGGTAGGAAGGCCAGGCAGACATTGAAATTTTCATCTCTATGCTTTTAGATTGAAATGATAAATAGGCCCAGAAGAATGAAGAGTGAAATCAACTAAGAAATACATCTGTATGTTTCAGTAAATAGATTTAGAGCCTTAAAGGTGACAAAGGCCCAGGAGGGGAATAGAAAGGGGAATGAAAAACAAGCTTTCCTGATGACAAAGCCTTATAAAAGTGAAAATGAAACTTTTTTCCAAGTCTTCTTCCTTCCCCTCTATCTGCTGCAAATGATTCTGTACCATAAGAAAGACTATATTGGGACTTGGCTAAAGTAGATTCCATTATTGAATTCTGTGTTTGTTTCATTGTTTTCAAGACAAAATCATCCAGAAAAGTAGCCCATCGTTCAAACGCATGTCCTCCAGCAACTCCTTCTGGGTCATTGTTTTATTTTTATTTTTTATTTCCTTAGCCACCAACTGAAAGAAATCTCACCTTGAAATGTTTAGAACATTGATTGAGAAGTAATGGAGACAGGTTTGTGTTTTCTGATATTAGTATCAACATCACATTGTTACTAATATCAATCAATAGTATTGAGTACCCACCTTACTAGGTGCCCAATGTTTTGATAGAATACTTAACAATAGCAGGTACCCAATAAATGTTTGTAGAAAGAATGACACCATTAATAATGCCAAAAGCAGTTCTAACACGGTGATAGATAGATATATAGATAGATAGATAGATAGATAGATAGATAGATAGATAGATAGATAGATAGATAGATAGATGGATGGATGGATAGACAGACAGATATATAGGTAGATAGATGTGTGTGTATATGTATGTTTTTATATGTGTATATACATACACATATATAAATACATGGGGGGTGGTCTTGTATGCTCCTCATCTGTAAAAGGACTAACCTGTTTGTAAGGTCCCTTTCTCCTCCAAATCTATGATCCAATAAACCTATGATGACACTGATTTCTCTTCTGACATTCCTATTGTATTAGGGGGAGTAAAGTAGTTCAGTGGGTAGTGTGCAGGGCCTGGAGCCAGAAAGTTGTTCTCACTGTTGTTCAGTCATTCATTCTTTATAATCTCGTTTGGGTTTTCCTTGGCAAAGATACTGGAGTGGTTTGCCAAAGACCTGAGTTCAGATCTGTCCTCAGACCATGTGTGACCCTAGGCAAGTTATTTAGCCCCATTTGCCTCAGTTTCCTCATCTGTAAAATGAGCTGGAGAAGGAAATGGAAAACCACTCCAGTGTCTTTGCCAGGAAAACACCAAATGGAGTCATAAAGAATTAGTTGGACATGACTGAAATGCCTAAACAACAAGAAAATTCCAAGTCATCCAAGATCAAAATCTAAAAAAACATTTTATATTTTCCCTCTCCTCCAATTTCCATACCCAGTCTCCAAGTTTTATCTTCTTCATTCAAAATGTCTCCCATCGATCTCTTCCATTCTATTCCCACTGTTAGCGCTCAAGTTCAGGCCTTAAATAATTCACAATGAAACTACTTCTATAACCCCTTAACTGGTCCCCCTGCCTCCAAGTTCTCCCCCACCCTACAACCCTGTACTCATTCAGATTAATGTTGCTAAAACACTGCTTTTATCACAGAATCCTCGAAGTTTTAGAGATGAAAGAGACCCTGAAGACTATTGAACTCCCTTATTTTGCATGCACTTAAACTGAGACCTAGAAAATAAGTTAAATGACTTTTTTAGGGTCACACAATTCTGTCACAGTGATAGAGAGGAATACCTTTATTCAAAAACCTCTAAGGACTCTCCCTCCATTGACCACAAGACAAAAGTTCTCATTTCTTACTCTGGCATCCAAAACTTTCCCCATGTTTCTCCAGCCTTATTGTCACTGCATACTTCAACGTTCCTACATTGCACTAATTTCTACTAACTACCTAATACAACTTGTTTGCTTGCTTGGGATTATACCATTTCTGTGCCTTTGGTCACACCAAATCCAATACCTGAAGTACCCTTTTTTTGCCTTATTACCCATCCGAATACTAAATATTTTTCAAAGCTAAATTTAAGTCCAACTTCCTCTAAGAAGCCTTCTCAGATCTAAATAGACCCAAAAGGATCACACTTCATCTGAATTCATAATGTTTTTTTGTCAATGCCACTCATTTGACAATGAATTATTCCCATTTTAGTCTGTTAGAGGTAAAATGATTCTTAGACAATATCATTCTAGCCCATTCCCCTCACTTTTACCCCTGAAAAATCACCTCTTGTATTATTGTTATTTTGCTTTTCATGTACTTATAGTTTATCTTCCCAATTAGATTGTAAACTCCTTGAAGGCAAAGAATACTATGTATGCATAAATGAATGCCCCACAGTACCTTGCAACCAGTAGGTAATCAATAAATATTTGCTAATTCTTTAAATAAAATTTCTTGGCTTCTTTTTCTTCCTCTGATAATCCTTATGCTAATTAGCATTTTTAAAAGAGACTTCATTTCTTTATATGTATTTTATATGTGTATGTGTAACTTTATATGTATTGTCATCATTTTTATGGCCTTGTTGTACCCAGACATGTTGTCTGTCTTACTTCTAACCATAGACATAGTCCTCATGTGTAGCTTCAACTTACACTAACCACAAGAGGTTGATTGAATTTGGATCTTAAATCAAGAAGCCTGATCTCATTCATTCCATGACTTCTTTTTTTTTTGGAGGGCAATTGGGGTTAAGCAACTTGCCCAAGGTTACACGGCTAATTCTTTTTGTGTGGGTGTTAAGTGTGTAAGGCCAGAACTGAACTCAGGTCCTCCTGACTCCAGGGCGGTGCTTTACTCACTGCGCCACCTAGCCGCCTCCATTCCATGACTTCTATCATGGACAATGAGGAGTCCAGTTCTCCCTCTGTCCTCACATTACTGAGATGTAAGCCCTTTCAACTCTGAAACATTTTAAGCAAGTTATGAGCCTGAGAAGTTCAAAGCCAATCCTTGGATTTACTCTACTGTGGCAGTTTCTTTTGCAATGCTTCTCAGTGGACCTAAAACCAAGGGTTCCTTTTTTCAAAACAAATGGAGATTTTTGAGCTTTTTTTCCCCTTTATAAGGAACTTTTGGGTATTAGGGTCCAGTGGCTTGGATTATCCCTATTTGTACTGCTGAATCTACAGCCTATTATGACTCAGTCTTGTCTCGATATGCACCATAGAATAGGAATAAATCACTTTCTTTTTCTTCTTTCCTTTCTTCCTGTAATTCATACTCAATCCAACTTTGCTTTGTTTAAACCACAGCATTTCACATTAGCCTGCAAGCTTGGACACAGCTGCCTGTTTTGTTCTTTTGGCCCTTTGTTAAGCCAGGGTAAAGTTATATCTTATGGCTAATTTTTAAAGTCTGTAAACCTGATACCTTGTTAAAGCTGAAATTTTAGATTAAATCAGCATGAAAATGCCTATTCCCCTGAGACCTCTAAATTATAGGTACCATATTGCTTACATCTTGTTCTCCCCTCCCCACACTCCTTCTCAGCCTCTGACACATTACTTATCCTTTCTCACTATAAAATGGTTTGGTTTTGTAAAGAAATGTTTCCCCATTTTTCATTATCTATAGTATTTAATCCCTAATTCTTATAAGTGAATTGATTAAATATGTACTATAGAAATGATTACTTCATGATTGATTGATGTACCATCTGTAGGAGTTGGTGATCAGTGGCATCAGCGACCCTGGAGTTGGAGGAGGGGTGGAAAGAATGGGCAGAGAATCTCTGTTTAGAGAAACTGGGGCCAGAAGGTGAACTTGATCGAGGTCACATTAACTACAGAGAATTCCCAGACAGAAGTACATTCGCTGACCAAAGGTAGATCAGTTAGAAAACTCTTGAAAGTAAGAAGCAATCATTGAGGGAAATCTCTAGGCAGCCTGAAAGAACGAGAAGGGAAAGGGAAAGGAAGCTTCATAAGATTACCCTGGTCCCAGAGTCAGAAGGACCCAAGTTCGGTTCTGGCCTCAGACACTTAACACCCACACACAAAAGCTAGCCGTGTAACCTTGGGCAAGTTACTTAACCCCAATTGCCCTCCAAAATGCAATCAATCAATCAATCAATCAATCAATCAATAAGATCATGATAGTAATAACTGATAATATTTGATGCTTTAAAGTTTGTGAAATATTTTTCTTACATTCTCTCATTTGGTGTTTGTATCTCAAATTTTCTCATAATGATGCTTTGTGAGGTGAAGACTACAGGTATTCTTATATTCACTTATTTTATAGTGAAGAAATTGAAGTAGAGCTATGTAAAGTGACTTGAATCAGTAAGTGTTAGAGGTGAAATCTGAACCCTTGTGTTCCTGACTTCAAGTCCAGTATATAATTCACTATGCTTGACTTGCAAAAAGGTTGCCCCAGAAGAGTTCAGGAAAAGATAGAACACCAGGCCAAGCTTCATATCACTGAGAAATGAACAATTGCAACCTGGTATTGAGAATTTGTCCCCAGAACATCACAATTTAATTCAACACATCTTTGTTAAGCTCCTACCACAAAGAAGGCACTGGAATGACAAAGGAAAAATAAATAAAACAAGAAAAAAATCCCAAAGTTCCAGCCCGCAAGAAGCATTTCTGAGAATAACATGTCTAACAAGAAAGGGCAGGATCTTCTTTAAGCAGACAATGAAGACTGGGTAGATCAACTTTGAGATAAAACAAAAGCAACTATAATTGATCATTATGTTTAGTCTTGTCAAGATGAACCTAGTGACTAAACTATTTGCAATACCTGAAAAATGCCTACTCATATATCTTTGAAACTCCAAGATTTTCTTTTACCACCATAAGAAAAGGGTGTGGTATCAAGATCAAAGGAGGAAAATTCTTTTATTACCTTGGGTGGTAATTACCAAAGCCTTATGCTAGGAAAGCTTTTGTTTGGGGTACTCTAATCTGCTGTGCTTTATGGCGTGTACAAACACATACAAACACACATGTGTGTATGTACGTGCATATGTGTACATCTATGTATATATGTGTGTACGCGTGTGTATGTGTGATGATCCCCTTGTAAGGGTGTGCTGGCCAAAAAGACCTCTGGAATTTGTAGTTCTCCATTTAGGAAGAAAGAAAACTAATGTAAGATCCACATTTGGGGCGTGGGGTCCTCAGATGTTTTCTTGAACTATGGGGACTTAAAGAAAAGAAGGAGGGAAGAAGGCAATGATGAGGGTTGTCCCACAGGAGTGAAATCTGGCTACAGCTAGTGCCTAATACATCTTCAGTTCCTTTCCGTAAAGAAAAGACAACCTTCTAAATCAGACCTGCACAACCTGCGATTTACAGCCCACAGGGCGCTTGTAGACCACCAAAAGATTTCAAGCGGCCCATGAAAAACATAGAAGATTGTGCAAGCCTGGTCTAAATGGACAGTCTAGAAGGTCAGTGGAGAGAAACAAGTGCGACTAAGAGAGGAACAATGGACAGGCCATCCCTTGCCCAAGCCTTGCTTTTGTTTCTGTTTTTCTTAAATATGTTCTGTTAACAAATACATTTGCCAGATTTAACATTATTTCTCATGAGCACCTGTGGTCAGCCTGTCCTTATGTTGCTGGGTATTCCTTTGAGGTCAAGAGGGCACAGTGGGAGAAGCCAATCAGAGTCAGAGTTGGAGTCAATAAACATTTACTAAGCACCAACTATGTGGGAAACCGTGCTAAGCACGGTAGATACAAAGGAAGTCACTAGCCAGTCCCTGCCTTCAAGGCCCTCACATCTAGTGAGGGGAAGACAACACATAAAACGCTAAAAAGCCAAGGGACACAGGAGAGGGAAAGGTGCCGGGTTGGGCATTTGATGAGGTCCTGCAGCTGGATGAGAAAAAATATGAGCAGATGAGAGTTACAGAGTTCATGTCATATTGCAGAATGATGAAGTTTCTAGAGATTATGAAGGCCAGGAGAGTATTAGAAATGGTTCCGTGAATTCTCTCATTTTAATGGTAGAGGATCTGGAGGGAGCTTTCCAATGTCTACACTCCCCCCTCTCTAATCAGAGGGAAGAAGAGGTCCTACAAGCAGAAGAAATGAGTTTCAGTGTTGGTATAATAATAGTGATCATAACATATACATGGCGCCTACTATGCACCAGGCACTGTACCAATTGTTAACTCATTTGATCTTCACAGCCCTAGGAGATAGGTGCTATTGTTATCCCCATTTTACAGATGGGAAACTAAAGCAAACAGAGGTTAAATGACTTGCCTAGGGTCACACAGTTACTTAAGTGTCTGCAGCCAGATTTGAACTCAGGTTTTCCTGACTCTAGACCCAGTGCTTCATTCATTGTGCCATCTAACTGCCTTAAGTTTCTGGAGATGATGAAGTCCAGAACAGTGAAATGGAAATGAAGGAAATAGAGATCTTTCCTAAGGAAGGACTATGAGTTGCGCCCCCCTTTCCCCCCCCCCCCAGCCCCATTCCCCAGTCCATTGAGAGTTTTGGACTCTTGTTAAGGGCATAAGCAAAAACCATTTCATGACTGACCTTCTAAGTACAGAACACTATGAATTCAGATCCTATTGCATAAATCTATTTCTACGGGCAGGTAGGTGGCACAGCAGATAGAGCATCAGGTCTGGAGTCAGGAATACTTATCTTCCTGCATCCAAATCTGGCCTTAGACATTTACTAGCTGTGTGACTCTGGGCAAGTCACTGGACTTGCCTCAGTTTGCCTCAGTTTTCTCATCTGTAAAATGAGCTGGAGAAGGAAATGGTAAATCACTCCAGTATCTTTGCCAAGAAAATACCAAATAGGATCACAAAGTGAGACACAACTGGAAAAAAAAAAGACTGAATGACAAAACAACAATAACCTCTTAAACACAAATCAAGTTACATATGTATTAAATACAATCAGAGATGTTCGAAAAAATGAAAATTAGTCTGAGTGTACTCTGTCTAGACTTCCACAAAGTTGAAAAGGGTAAGGGATGAAGATAGTAACAGAGAAATATAAGGTCAAGTCCCTTTCAGGTATAAATGAAGTAGGCTCCCATTAGAAAAGATTCTTAGACTTTGAGCAATTTAATTGCATATGAAAAGATAAGTAGAGGCAGTGAACTTGCCCCAGGGAACAAACTGTCTCAGTAGTTTGTCTCATTTGCGTAAGACCTAACAGGAATTTAGGAAATGTAGTGGAGATAGTCATCATAAGTTAGAGTGAGGTCCTTCACTATGGGAACTCAACTCTAAACCAGGAAGCACATCTTTGTCCCAGGACCTTCTCCAGCATGACACTAGAGAGATAGCCTGGAATATTCTAATTAGCTACCCCCCTCAATGGACCTCTCTTCAGCAATTGATATCTGGACTTTTCCCTCAGTGTTAACAAAGTCCACATCTATCCCTAATATTCTCCATACCCCAATGATTCTGACTTCCCAACTGCCAATGTACAAATCCTCCTATTCCCTGTCACCAAATGTTTGCTCATTTTTTACCATTCACCTCAACCTTACTCCCATACCCCATACCCCATGTTCTACTCCAGATCTACCTACACTTTCTACCGTGGGCTCTGGAATTCCTTTTCCATAATTAACAATCTTGTTTAAATGCTACCTCTTTTCCTTTCTCACTATTTCCATCTTCTGGCATTCACTGAAATCTGGTTCCTTACTAATGACATTGCATCCCTGACTAGCTTTTCTAGTACTGGTCTCACTGTCACTCATAGTTCTAATTCAATGGTCAGGATAAGGGAATCAGAATACTCCTGGTTCTCCAAGGCTACTTTCAGATTCTTCCTCTACCACCATGGCTCAGCACCATCTTTTCCTTTGAGATTTAGGCTATATAAATTTGTCACTCAATTCAAATCCTAGTGACCATTGTCTATCGACCTCCATGACATTTGCCTTCTTTTTTCAATAAGTTCAGAGCCTGGGAATCTTTCTTTCCACTCTCACTCCTGCCCTCAACGAACATAGTGACTGCGATGTATCCTCATAAGTGAATTAGAAAAGAAAGACTTTTTTTAAAAGTCCACATATGCCAGTGAAGATTTTACCATGGAACAACTTGTCCTACAATCAATCATTCAGCATCAATATACATACTGATATATCCCCAAGTGCCTTAATTTCCCAGTTCCTCATTCTACTGAATTCCCATGAGTTACTTCTCCATTCTACATCAGCTATACTCATAGGTGGTTATACCCTTGATCTTACCATCACCCACAAATGTTATGCTTCCAACACTCATGGATTCCAAATTCCTCTATCTGATCATAATCTTATAATTCTAAACACTTCCTTAATTCCACTGCCTTCATCTTTCTCCAAGAGGATCTTTCTCTATTGTCTCCCTTCGCTCTTCAGTTTTTCTCTATCTACAGGCGTTTTCCCTATTGCTTACAAAGATGCCCATGTCATCCACATCCTTAAAAAAAACCTTTGTCTGATTTGACCATTCTTGCTAGCTTTTATCAGACATGTCTCCATCCCTTCATTGCTAAACTTTAAAGCCAAACTTGAACTCAGGTCTTCCTCACTTTAACCCTCTATTCTGTCCACTGTATTACCTCGATGCCTTCTAACTCACTCCCTAGCATTCTGGCCTCTGACTTCATCCTTCGACTTAAACTGCCTTCTCCAAAGTTACTAATGATCTCTTAATTACCAAATCTAATGGTTTTTTTTCTCAATCTTTAACCTTCTTGACCTCTGCAACATTTGGTTCTGTTGATCACCATCTCTTCATGGATAATCTCTCTTCTATAGATCCTGATGAACAGGACAAGCTATACCTCTCCCATACCCTGCCTGAGAGGTGGCAAATATCAAAGCTGGAGCCCTGAGGGAGCAACACTGGAGAAACCCCTGTCAACCCTAGACTAAGGGACTGCCCATTCTGAAAGGACTGTAACACATCCAACTGAAAGAACACTGTAATATCCAGCCAAGACTGTGGCTGGAGGTGGTAGTGATGGCAGCTGTTCATCAAAAAATGAGCCCTGAGATGTTAGCTGATTAAACTGTCCAACACAGATGCTGCGCTCTATATGCAACTAACTCAGTGTGGTCCAAGTTACCCTCCCACACCCACTAGCAAATTGACAGCTCCAGCAGAGACATTATCCCTTTCAGAAAAAAGAACAAAACAAAACAGGTGAGCCACCTGTCCAGCTGAGATGCTGTGGTCTGTGGGGAAGCTGTCCAGCATAGCAGTGGACTGATTTGTCTGTAACTAAAACCAACATCCTGTTCCACAGTCCACTTTGCAAAGACTATTCAGAGAAAGAAAGGACATTGAGGTCTTCCAATCCCAGAGTTGCCAATTACTTTGGACATGTGTTCCCTACATTTATGCCATTGTGTTTTAAATTTGTGCCCGCTCTTCCTCCTACAGACTGTGTGCTTTTGTAGGCGATCACATCCCAGCCAGGCTTTGGAGTGGCAATGTTTAGTAACTGCTGTTCTTGGAACTGCCATTTGATTTGAGTAAATGTCTTCTCTGAGATAATCGAGCCTACTGACTGATTCTTGAACTATAATTGTAGAAGCAGTCTTGCACAGGGTTACGCTGAGAACATGGGGTAACAGTCACCCCTCTGGGGACCCAACATGTCAATGTGACTGCTATGGGGATAGAGCCCAGAGGGAGTGCTTCATTAGAAAAGGTAGGCATTTTTTCAGAGTCAATGCTTAACTGTGAAGGTATTTTCAGGGAACAATTTCTATCATATCAATCAATCAACCAACTGGAATTTATTAAGCAAGTGCTATGCTCCAGGCACTGTGCTAGGTGGTTCAGAAAAAAGAAACAAAAAAAAAAAGACAGTCCTTATTCTCAAAGAGCTTACACACTACCTGGGGAGACAAAACATGTGCATACACACACAGAGACGTATACACACATACATACATCCTTATTTTATATATCACATGTGATGTGTGCATATATGTATGTTTGTACACATATATGTAAAGATATTGAGAGACAGATACACACACAAGACAGGCATTTGAGGAGAGCAAGAATGACTTCATACCAAAAGTGGTGAAGACAGTTTAGCTAATCAGTAGAGTGATGGAAGCTAAGTCAGCTGCAAAGCCTTGAAGAAAGAACGCCAGACTATTGGGTTTTATGGAGTGAGGAAAAAAATGCAAGAAAGTTTGGAACAGGAGGGGAGTGACTGGGAAAGGAGGGCCTGGTGAAATGACCCAGTAAGGGCTACTGGGCAGAAAAAAAAGAGCCATATGGGGAAGTGAGTAGCCATTTGAGATTGGAGGAGTGCAGAGCCAGATAGGGCTCAAGGTCAACCAGAGTTCCTTCATTCCTTTATTCAACAAGTATTTCCTAAGTGTTAGTGAGGAGGCTGGGAATACAAAGATAAAACGAAAAGCAGTCCATACCCTCAGGGAACTAATAGTGCTTCCTATGTACCAGGCACTGTGCCAAGTGCTTTACAAATATGATCTCCTTTGGTCCTCACAACAACCCTGAGAGGTAGGTGCTGTTATTATCGCCATTTTGCATTTGAAGAAACTGAGCCAGACAGAGATTAAGTAACTTGCCCAGAATCTCACTGCTAGTAACTGTCTTAAGGTGAATTTGACCTCAGTCTTCTTGAATCTAGGCTTAGTACTCCATCCTCTATACCACACAACTGCCTATGCACCAATAGATACACAGGTAAGTAAGTAGAAAATGAATACAAACTAAATAAAGTTTTTGACTATAATAGGCTAAGTGTGCATGGAAAAACAAAGAACATTTCAAATCCTTTTCCACCTCCATGATGGAGATGGCAGGGCCTCCCTAGATGTTTGAATGGACTACCCATAGCAAGCATTTCCAAACCCTGAATCCAGGCTTTGGGGACCACAGAATGAAGGATCAAAGCCAGTCTGGGAGTCATATTGGGCTGAAGGATGATGTCCGGCTGTGGCATACATCCCTAACCAGGTCAGTACAGCAGTCGATGTGCCTCCCCCAGAGCAGACTCCCAGAGAAGAGATAAAACTCAAACATAAACCCTTGGTGATAAGGTCAGCTCAGTGCCCTGTTTCAACTCTGGCAAACCTCCCTTACTCAGTAAACAGCAGGAACTTTGAACTTATCAGGGTCATATTTGCTGAGCAAATGGTACTTTGTGAATGATCTGATCTGGTGACCACCCAGTAAAGTGAAAAAAATTATCCCCTAGCCTTACTTCCTCTATAAAGTTAACTGTTTCTTGGGGTGGAGCTGTTTCTGATAGCATTTTGCCCTCTCTCAGCAATTTCTCTTTCGTTTTTTGGATGGTCCGTTTAGCTGGGTGTTATAGGGCAGGAAAGAAGCCCAGTACTCAGAATACAATAAAGGTAAGTAAGAAGGAGGATGTAAAGACTTGGTTTGGAAGTGGATGGTCAGGTCTGTACTCTGTCTGGGTCAAAACTATGTGATTCTTTAGTTATTAAAATAAGATTTTAGGGGTGGCTAGGTGGCACAGTGAATAGAGTTGGGAGGACCTGAGTTCAAATCCGGCCTCAGACACTTGACACACTTACTAGCCATGTGACTTTGGGCAAGTCACTTAACCCCAATTACCCTCCAAAAAGCGGGAAAAAAAAAAGATTTTGATTTGCAAAAAGATTTGCATTAGTTATAGTACTTTAAGGTTTCCACAGCACTACACACACATACACATACACAGGCATGTGTGTACATATATGTGTGTTTATATAGGCATACACATATATACATATATATGTGTATGTGAATGTATGTATGTGTATGTATAAAATTTGAGCCTTACAACAACCTTGAGAGGTAGTTGCCATTATTATCCCCTTTTTACAGGTGAGGAAACTGAGTCTGTGAGAGCTTAAGTAATACATCCAGGGTCGTAGACCTAGTAAGTATCTGAGATAAGATTTGAACACAGGTCTTACTGATTTCAAGTCTGAAGGTCTATCTCCTGCACTGCCTGTTTAAGTAAGCCATCACAGCCTGACTGTGACTGTTTAAATGGTCATCTTTCTCTCTCTCTCTCTCTCTCTCTCTCTCTCTCTCTCTTGCTTTTTGGAGGAAGGCAGGGCAATTGGGGCTAAGTGACTTGCCCAAGGTCATACAGCTAGTAAGTGTTAACTGCCAAGGCCAGATTTGAACTCAGTGTTCTATTCAGTGTGTCACCTAGCTGCCCTAAATCCAGGAATTCTTAACCTTTTCTGTATCATGGACCTCCTTGGCAGTCTGATGAAACCTATGGGATCCTTCTCAGAATATTTTTAAATGTATGAAATAAAATACATAAAATTAAAAGAAAACCAATTATATTGAAATATAATTATTAATTTAAAAAAAAAACAGGTTCATTAACCCCAAGTTAAGAACCCTTGATTGAGTCTAAGCCATTCTTTTTTCAAGAATCCCTTCTATAGCATATCTGGTAAATAGTCCTCTAATACAAAGATTAAAGTCATTCTTTAGTTGTGTCTGACTCATTGTGATTTTATTCCAGTTTTCTTGGCAAAGATATTAGAGTGATTTGTCATTTCCTTCTCCAGCTCATTTTACAGATGAGGAAATTGAGGCAAACAGGATTTAGTGACTTGCCCAGGTTGGTATAGTTAATAAGTGTCTAAGGCTGGATTTTAACTCAGATCTTCCTGACTCAAGGCCCAGCACCCTATCCAGTGCACCACCTCCTAGCTGCCCGTAGATAAAGATTACTACACATGAAACGTTTAGAGAGCAATATGAAGTCTTCTACGATCCAACCCCTTTCTTTATGTTTAGGGACTTTCATATACCTGTTGATACACTCCTCTCTCCAAACATTCTGGTATCCCTGTTCCTAATCTTCACTTTCGGTCCACTTTAATCACATATAAGGACAGTCATCCCTTTGTACCATCACCAGTGTCAATAATAACTGTAACTACTTCCATTATTTAACACTGAGATTCTCATTTTGAACTATAACCATCTTTCATTTCTCCTCCTAAAACTACTCTTTGTCTTTGATATGACATGTAGTAGTAATTTACCCCTCCCTCCTTTCCTAGGTCACCATCCTAGGTCAACATCTGGTCTGCTTTGAAATCTTCACTCCAACAAATTCAACTTTAACTCTCCCCTGTCCTGGAATCCCTAATGCTAATGTCCTATTATCTCTCATGCTGTTCTAAATCCCAGGCCAGGGTTACTCCCACTCTCCTTTTTCTCCATTACTAATATTGGCCAGTTCAGTGCCTTTGGAGGAAATCACACACCATGCTTACTGTATTCACTATAAATTGACTAACTTCACCTGGGCCTTCACACTCTACAGCAATCCCATGACTTCAGTGATCATCTTTATACAAGTGACTCCTACATCTGCATATCCAACTCTAATCTTTCCTGAGCACCATTTGCATATTTCCACTTGACTATTGAATATCTCCACCTGGCTGTCTTATAGGTGGCTCAAATTCAAGATGTGTAAAATAGAACTCATGATCTTTCCCCCATAATCCTGCACTCCCTTTAGACTTTCTTGTTTCTACCCAAGGCACCACCATCTTCTCAGTCAACCAGGATAGCAACCTAGGAGTCATTGTCAATTGTTCTCTCTCCATCATACTCCCATGCACACATGTAATCAGTTGCCAGGTCTAGTCAATTCTATCTCCACAACATCTTTCCACTCACACATCTACCCCCCTAATTCAGATTCTCATCACTTTTTACCTCTTCCATTACAGTAATCTACCAATTGGTGTCCCTGTGTCCAATGTCTTCTTTTCCCAATCAATTCTCCACACAGCTACCAAATTGATATTCTTAAAGCATAAGTCTAGCCATGTCAGGACCCTACTCAAGAATCTTCAGCGGCTCCTTATTGTCTGCAAGATAAAACAAAAATTCCTCAGCTTGACATTTAAATCTAGCTACAATCCATTTCTCCAGACATTTCTCATTACTTGCTTTCACATACTATATGTTACTGCCAAACTGGCTTATTTATTGCTCCCTATACACAACAGTCCATCTTCCACCTCCTTGTCTTTCTTTTTTTTAATTTATTTTATTTTTAATTTATGGAATAAAATAAGCATTTCCATAACATAGTACAAAAAAAATAATTGCACATGAAACTACAAATATACTATGCACAACTTGCTATTTCTTTCAAATATTCAACAAAATTATCATATATGTCTTTTCCTTTTTTCTTCTCTGGTCCTCCCTACCCCTACCCTAGAAATGACTGCCATTAGACACAAATAAGTGTGTATATATGTATGTGTGTATATATGTATGTATGTAAAATTATTCTATACATACTTCTATTGATAAGTTCTTTCTCTAGATGCAGATAGTATCTTTCTTCATATGTCCTTTATAGTTAATTTAGATATTTTTAATAGTCAAAATAACTTATTCAGTAAAAGTCAATACAAGTTAAAACAATATTGTTGTTACTGTATACATTGTTCTCTTGGTTCTGCTCACTTTGCTCTTAAATATTTCATCCAAGTCTTTCCATGTTTTTCTAAGATCATTGAGCTCATCATTTTTTATAGCACAATAGTATTCTGTCACTATCATATACCACAAATTGTTTGGTCATTCCCCAATGGATGGGAATACCTGCAATGTCCAGTTTTTGCCACCACAGAGATGCTATAAACATTTTAGAACATATAGGTTCTTCTCCTTTTCCCCCAATCATCTCTGAAAGTAGACCTAAAAGTGTCTTTCTATAGGATGCCCACCCCCCTTACCTGGAATGACCTCCCATCGCACTTCAATATCTAAGAATCACTAACTTTTTTCAAAGCTCACCTAACTTGCTACAGAATACAGGAAGCCTTTCCTTATCCCCCTACTATTTGTGACCAACCTGTGGTAGAGCATTCTAAGCTCATATTGGTCTGATCAGTCACAGTCAGACACACAGTCACAGTCAGACACACTGTTGACTCCAACATAATGATGCCATTTTGGTCCTCTTTGAGAATGAAGGACAACAACCAACCAACTTCTTAGCTACTCTTCTACTTACTAGTTTACTTCCCCAAGAGAATATAAAATCCTCAAGGACAAGAATGGTTTGTGTTCACTTTTCTATACCTAATGCCTAGCACAGTACCTTGAACTTAGTAAGATTTTAACAAATGCTTGTTGAATGAAATCTCTTGGAGATAGGGGAAGAAACAATAACCCTTCGTTTCTAGACTTTTCTATATAGATTAGCATCTTCCAGCAATAGCAACAATGAAATGTCCAGTGCCATGTCATAGGCCACTAGGTTCAGCTGGCTGATCAATATACCACTTATAACTCTGGATTTAAGACTACATAGTCACTGAGTTCCTGAGTCTTTGCTTTCTGAAAGTTGGTAGTGGAAGTAAAATACTGGCTCTTCCCACTAACTTTCACCTTGGTCAAAATCAAGAAAATGAATTGAGCAGACTGTGAAGCCATTCGTGCACGTTGGTTGGACTTGCGTAATTTTCTGTATTTAACCTTTTACAATTAGGATTGTTCATCTGTTGCTGCCCATACTCTTTCTTCAAAGATCACACTAATAAAAACTGACCTTTATGTAGCACTTTAAAGTGTTTGCAAAGTGTATCATGTATACTTTATCTTCTTTTTTTTTTTTAAACTTTACAATAACACTGGGAAGTTGGCACCACAGTTATCCCCATTTTACAGATAGGGAAATTGAGATAGAGTTAAGCAATTCAAACATAGACACACAACTAGTAAGTGTTGAAGATAGGAGGGGGATGGGTGGAATGTGACTGCAGGTGTCTCCTGATTATTACCCTTGACTCCAGCTACAACACTTTCCACTAAACCATGATGCCTCTCACTCCTGACAGAAAGAATCTTCTTCTTGAATAGGTACAGTTGGAAAACAACTGTTCTCGATTTGTAGAGAAGGTCACTGTTAACAGAAAGTAATGTTTGCTTGCTAGAACAAAGGGTTCCCCCAAAGTTGTTGCTCAAAGAGAGCTATGTAGCTTGTTCCATAAGCTTTAGTGCAGTTTAAAATCTATGTTAAGACATTCGGGACATCCTGAACAGACAGCTCTTGACTTGTGAAGCTAGTACTGTGTACTTCATAGATAGCATCCGCTTAATATTATTATTGCTCGACTAAAAGAGTGACTGACAAAGGATTGATAAGCCAGCTGCTTTATGATCATTTGGTTGAAGGTCTAGGCTACCCTATTGAAAAGTATACTTAACATATCTGTAAAATAAAACAACTCTCCCCTTCCTGTTTGGGTGTATTTCTACTTTAAATTAACATTCAGAATTTATTATTTCTATATTCAAAATCGAATTTTCAAATAAAAAATATTCAAAATCTCCTTTCATCATTTCTCCAACCATAGTCCACTCCATGGCTAAAACTGTTGAGGGGATAGTGTTTTCATTGGCATAGGGAATTCACAGTGAGAAAATTCCCTCTATCAATGCAAGTAGGCAGCTGTTGCAAAAAATGTGGTTTTAGAAAAGTGTTTGGTACATTGAAATATTAAGTGACATTCCTAGGGTCATATACCAGTATGTGCAAGGGTAGAACTTGTACCGGCATCTTCCTGGACCTGTGGCCAGTTCTCCAGTCATTATATAATGCTGACTCTCTGGTAAAGGTTCAGATTTCTTAACTGTCTGAATAAAGCTTTATCCATTATACAGGTGCAATTAATACATTTTACATAATAGAAGTAGTCCTAAAAAGTTGCCTGCAAACCAAAAATGTTTTCAAGTAAATACTTTTAGATACAGTAAAGGAATAATCTAGATTAATTCATTTATAATGCAAGTAAATCACTTTCCAATTTAGGTTTTGTAAAGTTGGATTTCTAGATATTGGGATTGCTTGAAATTGGGTATACCTGATCTGCCCTTATCTCCCACACTGTAGTTTTACCCAAAGCAAACTTGTTATTAATAATACTTTATATTTATATGCATTTCTATTAGTCACAAAATGCTTTCATATCCATTTTTTCATTTGATTGTCATTAGGAAGTTAGTGATTGCTCAAGATCACACAGACAGAAAAGTTAGAGTAGAGATGAAAACCCAGGTCCTCTGATTGTACATTTACTGTTCTTTCTACTACAATGCCCTGTTCATTTGAAGACCTAGTTAGTGAAAGCTGCTGGATGGAATTCTGCTAAAAGCTTTGTTACCAGGTGTTGAAAGCACAGAAAATATTGTATACTGTATGTTTTAACTACTGTTCATTTTCTGTTTAAAATAGGGGGTCTTAATTTGGGGTCTATGAACTTTTTTTCTTTTGACAACTGTTTTTTAATATAATTGTATTTCTTTGTAATCCTACACATTTTATTTTATGCATTTAAAAATATGATTCTGAGATGGAGTCTATAGACTTCAGCAGACTGCTAAAAGGGCCCACAACACAAAAAAGGTTAAGAACCTGTGGTGTAAGGGTGGCTAGGTAGCACAGTTTATAGAGCAATGGCCCTGGAGTTAGGAGGACCTGAGTTCAAATGGTACCTCAGACACTTGACTCTTAACTAGCTATGTGATCTTGGGCAAGTCACTTAACCCCAATTGCCTAGCCTTCCTGCCTCCAAAAAAAAAAAAAAAGGAACCTCTGGTATAAAGGAGTAAGTGTTTTATAGGATAGATTCTCTGGGAGTCCTTATCATTGCTGCTCTAAATGTTATTCTTTGGTGCCAGAGACGAGACTGAAAGAATACTTAAGTATAGCTGGGCTTCTGTGTACAATTCAAGGTGTTACCTGGAGTTGGCCTTAGATCAAGATTAGCTTCCAACACTTCCTAAATTACAGGATATCATCTGCAGATGACCCCAGATCTATGAGTGCCTTGCCTATTCACTAAGTTTGATAAAATCCTCATTTGCTAATATTCAGGGTAAAATGGAAGACTTTTTTTTTATCCTCCCCAACACACACCTGTGTGTTTATTAGAGTAGGGAAATACTAGTAAGTAAATTCCTTCTGCCAATGGAGATTTGCAATTTATAGCCTTAGAGAGTTGCCTAGGGCTCCTTAAAGTTTAAACAATTTACCCAGGTTCATAAATGTAGGATGTGTGAGAGGCAAAACCTGAACCCAGATTTTCCTGACTTCGAGTCCACTTTATTTGTTTCAACTATATTGTAATTAAAAAGACTTTTCCTGATAGTGTGGTTTTCAAAGGCCAATTTAAATATGCACATGAATATAAATGTGTTGCTATTTTAATAATTTTTTAATGTCTTATGTGTTTAAATCGATATTTTTAGCTTGCACTGCACTTTTTAAAGTTAACGGGTTAGTGCTCATGTTACAAAGAATAATTAGAAAACTCATGAAGGAAAGCCATTTAATTCTTCTGTGATGAGAAAGTCATTTAACATCTTTCTGTCTCAAACAACTCTCTCAGATGGCCTAGAAGTTGTGAACAGCAGCAGAGTTACTCTGGATTCTTGAAAGCTATGCCAGTAAGGCACAAGCTCTGACCAATACCATGGAGTTAGAAAACTATGAGTGCACCAGCAGCGGCACATAAGTTTGTCATGCAAAGATGCACCTGGCTGTGTAGAAAGGGGCCCACTTACAGGTCCATCACAGAGCAATGAATTTTTTTGGCCACAGAAATTTTTGAAGACCATATACTAAGTTGTGGTAGAAATACCAATGCCAACAAAATCACATATTCTTGAAATGTGCATATATGTCAAGAAAATGTCTCCTCTCTCTCTTTCACACACACACATTTATATGTATATGTAATATATATATAAGAATACCTTATATGAGATGTAGATACATATACATACACATATACACATGTTTTCAAATATGTGTGTGTGTGTGTGTGTATATATACATATATTTAATGTGTGTTACTAGAAGCAAAAGAGAATAGAGATTCATGATACTTTTTGAGTAAGGGAGTAACATGACCAGATATTTTTTAGGAATATTACTTTGACAGCTATAGGATAGACAGACAGATAGGTAGATAGATAGATAGATAGATAGATAGATAGATAGATAGATAGATAGATAGATAGATAGAGATAGATAGATAGATAGATAGATAGATAGATAGATAGATAGATAGATAGATAGATGATAGATAATTTATTAATTACTTACTACATGCCAGGCATTGTACAAAGCACAGTGGAAATACAAGCACAAGCAAACAAGACATTCCCTACTCTCCAGAAGCTTACATTCTAATGAGGATAGATAACACATGTATGTAATGGTAATGGGAATTTGAAGATCTTTACAGCCCCTTAATAAGCCTAAATTAAATTTGAGGACCTTTCCTGATTTGAAAATATACTCTGCCTTTTAATATGCTTCATGTGCTCACCTGGAGACTGTGGTGGGAGGCTTGTTTTTCAGGAAGGCACAACTTTTGTTATTTTGTAGTCAAGTGAGTCATTAGAGTTGTGATGTTCTCTGACTCTGAAGAAGGCTATATATATTCTGAGGCAAGGTTTTGCCTTGGGGCTCACTTGGGGAAGAGTTGTGTGATTTGGCCAGATGAGACTCTGGACAGCTGTTGAGCCCCGGGCTTTGAAAACCCACATGTTGGTGTTTCTCTCTCTAGTGGCTAACTATGTATGGATGTAATGGTCAGACAGATAGAAGCCCTGTCTGTTAAATTGTGTTATTTTCTCTTGTATTCTCTGAAGTTCCAGGTGCTGACTTTTTTTTTCCTGAACTAGGTAAATGATGTATGTTTGATTGATTGAAAGTAAGATTGTTAATTAACCCTTTTGGAGTTGCTTTCCTTTAGAAAAGCAGATTAAAGAACCTGTGCTAGCAGTCATCTTGAGTATACTAGGGTGCTTGCTGCTACAATGTATAAAAGAAGCTGGAAAGCTGGAGTGGGATATTATCTCTCTGAAGAAAGGTACCTAGAGGGGTGGCTAGGTGGCGCAGTGGCCCTGGAGTCAGGAGGACCCAAGTTCGGTTCCAGCCTCAGACACTTAGCACATACACACACACACACACACACACACACACACACACACACACACACACA
>NW_027186390.1:33566-59465 GCF_028583685.1 Petaurus breviceps papuanus
ACACACACACACACACACACACACACACACACACACACACACACACACACAACACTAGCCATGTAACCTGGGGCAAGTTAGTTAACACCAATTGCCCTCCAAAAATGTTAAAAAAAAAAAAAAAAGGTACTTAGAAAGGAGGTGGAGAAGAAGTGCAAAGAATAAGCTTAGTGGGAAGTGAATTGAGCACAGCTAGGACCTTTCTTGAAGTGTTGGGTCCAGGGGCAGCTAGGTGGCACAGTGAATAGAGCAACAGCCCTGGAGTCAGGAGGACCTGAGTTCAAATTCAGCCTCAGACACTGAACACACACATACACACACACACACACAAAATAGCCATGTGACCTTGGGCAAGTCACTTAACTTCAATTGCCCCACCTTTCCCCCCCCTCCAGAAAGAAAGAGAAAAAGGAAGGAAGGAAGGAAGGAAGGAAGGAAGGAGGGAAGGAGGGAAGGAGGGAAGGAAGGAAGGAAGGAAGGAAGGAAGGAAGGAAGGAAGGAAGGAAGGAAGGAAGGAAGGAAGGAAGGAAGGAAGGAAGAGAGAGAGAGAGAAAGAGAGAGAGAGAGAGAGAAAGAGAGAAAGAGAGAAAGAGAGAAAGAGAGAAAGAGAGAAAGAGAGAAAGAGAGAAAGAGAGAAAGAAAGAAAGAAAGAAAGAAAGAAAGAAAGAAAGAAAGAAAGAAAGAAAGAAAGAAAGAAAGAAAGAAAGAAAGAAAGAAAAATGTTGTGTCCAACTAAGGCTTACCAGTCAAGGAAGTGGAACCTCATGGTAAAGGTTACTCCAGGGTAACAAGGCAGCTAGTGAAGGGTAATGAAGTCCAGAAAGTGAGTTGGTCAAGAAGTGAAGTGAACATTGGAAAGGGGAGAAACAAAGTAGGGAGACCAGTTAGAATACTACAGAGTCTGAATTAAAGTGGTATCTGTGTGATTGAATATAGTGAGAGGAAAGGTCTAGGAAGAGTGAAGTCAAAGATGATCCTGAAATTTTAAACATGGACAACTGGAAGGAGAGTGATGCCCTTAAAAGAAATAAGGAAATTAGGAAGATATATGGGTTTGGAAAGAAAGATGAGTTCTATTTGGGACATGTGCTTGCGCTCTAGGACATTCAGTTGTGAATGCCCATCATTTCCACAGATTACTCCTAGATAAGGGTTCTTAGGTGGTGACATGAAACTGGAGCTCAGGAGAAAGAATAGGACTGGTTGTATAAATCTAGACCTGGGATTGTTACCCTTTTTTGCATCATAAACCCCTTTGATAATCTGGTGAAGCTTACTACTACTAAGGATTATAAACTATATTCATATTGAAGAAAATGCCCAAATTTAATTAGACTTCAATATAAATAAAGGTGTATATCACCCAGCCAAGTTCATGGACCCCTTGAAATCTTTCCATGAGAACCACATTAGAACTCCTGATCTGTGTGTAATCTGTTGAGATGATATTGAACCTGTGGGACTTAATGAGATCACTTAGATATACAGTGTAGACAGAGAAGAAGGCCTGGGAAAGAGCCTTGAATACAGTCAAAATTGGGATAGTAATCCAGCAAAGGAAACTGGAAAGGAAGCATCAGACAGGTACAGAGGGAACCTAAAGGTAGTTAATAGTCAGATACCTAACCAGGTAGTTAATAGTCAGATGCTGCAGAGGGGTCAAGAAAAAGGACTTTTAAAAAAGTCATTATATTTGGGAATTCGTCAAGCTAATTGACTCCTTAAAAACTTCATTTAACTTAAATCAATGAGCAATTTAGAATCAAGAATGTTAGAGCAGAAAGGGCCCTTAGAGATCATTTAGTCCAAGCCCTTCATTTCATAGATGAGGAAGCTTAAATCCAGAAAGGTTCATGATCACAGTTAGTGACTTGCAAGAGAAACCACAATTTCCTCCTTTTCCTCACCTTGCTTCCCTGTAAACTCAGTTCAGTTCTGTTTCCTGAAACAAACCTCAAACAAGGTTCTAGAATCATATTGAATGGCATCAGTCTCCTTGGACTCATATGCTAAGTCAACAATGGTAATTATGATGCATTTATCTGGAGAGTGAATGGCTACATTAGTGTCCTTTTGGTAAACGTGATTAATTCAAGAGTTATCCTCCTGGATACATGGCACTCTTTCCTGACTGCTCCTACAAGGGTTTGGGAAAGCAGTAAAACACGAAGTCTTGGGGATGTGCCTGCAAAACAAACTCAGGTGAACTCTGCTGTCCAGATGGAATAGCTTTAAGGAAATGAGTGGTTGCTTACAGGCCATAGGAAAATAATTGATATACTCTTCAAGTGTCTGACTAATATCCTTTGTCTAAAATTTCATCTGGTCTATGACATGTTTGATTTATCATGTCAGGCCTACCTCCATTGAAGGACCAATGAAACGGGACCCTAGGAGACAAAGACAAACTGATTCATGTCATGCTAGCAATATGTCTATTGAAAAAGAGGGGTGGTCAGGTTGGCACTGGTCTTAAAGCACCATTAATGAGCATGGAGTATAAAGAGGCACTGGTCAGCTGATTTCAGTGAAGAAGGGCAGAAGGCAATTAACGATTACGTGCACAACATGTGTGCACAACATGAGAAACAATCGTGTTTTAGGAATTGCTTGGGGATTGAATGGCTCCTTTAAAGAAAAAAGCAAGAATGGGTTGAGCTGCATTCATTAACTGAAACAAAATCAACCTCCTCCCCTTTCTGAAGAGAGCACCTTGTCTGTGCCAACCAATCAATCAGTCAACTGGCAACATTGATAGGATGTGATAACAGAGGCCACCTTACCATAATTACACTCCTATGCATTGTACATGTGCAAAGAGATGGATTTTCACAAAGGAAACAATTTATGAATCAAAAAAAAAGATTTAGGGAATCCTGAATTGGAAAAGAAAGGACAACCTACCTATAAACTTTTCAAATCTAAATAGGTTGCAAGGGTAAAAAGGCAGCAGTGAATGTCAAACTCTTGGCATGAAATATACAAAAAGACATAAGCATAGTCTCTCTGTCTTACTTTATTTCTCAATCTTCCAAGGACATAGGAATTGCACGGTAAGATTATTCTGAGGTGGTGTGCGTGTGTGTGTGCGCGTGTGCCAAATAAGCAGCAAACTAATGACTAGTCTCCTAAAGAAACATTGAGAGAAGATGGTTATTTCAAGGGGGAAGAAAATTAAATTCAATACAAATATTTGCAACTTCTGAGGATGCAAAGACACTGGAAAAAGTTACTGCCCTTGGGGTGACTAGATAGTGCAGTGAATAGAGAACTGGCCCTGGAGTCAGGAGGACCAGAGTTCAAATCCAGCCTCAGACACTTAACACACACACACACACACACACACACACACACACACACACACACACAAAACTGTGTGACCTTGGGCAAGTCACTTAACCCCAATTGCCCTACCCTCCTCCCTTCAAAAAGAAAAAAGTTTCTGCCCTGAAGGAGCTCGTGTTCAGCTGGGGCAGATACAGCCTGCACATAGATAAGAAGAGGGAGCAGTTGTTGGAGCACTCATGAAGGGGAGGATCAGAAAAGGCCTCATGTAAGAGGAGCCTTGGATGGAGTTAGAGATTCTAAGAGGCAGAGGTGAGGAGGAAGAGCATCATAGGCACAGGTGACAAAGGGAGAAAATGGAACATCATAATGAGCACCATTGGGAGGCCAGTGAGGCTGGGATGTAGCATGCCTGAGAGGGAAAGAAAAATCAGGGTGCAACTCACTGGGACTACCTCAGTGAAATGAGTAGAGTCAGCGCAGTGACAATGATTTACATGCATACAGCATTCGACAAGTACAAGCATAACTAGCACAAGTATTATTATCCCCATTTTACTGATAAGGAAAGTAAAGCTCAGAAAGGAGAAGCAACTTGCCCAAAGCCAGTAGAAGTCAGCGAGGTTTTCCACCTTCACGTTCAGTGAACTTGCCACTAACCCATGCTGCTTTGGGTCTGATCATTCTGGTTGCCTTGATCATTGAAGAGGACAATGGCACGATCAGTCTGGCCTCAGTTGGGGATGCAAATGATTCAGGTGCTGAGCTTGTCGGCCCCAAGCCACATGCAAAAACTGCCAGAGAGCTCATTAAAGTGGATAAAGGAGACCTACACTGAAAAGTCCTCAAAGGATATGGTGGATAAAACAAATGCTCTCCCAAACACAGCTGCAGGCTGTCAAAATCCCCAGCCACACTCTATGAGCAATCACAGGGAGCGGCAAGTAGAGACAGCCTTGGGTGCCAGGAGGGGAAAGCAAGCCCCAGCTGCATGGCCCTGCGCCACTGCCCTGCCACCTGCACCTGCTGCTCTCCCAGCCCTGCACACTCACCTGTGTCTTCCCCACATCCTGGGAGGCTGGGTCTGCTTCAGTATGCCCCAGGAGAGGAGGAGGGCAGGTTCTTTCCAGAAAGATCATTGATACCTAGAAGACATAGTAAGCCTTACATTGTGGTTAATAATAAATCTCTCCTCTTAAAACACACACACACAAACACACAAACACAATTCAAAAAGGGCAGTCTTTGGGGAGGTATTAGGAAATGAGCTTATTAATCAATCAGGCATTAGTTGTAGAGATTCTTATGATCTGATTTCTACTGAGAACATAAACACATTACCCAGTGAGACTTTCCTGGCTTTTCTTAGGTCTCTGTCAGCAGTCAAGTAAAATTCCTTCTTTAATCTTATAGACGATGTTCAATACACCAAAGCAATTGCTTTCTTTGCTCCTGTCCAAGAACTAACCTTCACAAAGAGGCCCTCTCAACAGTCCCTCCTTTTCCATCTCCCCTCTAGCATCCTTTTATTTTCTTTTCTCTGAAAACCATAGACTGTTTCCATCTTTATTTTCTCATTTACATTTGTCTTTCTATTAAGCTTGAGAAAGTGGAATGTTTAAGGGTCACATCCATCCCCTTAAAGATTCTTTCAAAGAGGCTATGCTTTCCTTCCAGAAAGTATCTTTTGCTTGGTGTAGTGGTGAGAGATTAGTAAACAAGGTGAAATGATGGAGCAGAGACCCCCATCATTGTTGATCATATCAGCACTCTCCATAATTTGGAGAGCTGAAATGAGGGTGTGCCAAGAGACTTGTTTTACAAAAAATGAGTTCTTTACAAGAACTCTGTGATTCTTGGGAAAGGGACATAAAGAGAGTGAGGGACCCGTGGTAAGGCAAGTTTGCAAAAAAGAATCGGGATTTTTGGTTCAGAGTAATGTTTAGTATCACAGACTCATAGAATCAAAGTTGGAAGGGACCTCAGAGATCATTTAGTCCAAACCCCTCATTTTACAGATGAGGAAACTGAGGCCCAGAGAAGCCAAGTGACTTGCCCAAGATTATACAACAAAGGGAGGATTCAAAGAAACACCCTCTGATTCCAGAGTATTTCCCCAGCTCCATGCTCATAATACCTTCCCTGTTCTCTTATCTCAATAAAAAAGAAAAAAATACCCCTTCTGTATTGCTTCATCATGATACTGTCTTTTCACTAAACATTTTGCACCTTTCATATTGAATGTTCATGAAAGACATGTTGCTTCTGGCTCAGACTAGGACAGATAACAGAGCTTTGAAAGTTTGTTGACCCCACTATCGGCCATTATACTTAAAGACTTACAGAGGATGAGTTTAAAATCAACCATTAGTTCATTTGGGCTATAGTCCTTCACAATGGGTCTAGGCTTGCTGCTGCTACATGTAAGTTCTCTCCCTACCCGGATGGAGGTCTTATATTTCTCAATCTATTTGTTTTAGAAGTAAAAGTCAATGATGCTTAATGTTAAGAAATAGAAATGGAACATAGTAGAAAATTGGATTTGGAATCAGGGGATTTGGCTCCAAATCCCAGCTCTTATTAGATATTTGACCCTGGACAACTAGCTTCCTTCTTAGAGCCTCAGCTTCCCCATCTTTAAAATGAAGATAATAATACTTGGACTATCTACATCATGGTGGTGTTATAAGGAAAGCACCCTACAAACCTCAACACTTCAGTATTCCATTAGCTCTCTTGTTCTAGAATAAAAGTTTAAGACTTTGAATAAAGTTAAATTGAATCAAGATACATAGAAAGTGTAACACTAGAATTGAAAAAATCAATTCCCCAATTAAAAGATGGCAGAGATTCATTGATTTCTAGATTATAGCTAAAAAGAACCTTAGTGGTCACCTGTCTATGCCTAGAGAATAGAGGCAATAAACAGAATCTGATGGGGTGGGCAGGATCAATCAATCAACAAGTCTTTATTAAATGCCTAGACACTGTGCAGAAAAAAGATGAAAGTTCAGAATGAGTCACAAAATCTCATTATCTCAGACTTGGAAGGGATCTCACAGGCCAATTATTCTAACCTATACTTGAGCAAGGATCCCCTTCACAGCCCACCTGACAAGTGGTCATCCAGCCTTTGCTGGAGGACCTCCATTGAAGTAGAATCCACTCCCTACCAAAGCAGCCTATTACACATTTCCACAACTCTATTTTTTAAGGATGTTTTCGTTTTGTTTTATTTTTTTAACATTCAGTTTAAATTTGCTGCTTTGTAACTTCTTCTTTACTCCTCTGAAGCCACAAAGAACAAAATGAAATCCCTCAGTGGTGTGATTTGGCAGCTAAAAAAGCAAACATTAATCTAGGTTGCATTAAGAAAAACATAAGACCCAAAAGATGGGTCTGATAGCCCTGTGTAACAGCAAGCACCCCAGCATATGCAGGATGGCTGCTAGCACAGGTTCTTTGATCTGCTTTTCTAAAAGAAAGCAACTCAAAAGGGGTTAACAATCTTAGTTTAATCAAACATAATATCATTTACCTAGTTCAGGGGGAAAAGTCAGCACCCTGAACTTCAGAGAAAAATACAAACAGAAATTACAAACAGACAAGAAAATACAGACAGAGAAAATAACACAATTCAATGGACCAACAGGTAGGGCTTCTAGCTGTCTGACCATAACATACCTACATAGTTAGTTACCAGAGAGAGAAGCACTAAGATCTGGGTTTTCAAAGCCAAGGAGCTCAACGGCTGCCGAGAGTCTCATCTGGCCAAATCACCCATCCCTTCCCACAAATGAGCCCCAAAGTAAAATCTCACCCCAGGGAGTATATAGAGCCTTCTCCAGTGTCAGAAGACATCACAACCTGCATGATCCACTGTCTAATTACAAAGTAACAAAATGTGGGCCTTCCTGAAAAACAAGCCTCCCCTCAGCAAGCTTCTCTTGTTGGGCTCCAAGTGAGGCCCATTAGGGGCAGGGAAGATCTTCAAATTCCCTTACCATTATACCATGCTACATCCTGCTCTTCTCCATCCACATCTGGAGTACTTTGAGGTAGCCCCTATTAAGAAATACATAGACAAGGGGCGGCTAGGTGGTGCTGTGGATGGAGTCAGGAGGACCTGAGTTCAAATCTAGCCTCAGACACTTAACACAAAAAACTACCTGTGTGACCTTGGGAAAGTCACTTAACTCCAATTGCCCTCTAAAAAGCAAAAAAAAAAAATGCTGTCATAAATATTTAGGGGCGGCCAGGTAGCACAGCGAGTAAGAGCACTGGTCTCAGTGTCGGGATGACCTGGATCAAATCCGGGCTCAGATACTCAGCACCACACCCAGAAATAACTGGCCGTGTAACCTTGAGCAAGTTACTTAACCCTGATTGCTTAACAAAAAAAAAAAAGAAAAGAAAAAAAAATACATAGACAAACCAGAGTGTATGCAGAAGGTAACTGGGATAATGGAAGGATTGGAGAACACTGCATCAGAGGATCAGTTGAAGGATGTAGAGATTTTTACCCTAGAGAAAAGAAGACTGGCGAAGGGGAAGGGGGAAGAGGGAAGAGATGAAAGCTTTGTTTTTTCTTCAGGTATTTGAAGGATTGTCACATGCAAGAGGGATTAGATTAGTCCTGTTTATTCTTTGAGAACAGACTGAAGAGCAATGAGCAGAAGTTGCCAAGGGACAGATCTAAGTATGACATAAGGAAAAACTGCCTCATAATTCAAGAGGTCCCAAAAGTGGAATAGGCTGCCTGGGAAGGTAGGCAACTACTTGCTGGGGATATTGTCAAAAGGATTCTTCTTCAGATACAGGTCATACAAGATGACTTGCAAGGTCCCTTATAACACTGAGATTCTGTGGTTCTGTGACCCCACAGATCCAGGAGCTATCTTCAGGCCATATTCTAGCTCTGAAAATGGTAGTTCTCCGAAGGCATGGATTGTTTTGAATCTTTGTATCCCCAGCAGGGGGGACTCACATCTGTGACATAGTAAACATTTAAGAAATGCTTATTGAATTAGATTTAATGGCAGAAGAAATATATATCCTCCCTGATAAGGAGCAAGAAAGAATGACCTTTCTGAGGTGCCCCTTTTATACACTAAGTGCTCTTGAAACACCGCAAGAATTGCTGGGTGGAATTTATAACAGAAAGAAATTCCTGTCTTTGTGGCTCCCTTGGCATTCAAAGGTTATGCTCCTCAAAGCTCTTAAATACTTGATCTTAAGATCAAGTTTAACCATGGAAACACTTTGTTGCCTCATGTATATGATACTTGAGTCAAACTGAATGAAATATTTCACCCATTTTCCTTCTTTCCTGCCTTTTTTCATTTACCTGCAACTTTCCTTCCACTGCTGTGTTGGTATCTTAATTATTTAAGACCAAGATCAAATGTCCCTCCTCTGGGAAAACTTCCTTGATCTTTCCCAGTTTGGTGTGATGTCTCCTTCATTGATAATATAAGGGTGTTCTATATTCCTTTTACGTATCTACCATATTCTATTTTGTTTTTTATTTTTCTGAGTATATGTCTTATCTTCCTTCCCAGATTACAATTAACTCAAGGCAGGGATGGTTTTAAAATTAGATTTTTATAGATATTTTTTTTTTACATCACCTAGATTTCTCCCTGATTTCCTCCTGCTCCCCTTCTCTCTCATATGTTATAACTTTTTTAGAAAAAGAAAAGGAGGAAGAGAAAAAAATCAGCAAAACCAATCAATACATTAAAAAATTTGATATTCTCTGCAATGTTCTGCACCTGTGGACCATGACCTCTACAAGGAACTAGAGGGAGATATCTTCTCCTAGCTCATCTTTGGGGCCAAGCTTGTTCTTTCAAATTTCACAACATTCAGTTTCAGTTTTCTTGTGGTCTTCATTCTTTCCATTTACATTATTGTAGTTGTGTTCTACAGTATACTGTTTTCCTGGCTTTGCTGACTTCACTTGGCATCACTTCATATAACCTTTTCACTCCTTTGTAAATTCAGCATGTTTGTCATTTGTCATTTCAGCACAATAACATTGCATTGCATTCGTGTACCACAATTTTTTTGTCCATTTTCCAATTTATAAACATATATTTTGGTTCTGGTTCTTTACTATCACAAAAAGTGGTCCATAAATATTTTGGTGTATATGGACCATGAAAAAAAAGGTAAATCATATACTTTTCATTGCTGTAGTGGGAGAATAAATTTTTAGCAAAAGAAAAAATGATAGAGGCAATTACAAAATACAAAATTGTTACTTTCAATTACATGAAATTTAAAAGGTTTTGCACAAGCTAAATCCACAAATTTAGGATAAGAAAGGAAATGGTAGACTAGGGGGAAATCTTTACATCAATTATCTCTGAGAGGGCAGCTAGGTGCTGAAGTGGGCAGAGTACCATGCCTAGAGTCAGGAAGACTGAGTTCAAACCTGACTTCAAACACTTACTAGCTGTGTGACCCTGGGCAAGTTGCTTAACCCTTTTTGCCTCAGTTTCCTCATCTATAAAAGGAACTGAAGAAAGAAATGGCAAACTACTCCAATATCTTTGCCAAGAAACCCCAAAAGGAGAGTTGGAAACGACTAAAAATTAATAAACAAAAATAACATCTAAGGTATAGAGACAACTAACAGAAATTATGTAAGACCAAGAGACCTCAGGAGAGAAGCAGAAACAATGTAAACAAACAGTCCTAAAAATAAATTTAAAAGAATGGCAAACTATTAACAACCATAAGAAAGAATGCTCCAAATCACTAATAATACTACTGCTAATAATAGCATTTATGTAGTGCTTAAGGTTTGCAAAGCATTTTATGTTATCTCTTTTGATCCTCACAATAGCCCTGTAAAATAGGTGGTGTTATTTGCCCCATTTTACAGATAACGTAACTGAAGCTGAGGGAATGCCTCCATCTTGAGAATTACAGTTTTAATCTCAGTAACAGGAAACACTGGCAGAAAAGACAACAGAAAGATGTTGGCTATCTGAGATTGAGGAAAGAGCATCATTGGAATGGTAAAAGATAAAGAAGGGAGACTGGACATACTAAAGGAAAAATTCTATATTACAAATATTTCCTAGATATTTCCTGTTATAATTAAGTTTTTAAAAATCCTGCTGTAGGTGGTAAAAGTGTGGCAAGATCCTTAAACAATTCAAAGAAGATACTTTCAATAATCAATTAATTAATTATTAATCAAATTACTTAATTGTTAATTAAATAATTAAAACAATACAAAGAATATGGCAACAAAGGGAGGCAACTTGTATCCATATGTTTACACCTGGAAAGAAACTGAGACTGACATAAATGGGAACCAGTGCCACATGTGATGATATACCTTTGTGTTTCTTTCTATTCCTTCCTAGCTTTGGTTTTCATGAGAATCTGTTACCAGTCAGATCTCTGGGTAGATTCATATGCTAACTCCAAGGGGACAAGAACCAAAAAAAAAAAAAAAAAAAGGGAAAAAATGAGTAATAAGGGCAGCTAGGTGGCACAGTGAATAGATAGTGAAGATAAAACATATACTCAGGCAAATAAAAAAACACAATAGAATATGGTAGATATGTAAAAGGAATATAGAACACCTTTATATTAGCAAAAGCACCTACCCTGGAGTCAGGAGGACCCTGGAGTCAGTTCATATATGACCTCACACACTTGACACACTAGCTGTGTGACCTTGGGCAAGTCACAACCCCAATTACCTTGCCTTCTTCCCTAAAAAATAAAAAAAAGAAGAAAAATAAATATGCTTTTGCTCTTTGTATCTTCATTATCTATCACAAGGCCTGAAACATAAGTGACCTATAAGTGCTGGTTGACTGCCTAACTTGCTTTGGGAGGATGCTCATGTGTCCTTAACAGGGCTAGATGTGGGAAAAATTACACTATAGACAGAATTTCTTCTTCAATACCTCCAATATCCCTTCTGTCTTTCCCATTCCAGTGATGCCCTTTCCTGCATCTCAGACATCCCAAACCCTCCTGTTGTCCTCTCTGCCCCTGAGAAAACCTATTCTTTCTTCTCAAACATTCTTTCTTACTAAGGTGTGTATGACTAATAGCAGCCTAAAGCCTCCTCTTTCTCAGAAGTGTTTATGTGGCAGCACACACACTCAATGGGGATGGGGGAGGGGGGAAACGGGACTTATTTAGCAGACCTCCCCAGGCCTCAAAAATCACACTATGTAAGGCCACAACTAATCCACCTATGGATAAGGCAAGTCCTTCTCTTACCACTGAAAAGAGATGGGAACTGGCCATGGTGGGGAAAAACTATATGAATGGACACAGTGTTATATGTGAGTGAAATGAAGCTCATAAAGTACAGATTTAGAGCTGGAAGGGACATTAGAGGTGGCCTACTCTAGTCCTCTCATTTTATGAATAAGGAAATTGAGGCCCAAAGAGGGCAACGTGTTTTGTGTCATTTGGGTGTGTTGCCTTAGAACATAAACTCCTGGAGGTGCAGGCCTTTCTGGGGTGCCCCTTCTATACACTAAGTGCTCTTGAGACACCATAAGACTTTCTGGGTGGAATTTATAACAGAGAAAGAGATTCCTGTCTTTGTGGTTCCCTTGGCGTTCAAAGGTTATGCTCCTCAAAGCTCTTAACTATAGCAGCTAGAGCTGTAAATACAAACTAATACCGAGACAGGCATGAGGGACTGGTGCTAATGCTAACTGTGAATTAACGTGCACCAGGAAAGGCAAAGGGGCCCCAGCTTTCTCTACAGCAGGCTTCCCACCTGGCTTGCTAATCCTCCTACTCCCACAGTGGCTGTTCCATCGAGTGGATATGACTGCCTCAGCAGCAGCTTGTTGGCTACCAGACCTTATCCCAGAAAAGTCTTCTTATCCCCCAGCAGACCAAAGTTAAAACTGAGTTTGCCCTGGCTGCCCTGGCATTGAGCTTTTTACCTTTCCAGAACCATTCAAACAGCTCTAGTTTGGTGCAGTATTCTTGGTGAACCCAGGACTCGTCTCTGACCAAAGGAGGGACTTTTTTTGGTGTGCATTCCTCCTGAACATGATGATGTCATTCTTGTCCCATACCCTGGAATTCTGAAGGGAGGCCACTGGGTTGCAAAGGTTGAAGGACTTAAAAGGCTTAAACAAACAAATGGTCTTCATTACTGGAGAATTTAAGGAAACCAATTTCCGAAACTTTTATGGGTATAGCCCTCCTTACTCAGATGCCTAGGACTTGTTCCAGTTTACGAGGAATCTTTGGGAGATTGAGACCACTAGTGGCCTGTTCCTTCTCGTGCCATTAATTTTTTTAGCAAAGGGTTGTTTTGGATTTCTTTTAGTTGACTATTTAATGAGAGACTATGTATTGAAATACTGCTTCTAATTTGGAGATATAAAGTCAATCTTTACTATTTACTATGGAAAATGAAGTAGGAAGAGGGCTGTACTTGCAGAAGGAAACTTAAACTGAACTGGGAGTATTCTCTCTGTACCCTGAATTATTGTAGGATGGTGAAAAAACTAGGTCATCAAATATAAAGGTAGTGATTCACCAGCAAAATGGATAGAAAGCGAAGAGAATAAATGAGTCAGAAAATATTTCTATTTTCCGTAGAATAGAACAGGGCTGGACTACTCAGTAGCCTGGGGAAAACACATCCTGTTATCACTTTTCCAAAGAGGCCAGAAGTAACCTGTGATATCTAGAAGTTCTGCCTAGCAACTTGGAATTATAGGAATTAGCTTGATCTTATCAGAACAATCATCCCACCTCTAAGCTTCAGTGTTCAACCTTTAACTCTACTATCCTATGGCATTTCCTATAGAAGGATTTTTCAGCTTCTATTCCAGTCTTCATTTATATTTTAACCTGATTCTCTAAGACTTGGGTTCAAGCGAATCTTTCATAATTCTGTAGAAGGGGTATGTAGATAACACTGAGTTGCCAGGAGATTTTTTTTTATGACTAACTCTTGACATGACTGTTCTACTCCCTATAGGTGTCAGAATGGGAGAAGTAGTGTGATTCAAGGAGGAGAGTTTGTAATCAGAAAACATGAGCTCTACCACTTACTAACTATGTAATTTGGGACATGCCTCTATACTCATTTACTCATTTAGTCCATTTACTCATCTATAAAATAACAATAATAATACCTTCACATGCGTGCATTAAGACACTATATAAGCTATTACTTACTTGTATGCCCCAAGAATTAATTTAGATACTGGAGAATAGTTTGGGATCAGTTCAACTAGCTTGCTTTTGGTGTGGTGGCCACTGAGAGTTCTGGAAACTTAGAGCCTTTGTCTAACCCATTGAAAGGGGCGGGGGGGGGGGGGGGGGGGGGTGAAGGATGCTTTTTTTTGAGTATATTATAGAATTCTGAAGTGAGTACGCTAATTCTGAGTCACAAAGGTTGAAAGACTCAAAGTCATGGGATATTTGGAGTAGTAAAAGCATACTTCTTTCCTCCTGCCCCATCATCCCAAGGCCTTTCTCAGCACCAGTTCATGCCAACTCTGCCTCCAGAATGGCATTAATGGTTGGCAGCAGGACTTGGAAAGAGTCACAGGACCTAAGGTCAACATCCCTGTGTGATAGTAATGGCAATTAAAGAGTCCCCTGTATTGGCTTGGTTTTCAAATTGATTGTATTAAAACCCAGAGTTTGTTAATCCCACCTGTGGGATGGGCTTGTTGATGTGAAAAGAAAGTCCTGAAGTGGGAGGAGCTGGTGATGTAGATTTGGAGAGACAAGAGAGAGGCGGAAGTTCTTTTTGGAAGCAGCACCTCGTGGAGAGGGAGAGACTAAGAGATTGCTGGTGGCCGCTTTGAATTGCCCTGGACTTTTGAGACCTGCCCCCTGAGCTGCCAAGGACTGAGGAGACATGGCTGTTTTGCTGGTACTTTGTCTGTCTGTTTTGATGTTATTTTGCCAGATTTGTCCACTGGTGAAAGACTGTCCTGTTGAAGAAGTCCTGGAACCTGGCATTTGGTTAAGAAGGCCTGAGACTGTCCTGCAGACAGAGAGTGAATACTGTCCACTGGTGAGGGACAGTACTGAGAGTGAATACTGTCCACTGGTGAGGGACAGTACTGTTGTTGCAGGGGTCTGGAGACTGTCCGGCAGACAGAATGAATACTGTCCACTGGTGAAGGACAGTGCTGTTGTTGCAGGGGTCTGGGAGCCTTTCTGTTGGTTCAGAAGCCCTGAAGAAGGATTTTCTTGTTGTATGTTTACAGAAATCCTGGGAGAGGGCTTTGCTAATGTGTTCAGGGGTTCTAGGACTGTTCTACAGACAGAGGATAAATTCATGAAGGGACTGGCAATGTATCTTATGGCCTTGCTAAGCCTTGTCTCTCCAGGAACTAAGATTGCTGAGAACTTGCCTCGTGTCAAGATGAAGAAAAGACCTCCATTTGGGTATTAAGTGCTGTGTTTAAACTTGATGTAACTCTGGGGTAGATTCAATTGTGATCCAGGGGTGGGGAACTTTTGACCTTTTTGTGTTCTATGGTTGAGCAAATGAATGTATTTTACTTATGTTTGGAAACTAATCTCCATTTGAGAAGAGGGGCTTTGTGGTGGACTTAATTAAGGTATAGCCTAGGGGTGGAGAAGTATTTGGAACAGAGACTTTGTAATTGATTGACTGATTGGAAAGTCCTGGGGTGGGGTAGGCCTTGGAGATGATTTAATCACACTTAGTAAATGCTGTATTTTGAATGATGTCATGTTTTGATCTTCTCTGTTCTGGGTTTGTTACTGAATAAAATAGAGAACACCTATGCTGGTATTTTGAACCTGGGAAGTTGCCTTTCCTTGGCCTTACATTACACCCTGCAACTTTATATAACTTTTGTGGCCTCAAATAAGTCATGTAACCTAACTGAGCCTCAGTTTCCTCATCTACAAAATGAAAGCACTGTACTAGATAACATCTAAGGTCCCTTCCAGCCTTAGAAACATGAATCTATGAGCATGGCCTTCTGCTCCAGACTATTCACTGGTCTTTTCCTATCTTCTGACCCTGATTGTAGCCTACTTAGCTAAACACTAAAATAGGCAAGTATAAGTTAAAATTAAAATATAATAAATATAATATATTAACATAATAATATATAATCAATGTAACATAACATAATATAATGTAATATAACATAACATAATATAATATAGCATAACATAATAAATCTAATATATTATAAATATTATATATAATAAATATAAATAAAATATAATAACGCATATCATGTATGTATATATATATACTAGACTATAAGTTACAAAGAACGTACTCATCTACATTAATAGATAAGATTACTCACTAGGAGCTCTCTGTACAGATGATATAGGCTTGATTTTTTTAAAAAATTAAGAAGCAATCTGTCAATAATGAATTTACAACATCATCAATTTTTAAACCTTGAAGGGATTTTAGAGATAGAGGAAGAGTGGGAGGGATGGAATGGAAGGGGATAAATATTTTTTATAGCTTCTATTATGTGCCAAGTCATTTTTACAGATATCTCATTTGAGCTTCATAACAACCCAGTGAGTTAGATGTTATTATTGACCTTATTTTGTACAGATGAGGAAACTGAGGTAGACAGTAGTTAAGTGACTTGTCTAGGGTCACACAGCTAGTACGTGTCTGAGGGCAGATTTGAACTTGGATCTTCCTTTCCTGACTCTCCTCCACCCTGTCCTTTTTCTACTATTCCACATTTGCCTCTCACACATTCTCTCTTCCTTTTTTTTTCTTTCTTCCTTAAAGCCTATCTCCCTGAAAACCTGTTCTCCTTTCCTTACGTTATTCCAAACTATTTTTTAGTTCAGAGTCTGAAGGTAGCAGCAAATAGTTCTAAATACAGATCCTATCTCCTCCTCTTATTGAGCTAATGACCTCCAGCTCCTTAAGAGAGTTGAAGAACAAGTTCATGTTATACAAACTGCACCCTTCCCCTGACAATAATATCACTACTCATAAAAATAATATTACTTTTCTATAGTGCTTTAAAGTTTGCAAAGTGCTTTACATCAATTGCCTCACAATTGATCCTCACAACAAGTGAAGTGGCTGCTATTTTTGTCCCATTTTACAGATGAGGAAACTGAGGCTCAGAGAAGTAAAATTATTTGTCCAAGATCACCCAGCTTATGCAGGAGGCAGGATTCAATACCAGGTGTCTTTATTCCATATCCAGTCCTCTCTGGTACTCCATGCTGCCTCCTATCCTAGCAATGTGTCCTTTTGCTAATTTCATTAATTAATTAATTAAAATCATTAATTTCCATGATAATTTGGGGAGTGGAAGGGAGGAAGGGAAGAAATAATGTATTCTCTTTAAACAGAAAATAGTCTAATTCATTGTGTATTACCTTTCCCCATTAGACTATACCCACCTTGAGGTAAAGGACTGCGGGTTTTTTTCTTCTTATTTGTATCCCCAGTGCTAACCAACCACCGTGCCTGGAACATAGTAGACACTTAAATAATGTTTATTGACAATTAGCTATGGAAAATGCATACAAATATGAAAGATCATTGGTTGAGTGATGAAGAGTTTCAAAGACTCCACTATCTTGTTCACATTCTTCTTTGACAATCTTCAGTAAAAAATGGAAGATGAGGGGGTAGCTAGGTGGTGCAATGAATAGAGCACCAGCCCTGGAGTCAGGAAGACCTGAATTCAAATCTGACCTCAGACACTTAACACTTTCTAGCCATGTGACCTTGGGTAAGTCACTTAACCCCAATTTCCCTTTCAAAAAGCAAAAAAAAAAAAAAAAAGGAAGATAGGTATATGTGTTTGAGTGTGTTTAAGAGAGCTGATGTTTTCCATAATACAGTAAAATCTGTTTCAGTATTCCTTTTTTTTTTTTTTTAAAGCAATTGGGATTAAGTAACTTGCTCAAGGTTACACAGCCAGTTATTTTGTGTGGGTGCCAAGTATCTGAGGCCAGAACCAATCTCGGGTCTCCAGACACCAGGGCCAGCGCTCTTACTCACTGTGCCACCTGGCCTCCCCCAGTAATTCCTTTTTACTTACCTACTCCCCCACCCCCATGGGACTAAAATACCAGTGTCTTTATGAGCATATCAACACCAGCACCAAGAATTTCTTGTATATCATAAACACCAAGAGTGATATTCGTAGAGTCACTCTGCAAGTAGTAATCACAGGATAAAAGGCCCTTGGGAGGAATGAGATTCTGCAGCTGGCTTTAACTTTTTTTTATTATTATTACATTTCATTTTCACCAGAACTAAATCTACCTGTACAGCAAAACTTTCTGACCACAAAGCCCAGGGACACGGTGTAGGGGCAAAGGGAGGGAAGGGAGAGGAGAAGGAACAAATTAGCTAAAGACAGAATTGATCTGACAAAAGTCAAAGAACATTGTTGGCATCAGTGTCTGAGGTCAGATTTGAATTCAGGTCTTCCTGACTCCAGGGAATCTTGGACATTGTGACAGATAGGCTGCTGTATTAAATAAATAATATACATAATATTCCTTTGCTCTATGTAAAGAGTATTCCTTTTCCTCGTGACAGCCTTAGGAAGAATCATTCGCCTGCTTGTTCAGGTTGAATAACTATCCTGGAAAACTAGAAGAATCCAAGAGCCTTGGTTCCTATCCCACTTTTTACACTTACTAACTTTATTGAATATCACAGGGCCCAGGCCTATGATTTCATTAATTAACATAGGGTACTCTAGGATTAGGAAGCTCTTAGGTACCTTCTCTGTAATTGGTTTAAAGTATCGAGAGTCATACAGTCAAAAGGAGCCAGAAGCAAAATTTGAACCCTAGTCTTCCATGCTCTCAAGTCAGCTCTCTATCCATTATACCATACTGCTTTTCCCCAGCCTTGTGACCATGGGGAAATGTGAATTCAAATCAAACCTCTTCCACCTACTAGCTATGTGAGCTTAAAGAAGCTTTTCCTCTCTAGTCTTCCATTTCTTTGTCTCTGAAATGATAGGATTGATGTTTACATGGTTTCTAGTAGGATTATCTTTTGGGAGATAGGATAGTCAAAGAAAACATATATGTGTGGACTGAACTTATTAACAAGTTTGCTATACTTGGGGGGGGAGGAAGGAGAGTCATGTGGCATTGTGTGACCTCTGAGGTAGGTGAATAACAAAACTTCAGAAAGGACATTCTAGCTAACATTTTGCTAGGCCCTTGCTTACCAAAACAAATTGTTCAGAGGCAAACTCGCTTATGATGGATCACCTTTCAAAGGTGCTATTCAGATTGTCTGAGTCTTATGGAACAATTATCTGATGGCAGTTGTGGTGTAACACTTTGACACCAGTTGTCTTCCACATTTCCCTCTAACCTCTCACAACACACTCAAGGAATCCTTGAGGACCTTTCTCAACATCTGGGTTCCCTTCACACAAACCATTCTTAATGCATCCTGAAATCCACACTTACATATTCATGGAAATCTCTCCAGTGCAGACTGTAGGAAGTGATCTGTGATCTTTGGAAGTGTCTAGGTTCACCTCCCCCAAAGGACTACCCCAGCAAAGTAGCCTTGGCCAACAACTCCTCAACATCCACCCTCCCACCCCCAAGACATGACCTTTTATTTTGTCTTCTAACGACAGAGAAAATACCACTTCCAGTAATGAGAAATCCTCATCCTTCCCCCCCATATAACCTCTCCAAATTTCCAAGGGGGCTTTTTCTGACCTTTTATGGCCTGGAACCAAGCAGAGCCCTTGCTAAATAGAACTTGTGACAGAGGAATGTGGTTGATAAGGGGTCTGTGGGCTCACGGGGCACCTGGGACCCTTTGCAGGTCTGAGGGACTTTGTGAACTAGCAGCAGGAGGCAGGGGCTGTAGGAGGTGCTTCCCCTCCCCAGGCTCAGGTCTGTCACCCATGACTAATTCTTCTGTTGTTAAGTTAGAACATGTGGACCCCTGCAGGGGAGCACTTCAGGAGAACACCCCCAACCCGTATATTTTTCCTCTGCCTTCAGTGACACTTTTCTTGTGTAACTTTTATACTAGGCAATGCCTGCCTGTTTTTCCCAAAGCAGAGTTTGCCTCTTTATTGCTTCCTGTTCTTCATGAAACAGCAGGCACCCCCTTTCCCTTGGGTATTCATCGGGGGCTTTAGTGCATACACAGCAAGGCAATTATGACAATCCTTGAAGAAGGGGTAAAAAAAAATAGGAGGGGTGAAATAGAATTACAACCCAGAACATTTTCATGATCCTCTCATCTACTCTGCTGGCCACAGTGTGGAGGGAGTTTTACAAGTTAACCAGTGTGGGTAAAGGGATGACCGTGAGGAGAATGAGAAGAAGGAACAAGGAGGAAGGGTAGGAGAAAATTAGGCTAGGCAGGTAGGAAGAGGACTTTGTTTTCTTGCTTCCTTAGGGTATATAGATTGGATATTTGGGGGGAGGGAGGGTCCGGGATTTTGGATGGGGAAAAAAATTACATCTTTATTTTCACTGACCTCTAACTGAATTTGTGTTTCTTTCCTTTATTTAAAAACATGATTCTAAAAAGAGCTCCACAGAATTCTCCAGAATGCCAAAGTGGTCCACAACACACACACACACACAGTTTAAAAAATAAAAATCTTACTTATTATCTATGTTCCTCTACTAGAAAGCATGTAGATTGAAGGATACTTCATTTTGTCTTCTCTGGACATGACTTTCCTCATCTGTGCATGGATAGAGTTCTGGCTTGAGGTCAGGAGGTCTTGGGTTCAAATCCCACCTCAGACATCTACTAAATTTGAGACCCCAGAGCAAGTCATTAATATTCTTGGTCTATTGCCTCATCTGAAAAATAATAATTGTAGCACTTGTCTCACAAGCTGTTATGAAGCTCAAATATAAGAATGTATTACTATTGTTGTTGTTTCAGTCATGTCTGACTCTCTGCGACCTCATTCGGGCTTTCTTGGGCAACCATACTCGGGGGGGGGGGGTTGACATTTCCTTCTTCAACTCATTTTACAGATGATGAAACTGAGGCAAATAGGGTTAAGTGACTTGCCGAGGGTCACATAGCTAGTGATGTCTGCAGTCAAATTTGAACTCAGATCTTCCTGAATCCAGGCCTGGAGCTCTATTCACTGTGACATTTAGCCACCCCTCTATTACTAGTAACTACTACTACTAAAATTTAAAAAATAGTTGATGCCTAAGGTCCCTTCCAACTCCAAATCCTCTAGTCTAGTTTTCTCAAACTGGGGCTCCAGGCCCCTGGGCATCAAGCTATAGACTGACTGCTAAGCAATCATTTGGGAGGTACACTTATAAGCTTAACTTTGCTGTAATAATTAACAAAGCAAGGGAGAACATTTCACAGTTAGTCTGTAGCTTCATGGAAGAACACCTTGGCCTCCCAGAAACACTTGCCTGGAACTTTTTCTGGGATATCTGCCCACTTACCCTGAATAGGTCATCAGACACCAGTAACTTCCTGGGGAGAACGGGATGTCTGGTCACTTTAACGATTAAGTGATTTGGCATGTTCCAGAAGGACAGGAGATCCTAGTTTGATCCACTTCCCAGTGGAAAATATTAGCAAATATTTTGGAGGGCTCCGTTCTCATTTGGGCTCAACAAAAACTTCAGGAGAAATGTTCAGGTTGAGATGAAGTATAAGGGAAAACAATAATTGAGAAAGGACTGAGGTATAGATTCACATTTCTCTCAGATTTCTTAAGAGACCAGGAAGACAAACACAAATTATTGTTTATTATACATGGTATTTATTTGCAAGCAATAGCTCAGTCTGCCTGACAAACTTTGGTTTGTGATTTTTTAAGGTGTAATGTTTCATCCCCCAAATACATCCCATATGCACAAACACATTCTGCTAGGCTCTCAGGCATCTGACTCATCAGTTCTTTGTCTGTGTGTTACTTAGATCACTAATGCCAGTGGGTTGGGCTCTTTGGGCCAACTTCAGCATCAGATGAAGGCTTTGCTTCCTGCTCACCTGCGATACAGACTCTAGCAGCTATTGGCCCTGAACCCAAAGGAACCTTTCCACCATAGTGCTGAGAGCACTGTCCCCGAGAGCTAAGAGCTGGGAACTATCCTCCCAGGGCTGTGGGGCATCTACATACCTCCAACCTCAGGAGGGAGGCGACTACAAAGAACAGCACTCTCTTATTATGTCTCTGTGTTGTTATGCTTATTTTAATCACAGGGCTGGCTGCACACATGGGCCTCCATTTAGCTGAAGAGTGTATTTTCCAGGAGTTGACATGTATAATTCCCCCACTTTGATGGAGGGCACATAGGCAAGATTTCGTACACACAATCCAAAGGAGTCCAAAAGATTGCAACTGGGTGGGAAATGAAGCCGGAGTTATCTCAGCCATTTAGCACACACAATGGGTGAAGCTCCCATTACCTCTCTTTTGTGTGGTTTCTCATTACAGGCTCTCACCATCTTGCTTCAGGTTGTATCATGCCCATCACAGCAGTCCACCTATAGTTTTCCTTACTGCCAGCATATGGTACCCAACATCCTCTTTTGCTCCTCAAAGTCAGTAGCTTCAATTTAGCATCATAGGATTTAGAAACCTTAGAAATCATCTAATTGATATTCTCCACTTTACAGATGAATATACTATGGCCCAGAGAGATGAAACCCAAGGTCACATAGGTAATGAATGAGAAGCAGGGCCAGGATTCAAATCAAGGACTTCTGACTTCTGGTGCTCTTTCCAGCATGCTGCTGCTTCTATATGATTATTTTTGTTTCTGTTTAAATTTGAGGAGTAAGGTCAGGTCATACAGCCAGTGGAATGACCTTTATTTAGGAATATTTGGGAAGATTACAGTGGGAAACAAGAAGAAAATAGCAGCATTTTGTCACCCCTGGAAACCACCTCATAGCTTGGCCTTGTGGAAATGTACTGCACTGTTTTGGGGGGTACCTTCCAGTTTTGCTGTGGAAGCTTCTCCATTCCCCTGGCAGGATGGGCACAGTCCCAGGTTTGTAGCCAATGGGCAGACCTTGGTAGCTAAAGCCTCCTTGCAGACAAGTTCAGAAGACGCCCAGTTTATCCTCAGTCCTCCTACACAGACCATTTCTGTCATTTCTTTCCTCTAAGAAAACTTGCTTCTAGGAAAGGCTTTATATTGGTAATTTATATTTTGGTATGAATTTAAGTCAATATGTGAGAGGTTCCTAAGGGTGCTTGCCTTTTAAACTTCATCTTTAACTGGGGTGAATTGTTTTGTCCCTGGTAAAAGAATTCCAGTCATCAGTCACAAAACAGAGGAGGTTTTATGTTTGTTTTTGTTTTTGGCCTTCCTGAAAGTACTTGAAATCCCAACAGATATTCATCCCCAATCTGACAGTCCCAGGCTGCCGGTCCTCCCAGAATCCTGAGGGCTCCTGACCTGACCCTCAGAATGAAAATTATTGGAGCAGAAAATCTTTCCAGACAAATCTTCTGTAGACAACACTAAACCTAAAACCTGGATATGAACCATTGACTTTAGTTCGTGAATTTTTCCTCAGAAGGGTCTCTGGGTCTCAGTTTTCTCATTTGTAAATAATCACAATAATAACAATAACATCATTATCATCATGGAATTTCACTAGATGATCTCTGAGTTCTCTTCAGTTTTATATACTCTAAACCTAACATCTTTATCCATGCTGTTTCTCCTAGAGCAGTTAGATGATACAGCGGATAAAGCACCAGACCTGGAATCAGGAAAACCTGAGTTAAAATCCAACCTCAGACTCTTCCTAGCTGTGTGTGTGGCCCTGGGCTAGTCACTTAGCCCTGTTTGCCTCAGTTTCGTCTTCTGTAAAATGAGCTGGAGAAAGAAATGGCAAACCACCTCAGTATCTTTGCCAAGAAAACTTCAAATGGGGTCATGGAAAGTCAGACAACTAAAATGATTGAACAAGGACAAAAATCTGTTTGTTCTAGCTTGACAGTTTTGTGGTGAGCATTAGCATGGTGTGATAGATAAAATGAGGGTCTTGGAATCAGGAAGTTCTGGATTTGAATCTTGCCTCTGAAATTTGCTAGCTCTGTGACTCACCATAGACAAATCTCCTAACCCCTCTCAGTCTCCATTGCCCTTTTGGGTAATCTTCAATTTTAACTTTCTGGAGGGTTTAATGTTCTAGTATTTGTAACCATAGGACCCCAGAAAATACTGATATTAAAAGAATAGATTTTTGTTTCAGGAAAAACCTTGGGGTTATGAAAGGACTTTGTATTTCACTAAAAAGAATCCAATCCACTCTCTTGCTCAGTTCTGGCTCCACTCATGATCCATTTGCAGAGTCTGTCCCTATACTGATGGACAAACTCTACAGGTTGTCCTATGAAGGTAAAAAGGTAGTGGTGGGTGTGAGCAGGCTATAATACATTATAGACCTTACTTATGAAGGAGAAGTAAAAGGTATAATCAAAGAAATGTATATGAGATAAAGAAGATAGATTGGTCACCTGATGAGAGCAAAGGATAACCCATGGGTAGCCTATCTGTTCCATTGGCATTCTTCCAATGTCAAGATAAAGCAAATAAGATCTATAGTATCTTAGGTAAACTTCTCTTCCCTGTGTGAAATTGTAGGAGAACATGGACAAGAGTCTTACAAGATAAGCTAGGATGGCTGAGTTGTAATCTGTATCACTAGTGGCAATGTCCACATCAATGAAATTCTAGTTTCATTTGAGTAGAAAAATATTCTTATCAGTAACTCGGATAAAAGCATGAATGATACACTTAGAAAATTTGCAGGCAACGTAAGGCTGAGAGGGATAGAGATGGCATACTGAATGGTGGAATCTGGATTTAAATCTGACAGGCTAGAACCTTGGGCTGAATCTAATAAGATGAAATTTAATAAGGAAAAATGTAACATATTACACTTCAAAAAATGAACTGCACAGGGACAAAATTGACAAGATACAAGATCATCAGATTTAGAGCTTTAAGAGGTCTGAGAGAACATATACTCCAAGTCCTTCATTTTATAGATAAGGAACTAAGGCCCAGAAAAGTAAAGAGACTTGCCCAGGACTGGCCACACAACAATGCATCTGGAAATATTTGCAATCTGATTCAACAGTGACATGTGGCAACTCAGGAAGCTATTGTAGTCTGCATTAAGAAAGGCATACTGTTCTGAATGAGGAAAGTGACAGACCCACCACCCTCTACGCTAGCTTTTTGGAGTATTATAGGCATACTGGATATTCCATTTAGAAATGACCCTTATAACCTAGATAGCATACAAAAGAGTTCAATCAGGATGAAAAAGTCCTAAACTTCTTTTTTTTTTTTTGCCATTTGGAGGGCAATTGGGGTTAAGTAACTTGCCCAAGTTTACACGACTAGCTTTTTCATGTGGATGTTAAGTGTCTGAGGCCAGAACCGCACTTGGGTTCTCCTGACTCTGGGGCAGGCACTTTACTCACTGCGCTACCTAGCTGCCCCAAGTCCAAAACTTCTTGCCACATAAAAATTGGATATAGGAAAACATAAAGAAAAAGATAACGTGGTGGTGATGATGCTGAAGATCATGTAATACAAATATCCTTAAAGGAACTCTTGATGTGTAATTGGGGAAGGAGGGACATTTAGGGGACATATGTTTCTTCAATCATTTGAAGAGCTATATTGTAAAAGAGGGATTTTACTTGCTTAGTGTCATCCCACAGACCAGAAATAGAACCAAAGACTTCTTAGTTACATAGAGGTATATTTCAGCACAATAACAGTAGAAGTTCCAAATAATTTAAAGATAGTCAAATGTAATACCTAAAGTGTTCTTAAAATATTGCCCCTAGAAAGCTGCCTGTATCAGCAATGCCATATTCACAATGCCTATAGAGATTACAAATATGCTGATATAATTATCCATCACAAAATACATCAGGTTTGCCATTTGGGGAAATAAACTAGAAAATTTATTAAGATACCAAAAGACTGAGTCCCAAAACCAGAAAGTGAAAGCCATCAGAGTAGTTATGATATTGGCACAGGTAGATAAAGTAGAAAGCACCCACATTTTCAAGCCTTTAAAACAGAACAGGCTACCTCAGGCAAAGGTCCTCCTCTCCCCACTCACAGCAACCACCCAGCGTCCTGGAAGAGCGCTCCCAGCAGCTCCGGCCCCTGGCAGTGCTCAGCCGGAGTCCTAACTCAAAAAAAAAAAAAGGCAACTGCCGCCAACTGCCAACTGCAGGACCGTTAGCTCGGCTTTTCACTTTCTCTTGCTCTGCTATGTCAGCACGTCCATGGGGCATGGGAGATCTTTAAATCCCATAACCCTTACACTGCCACAGGTGCAAAGTACTTCACAGATTAACATCAACTTTTTTTTTCATTTTTCAAATGCTTTATTAACTTCTGATTTACATCATTCATCTCTGTCAGATTTTGAGTTACAAATTTTCTCCCTGTTTTTCCCCTACCCACCTCCCAAAATAGCAGTCCCACAGCATATCCCCTCCTCCAATCTGCTCTCTCCCATATTTTCTCCCAATCCCCTTTTGACTTTTCCAGTAGGGCATGGTGGATCTCTATGCCCCACTGCCTGTATATCTTATTTCCCAATTACATGTGAAATAGTATTAATAA
>NW_027186390.1:59565-83298 GCF_028583685.1 Petaurus breviceps papuanus
TATATATATATATATATTTTTTTTAAACATTTGATTTCTTTGAATTCCAGATTCATTCCCTTCCTTCCTTGTCACCCACCCTTACTGGGCAGATAAGCAGTTCAGTATAGGTTGTACATGTGTAGCTAATGCAAAACAATAACATAGTAGATATATTGTGAAAGACTGACTATATTTTCCTCCCTCCTATCCCACCTCCCACTTGTTCTATTCTCTACTTTGATCCTTTCCCTTTTCAAAAGTGGGTGCTTTCAACTTCCATTGCCCCCAGCCTGCCCTCCCTTCCATAATCCCCCCTCTCATCCCCTTCCCCCCTACTCTCCAGTAGGGTGAGATACCCTATTTAGTTTGTTTTTCATTCCCTCCCCAAGCCAAATTCAATGAGAATAAGGTTGACACATTCCCTTTTGCCTTCCTATTCTTCCCCTCCATTGTAACCATTTTCCCTTGCCTCTTTTATATCAGATAGTTTATCCCATTCTGTCTTTCCCCATCTCCTCTCATTATATTCCTCTCTCACCTCTTAATTTCACCTTTTAAGTATCATCCCTTCCAGTTAAATTGGTCCTGTGCCCTCTCTCTATGAATACCTGTAAACATATATACACACATTCACATAGGTATTCATATGCCCATATATCCTCATATGTAGACATATATATATATATATATATATGTATTCCCTTCAACTATTTTCATACTAAGAAAAGTTCCATAAGTTACAATTATTGTTTTTCCATGTAGGAATGTTAATAGTTCAACTTTGATAAGTTCCTTATGATTTCTTTTCCCTGTTTACCTTCTCATGCTTCTTGTATCTGAATGTCAAATTTTCTATTCAACTCTGGTTTTTTCATCAAGAATGCTTGAAGGTCCTCTGAATGACTATATTTTCCCCTGAAATATGATACTCAGTTTTGCTGGGTAGGTGATTCTTGGTTTTAATCCCAGCTCCTTTGACCTCCAGAATATCATATTCCAAGCCCTTCTATCCCTCAGTGTAGAAGCTGCCAGATCCTGGGTTTTCCTGATAGTATTTCCACAATATTCAAATTGTTTCTTCCTGTCTGCTTATAATATCCTCTCCTTAATCTGGGAATTCCAGGACCTGGCTATAATATTCCTAAGAGTTTTCTTTTTGGGATCTTTTTCAGGAGGTGATCAGTGGATTCTTTCAACCTCTGTTTTGCCCTCTGGTTCTAAAACATCAGGGAAGTTTTCTTTGAGAACTTCCTGGAGGATGATTTCTAGGTCCTTACTTTGATCATGGTTTTCAGGTAGTCCAATAATTTTTAAATTATCTCTCCTGGATTTATTTTCCAAATCAGTGGTTTTCCCCATGAGATATTTCACATTGCCTTCTATTCTTTCATTTGTTTGGGTCTGTTTAACAGCATCTTGATTTCTCATAAAGTCATTAGCTTCTATTTGCTCCAATCTAATTCTGAAGCAATGATTCTCCTCACTGAGCTTTTGAGATTCTTTTTCCATCTGGCAAATTCGGCTTTTTAAGGCATTCTTCTCCTCGTTGCCTTTTTGAGCCTCTTTTGCCATTTGGGTTAGTCTGTTTTTTAAGGTATGATTTTCCTCAGTCAGGCTGTTGATTCTCATTTTGTAATTTTCTTGCATCATTCTCATTTCTCTTCCCAATTTTTCCTCCACTTCTCTTATCTGCTTCTTAAGGTCCTCTATGGCCTGTAACCAGCCTGTATTTTCCTTGGAAGCTTTTGGTGCAGGAGTTCTGATTTCACTGTCTTCCTCCTGTTCCATGCTTTGCTCCTTTTTGTCCCCAAAATAGGAGTCTAATGTTGGAATCTTCTGTTTGCTTTGTTTCCTTTGCCTGGTCATATCGCCCCTCAGTCACTTGACCCCTGGACTTTTTGCCACAGTAGGACTCTGCCACCAGACAGGGGAGCTTTCATCCCAAATGCTGGGGTTTTCTCAGCTGCCGGAGGTATTAGTTGGATGCCCTCTCGGAAGCCTCCACACACGCTGGCAAGCTGGTCACATACCCCAGGACCTCCACCCTAGACCGCAATCCAGATCCAAGCTGGTTAAACCAAGAGCAATTACCCCTCAGACTGGTCGCTTGGTCCCCCTACACTCTGCAGGCCAGGAGCTGAAGCTGCCACATGGCACTGGCTGGCTGTGCCAGCGTCTGAGTGGCTTCTCACCCCAGGGCAAAAGCCGGGGCACTCCCACTTACTGGGTCCCAAAGTCCAGACTGCACTGACCTCTCACTTTGTTCTTTGCATCTATGTGTTGATAATTCTGGATCACCACAGCTGCTGGTGATCTGGGGTCCCTCCAGCCAGCAGCTGGTCAGGCCCACCCTGGGGCTAAAACCTCCGGCTATCATGGGCCTGGGCTCGGCTCCCAGAGCGCTGCACTGGCTGATTCCTGCTGGCCTGCTGGGCTGTCCTCAGCAGGAGGTTAGCTTCTCTGTGTCATTTTGTGGGTTATGCAGCTCCAAAGTTTGTTCAGAGTCCCCTTTTTACATTTATTGGGGAAGGTGGAAGCCAGAGCCGCTGGGAGGTCCTGCTTCTACTCCGCCATCTTGACTCTGCCCCCTGAACATCAACTTAAAAAGGAAAAAAAAACTAACCAAAAAAAACCTCATATATAATTCATGAGCCCCCATCAGTGCATTTACTTTTTCTAGGCCAACCAAACGATATATCAATTCAAAGCAAAAGATATTTAATTAAAGAGCATAGCAAAATGAGGGCCAAAATATCTTCTCCTACATGCACAAGGTACACTCTACCATTGGTTGCTACTCTACTACTAAAAAAAAAGACAAAGGATTGTACATTCATAGAATCATAGATGGAAAGACCTTAGGCCATCTAATCCAACAATTTATCTTACAAAATTAGACCTTTTTAATGAACATGGAATATAAACAATCAAAGAACACAGATAGAAGGGTACATGCATAGTGGATATATAACACCAAAAAATGTGTAAATGTGCACACATGTGGCAAACATGGGGAAATGGAATATACACAACAGAGGCAACTCCCACCTCTGACCTCAGAGTCATCAATATTCTCCAGTGATATCATCATGCTCTCTGCTGAGTATTTCTGATCTCCTTTCTCTGATGTTCTCTTCTGACAGTCTCCACTCTCCCTTGGATATTTCCCTGAGTTGTTGCCTTTTGCTGGTTGTCACCTTTTACAGGACTTCCTTGCAAAGCTGCTGCCATATTCAAGTCTTCGACTACAATGTGGCATTTTCCCTTTGACAATGAGGAAATCTGTTAGCAATTCAGCTTGATAATATTGGGGATACTATTAGCTTTTTACAATATAGTCACTACCTAGGTAGATAGGGAAGCACTTTGGACAAATATCTGGTTTTTTTTTACTTTTTTTTTTCCTTGTTAGGGTTCCTTAGCCTACACTTTTATCTGGGTTAAGTATTTTCTGGTATCACTTGTCATATCCCTGAATCACCACACTAGGACCTCTTCAAATGATCCTGTTAGCCTCTACTTAGCAAAACTGCAAAAAGGGGCGACCAGGTAACATAGTGAGTAAGAGCACCAGCTCCAGTGTAGGGATGACCTGGGGATCAAATCCGGGCTCAGACACTTAGCACCCACCCAGAAACACCTAGCTATGTAACCTTGAGCAAGTTACTTAACCCCAATTGCTTAGGGGCAGCCAGGTGGCTCAGCGAGTAAGAGCACCGGGCCTCAGTGTCGGGATGACCTGGAGATCGAATCCCGGGCTCAGACACTTAGCACCACACCCAGAAATAACTGGCCATGTAACCTTGAGCAAGTTACTTAACCCTGATTGCTTTAAAATTTAAAATAAAAAAAAACTGCAAAGAAGCTGGGCATAACTGAAGCATGGTTTCCATGCCAATCAATTCAGTAGCAAGACTGAAAAGAATCAGATGGAACTCACCAATGGAGGAGGCCCTGATTCCCAGCAGCAACCAGGATCTTTGCACTTCCTTCACAAAAAAAAATGGAATACATTATCTCAAAAAATTATGTTTCCATATCACTGAGCAATATGGCTGACCACTTGTCAGGGATTTTGTGGAGGAGATTCATGCTTTGGTTAAAGGAGAGACTTGACTTTTGAGATGCCTTCCAATTATGCAATTATATAATTCTACTAAACCCTGTTCTCTGAAGACATGTCTTCCCATAATTTTGAGCAGCTGGTATTGCTATTTAATGCCTTAACATGTAAATTGTTAAATCTGAATACTTTATAAAACAAAGCACAGACTGGAAGAAATGTTAAGGTTATTAATAAGATAAATTTCTTTTATGTTTTCTTACATTTGTTATTATAATAGTTATTTTCATATAATAGCATAGATGTAGGAGGAAAGAAAACTATGACTGTTCAACAAAGTTCTCATTTAAATAGTATTGTGGTTTCTGAGGTTTTCACACTGATGACATCAGAGATGAATGGAGTGCTATATAGATTTACACCTCTGCTCAGTTTCTTTGCAGTAGATGATTTCCTCAAAACTGGGCTAAAAAGAGATAGCTTTGTGATAAAAAAAAAAAAAGAAAAAAATACATTTTGTATTTTAAAGTAGAAAGCTCTCTAAGTTAACCTTTAGGAGAGGAAAGAGAAAGAGAGGTGAGATGAAATTACAGGAGAAGAATGGAGAGGAGGAGAGGGAAAAAGAAGAAATGAGGAGAAAGAGGGGCAGCCAGGTAGCACAGAGAGTAAGAGCACTGGCCCCAGAGTCAGGATGACCTGGGATCGAATCCAGGCTCAGACACTTAGCACCCACCCAGAAACACCTAGCCGTGTAACCTTGAGCAAGTTACTTAACCCCAATTGCTTAGGGGTGGCCAGGTGGCGCAGTGAGTGAGAGCACCGGTCCCAGAGTCAGGAGGCCCTGGGATCGAATCTGGGCTCTGATACTTAGTACCCCACCCAGAAATAACTGCCCGTGTAACCTTGAGCAAGTTACTTAACCCCAATTGCTTTTAAAAAAAATAAAGAAAAGAAAAAAGAAATGAGAAAGGGAAGAAAGAAGGAAAGGAGGAAAGGATGGGAGGAGAAGAAGGGAAGTAGAAAGAGATGGAAGAAAAAGATAAAAGGGAAGAAAGAGAAAGATGGAAGGAAGGTTCTAAGGAACAGAGGAAAAGGGGAAGACAAAACTTAAAATCACATAGGCTAATAGGCAATGTGTAGTTCAAGGACCTACTATGTATGTTTATTTTGATAAGTGATCTCTTGAGGTTTCAACCTACAAACCAAATGACTAGGGCAAAAGCAGCTAAATTTCAGAGTAATTTTAGCCAGGGTTGACTATTGTGAGCATGCATGACCTTATGCTAGCAATAGCTTCTGAGCTACAGGAAAACAAACCAAATGAAGAAACTATTTTACATATGACATGAAACTCTCACAAAGCAAACTGAAAAATAACTCTAATTACTCATTATAAGTGAGTCATTAGTGTTATCAAGAGGTCATAGTCATCAAAAATTTAAACCTCTTTTTTTCCCATATTTAAGGAGCACTGAGACTCAGCACACTCATTCCTCTCACAAACTATTCTTTACCTTTCCTTTCTTTCACACCTGTCCTCCTGTGCTCATATTTAGGGTGACTAGTTTCCCACTACTAAATGTGCCTCTTATGATGAAGTGTGTGCATGTATGTATGTGTGTATATATACACACACATATACATACACATATATACACACATGTACATATATGTGTGTATATATGTTCTATAATGTTTTGTTATAGCTTAATTATCTTGGATCAGTTGCTAATAAGTAAATTAGATGTTCCTCTCATTCTTCCAGAATAGATGAATGATGAATCTGGGTGTTAGGAAGTTCAGTTAGAAAAAAATGTTTTTTTGGGTGGTTGTTTTTGTTTTTGTTGAGCAAAAGTTCAACACCAAGAGAGAGATGCTTCATGGGCAGTCAGAGGACTTCTAGTGGTGTCTCAGTTTGGACAGAGAGTAGTAAAAGTGGTTACCACTTGTGATATTTTTCTGGTAATAAGGAGAGTGAAGCTTGACATGAATTAGAACTATAAGCTGGTTGGAGCTAAAAAGAAAATACAGATTTCTCAATGGACCGGGGACCAAAAATGGGCTAGATTTGTTCCTTGAGCTGAGGTCTAGCTCTAGACTCAAGGAAGCTCAATGTTTTCTGTCACTGAACAAATTTTGACTTGATGTTTATTCCATATGGCTTTTAATATTCACCTTTATACACACACACATAAATCTGTATATATGTGTTGCTTTCATTATTCACCTTTATATATACACGTAACATATATATATATATATGTAAATTATATTATGTGTAAAATAAGGAGGTTGGAGTAACTGGTCTCTAAGGTCCTTTCCAGTTCTGTATATATGAATGTATACATATACATATGCATGTACATATATATTATAACCTCATTTACCTTCAACATCTGTAGGAAAGTTGTTTTTGCTGAATTTCATAAGATTGGTCTGAGACTACATTACTAGTTACAACTCACAAGAACATTGAATATTAGAGCCAAAAAACACCTTAGGGATTATCTAGTACAGAGATGTCAAACAGGGATAACAGTACTATCCTACCTACTTCAAAGTATTGTTATAGTCATTTTGATTGGGTCTGTAGATTTCCTATGCCCAGACCCTAAATGACTCAACATTAGGGAACTTCAGAAAATGTAACCATCTAAAATAAAAAGTAATAAAAATAAATATAGGGTGGATAAGACTAGCCATCTGTAGCAGTTTTATCCTAAGAGATAATGTGTTATTCAAACAAGTGAGAAGATTCTGAAATCTCAGCACTGAGGGCACCTCTCCAAAAGAGAAGAAATTAGTTTAAAATATAAGTTGTGACATCTCTATTAAGAGGGAATGTTAGAATTGGGAACTAATACAGAAATCTAATATAGTAGAAAGAGCTTTGAATTTTAAGCTGCAGGACCTGGATTTGAATCCTTACTCATCTAGCACTTTCTGGGCCCCAGTTTCCTTATTTGTAAAATAAGGGGGTTGGAGTTAACTGGTCTCTAAGGTCCTTTCTAGCTCTGTATATTGAGAAAAGATAATTGGAGGGAAAAAAAATCCATATTTATTTAGTACCATCTGTGAAAGTGTGCCTCACTGTTCATTCAAAGACAATATTAATTCTAGTCACCTTTTGTTCACCCTAGAGTAGAAAAGAGCTTAAAATTTAGTCTTAAGATTTTATCTAGGGAAAATATCACTTAAGGTAACCCAAATCACTGTATCTTGATGCTATCTATGATTACTAAGTAATTTATTATTTATTTGATTTTCCAAGTAAACTTTGCTACTGCAAAAGGAATGAATTGACCTTGCTGAATGAGCAAGCCAGACTTCAACAGTCTTAATTGTCATTATAAATTAATAAATTGGTCATCTTGTTCTTAAACCAGCTTCTGGCAAGTTTGGTTCCCTTTTAGCCCATTAATCTCTGAATCAACAGGCAAAATTGATTATATAGAGTTGAGGACCAGTGCCCTGAAGTGATCCTGCCATAATATTTCTATTCTACTGTGTTTCCCCGATAATAAGACACTGTCTTATTAATTTTTTTGGAAAGAAAAACACCAGAGGGCTTATTTTCAGGGGAGGGCTTATGTTGTCCTGCCTCAGCTCTCCTCCGCGGCACTGCTCTCAATAGCGCCAGCAAGCAAATCACTGGGGAAGAACAGGATGATGCACTCACTGCTGCAGCTCTGATTGGATGCAGCTCAGAGCGCGGCGTGTGTTTCACCCGGGGGAGGGGAACGGTGCATACAGAGGGTACCGTAATGTAGCGTGTAGCGCAGGAGATCACCTTCACTACAGTAGCAATCTCAATAGGGCTTATTTTCGGGGGAGGGCTTATTTTAGAGGAATCTTACACAGTAAGGGGAGGGCTTATTTTCGGGATAGGTCTTATTATCAGGGAAACACGGTATGAAGCCTGAGCAGCCAGAGAATCTCTCTTGAACACTACCTACTTAAAAGATGTGTTATTAGTGCTCTATTTTGCATTGCTTTTATTTTTCAGTAGCTCCCCCCACCAACAGAAACTTCTTTTATAATGAATAATTTTCAGTTGTGTCTAACTCTTTTGAGATTTTCTTGGCAAAGATACTGGAGTGGTTGACCATTTCCTTCTCCAGCTCATTTTACAGATGAAGAAACTGAGGCAAACAGGGTGAAATGACTTGTCCAGGATCACAGAGCTAATAAGTGTTTGACACCAGATTTGAGCTCAGGAAGATGAATCTTTCGGACTCCAGGTCTAGCACTCTATCCACTGTGCCATCTAGCTGTCCCATAATGGGTAATGCAATACCCATTGTATATATGTAATACATAATTACAGTTGATCAAAACAAAGACCTATTGGTCATATCTGACAGCATATGCCTCATTCTATACCTGTAGTCTACCACCTCTCTAGTGAGAAGAGAGAGATGTGCTTCATTCATCCTGGATCTTCTGGAATAGAGACTGATCAGTGCCTTAATCTGAGTTCTGCTATCTTAATGTGTTTTTCCTTTACTGTATATAGTTTGAAATATGGTAATAGCAAGCACCTTTTGTTCCTACTTTTTTTTTAATTTCCCTTGAGATTTTTGGCCATTTTTCTTCCCAAATAAATTTCATCATTTTTCATCTAGTTATCTAAAGTAACTCCTTGGCAGCCTGATATGGCTAAATTAATTTAGTTAATACTATCATTTTTATTATATTGACAAAAGTAATGCAATAATAATAAATACCTCTACTATTATTTAAATATTCTCTTGTTTCTGAAAAGATCATTTTATCTTTGGATTTATATAAGTCTTGAGTATGTCTTGGTAGGTTAATGCCCAGATATTTTACTTATTTTGTAGTTATTTTGAGTGAACTTTTCCTTGATGGATTTTATAAATATACAGAAAGGTAGATAGCTTTTGTAGTCTCGTTTTTGTTTACTGCTATTGATGTAGCTATTAACATTTTGATCAAATTGTTCATTGAACTTCTCTAAGTAAACCATCATATCTTCTGCAAGTATGAATAATTTTTCTTGGCTTCCTGTACCAACCTAATCTCCTGTTTACTTATTATGTTTCTACCATTATATATTTTTTTCAACTGAGTTAAGAATGAAATTCATAAGAGTGACTCTTCCCCCACCTACACCTTTAAGTATGAATAATCTTCTCCTATGGCACCCTAATGGTGAAAGAAAATAACTTGCTCCCTCCTTTTTCTCATTTCCCCCTTAAGATATGTCTTTTTTGAACACCTATGCCCTTAGCTTGTCCGCATTTGTTCCATTACTGACCCTGAGAGGCAATGGAATTCTAAAGGGACTTTAAAATTCTCTTATCCCACTTCAGGATTTTAGCACTTGACCAATAACATTTCAGCCTTTCAAGTTATTCAAACTTGTTTACTTTTTTTAGGTTGCTCTGTCTGCTATATTTACCTTTTTGAACAGGAATGCTTGAATATCACAGATTCTATTAAAAGTAAGTAAAGGTTCAAGCTTAGCTTTTGGCAGGATAAATTATTCTGAGGTATAGGTCTCTTTCCTTTGTCTTTTGGTGTAACACTTTTCTTTCCTTTCTCATACTAGATACATAATGCTGTGTGTTACTAATTCCTTAATACATGATTTGCTCTTTCCTAACTATTTATCATACATTTTCTTTAACCTGGTAACTCTGGAGTTTAGTGATCATATCTCTTGAGGATGTTAAATTTATGGTTTCTTTTTGGAGGTGATGCGTGGGTTCTATTTTCATTTTGCCCTTTGGTTCATACTTTTGGGAAATTTCCATTTGATTCCTGCAACTATAGTATCCAGATTATTTTTTTTTTGTCGTGCTTTTCTTGAAGTCAGATGATTCTTATATAATCTCTCCAAACCCCATTTTCCAGTTCATTTGTTTTTGATAGTAGTTTCACATATTTTTTTCCAGTTTTCTTACATTTCTTATTATATCATTGAATTTTTGAAACCTGTTTACTATATTCTTTTTTTCTAACTTATCTGCTACTTTACTAAGGTTTTCTAGCTTCCCATCAAAGATGTTCTTTGAATTTTATTTTTATCAAGAGTAGCAATTTTGTGCTTTCTTCCTTTGTTTCTTTTATTGGATCTTTCAAACCACTCTTCATGGACAACCCACTGCTAAGAGTCATTTCAAGATAATTGGAAATCTCTTAAATCATAGTCTTTCTTCATTATATTGGGAGCTTGTCTATGCTTGTTCAGTTCCTCAGTCTCTTCTCTGTTTTTTCTTCCCCCTCTATCTATTCCCAATCTTAACTTCTTAGTTTTCCCCTGTTGAGAGCTGAAGGGCTGTGATTAAATTTTGACAAAGGGGGAACTCCAATAGGAATGACTGGTGAAGGTTCTTCCTTCCTTCTCTCCCTTCTACAGTTGATAGAGTCATAGTCATGTAGAGCTCTCATTTCTCAGAGAGACCTTAGGGTCAGGGGTAGAAGCCTCTGTCTCCAACATGGAGTCCCTAGCCTTTAGAGGCTATGAACCATTAGAGGTATGAACTATTCAGTTCTCAACTCAGCTTATAGTGTAGTAGGATGGGAGTAATGGAATGTTGTGATCAATAATATAGCCTTTGATGCTGAGGTGAAAAGCAGGGAGGTTTGGTTTTTAATCTCTGTAGTTACTGATCTATTGTTTCATTGGCTCCATTCTTTGGGGGTGGGGGGCGCTATTAGTAGAGAGAACTAGAACTTTTACTATATCACCTTGGCCTGACTTGACACTATTTTTGGCTACAGCATATGTGTTGGAAAATGCTTTAAAAGTTTCATGTGTTATATAGGGGAACAGTGAATATGTCATCCCAGCTGGATTTTGCATAGAGGAAGGAGTTGGAGATAAAGTTGGAAAGGTAAATTGGGGCCAGGTTGTGAAAATCAGGCTAACGAGTTTGAACAGTATCTTCTAGGCAGCAAGAGTCATGTGTCTTCTGTCCCTGCCCCTAGACCAGGCCAGGGCCAAGACCTGGCACAAACTGAAGCTGGTGGTACCCAATGTTGCAAGCTCAGGCTGCTACTTCTTCCTTTTCTCCTTTTCTTGCTCATTCTCTTATTTCTCCTCTTTCCTTTCCCCTCCTTTTCTTTATTCTTTTCCTCCTCCTCTTATTCCTCTTCTTTCCTTTCTCCTCCTCCTTCTTCTAGCAAAAAAGCAGGGAAAAGCTCTGGCCAAAAAAGTCCACACTCAAGGAGAGACCACAAGTATTGGGTTTCTCATGAAAACCTAGGGTTTGGGTATCAAGAACCCTCTGCCAAGCAGAGGAACCAAAAGGCAGAAGGCTACGTCCAGATCAGAAAAATAAGCCAATATCAGAGTATCCTTGCATTCAAAGGACAGGCAGATCCAGGCCAATCAATCAACAAATATTTGTTAAGTACCTACACTAACATTATGGTAGAGTTGGGCAATGAAATTTCAAAAACAAAAAAAGTCACACAATAAGTTTATAATAAATGTTTTTTGACTGACCAACTGCCCTCAAAGAGCATCAAGGGAAACAACATGTATACATATAAGTTAATATAAAATTTTTTTATTTAAAAAAATTTCATTTGTTGGTAAGAACAGTTTTACTGTCAAAGTGAACCAATTATATCAAAGAAGTAATGTCATTTTCATTAAGAAACTTTATTTCTTGAAAGAGTCATCAACAAGTGATCTCAGAATCCATACCAGCACCTTATCTGGAAACAGTTTATCATACCAGAAACCTAATTGTTGTATTCTTGGAGAATGTGAGCCATGGAGAGTTAAATGATTCAGTTAAATGTTGATGTTAGAAACCAAATTGCAAAGGATTTGAAAGAGAGTGAAAGAAGAGAAAGTGGAGTGACTGTGTAGAAGGCTAAGGAGTTTAGCCACAAAGGTTTCCTCTCTAAGGTAGTGCCCTCAAGAGTGCCCTTGTTCTGTCTGGGTCCTGGTTTGATCTCATTAACCAGTGGTCCCCATTCACAGAGGCTTAAACAAGAAGAATTTTTCCTAAATTAAAATGAGAGATTCAACTTGAACAAAAAGAAAAATTTCTTGACTCTTAGGACAGTGGAGCTATGGGATAACTGTGCTCTTCATGCCTGGAAAATTTTCAGGGTCACAGCAAGATCCCACGAGATCACAGGATCCTAGATTTAGAATTGTAAGAGATGCTCAAGGCCATCAAATTCAATGCCCTTAGGAGAATCTCAGAGGAGTTAGGTGACTTACCCAAGGTTGTATAGTTAGTGAATGTTGAAGGCAGGATTCAAACCTAAGTCCAAGTCCAGAGAGGGCACATACAAAAAACAAAGCAGGACATCAAAAGGAGGGTCATAGAAGGGTAGGTAATCAACCCATTTTAAGAGTATATAAATGTAAGCAAGGTCAAGATGGAATGTTCCAGGTCCAAGCAAATATCAGCAATCAGGAGATGCTCAGGCCTTTGGGGAACTATAAACTGAAAGAGCTCTCCCACGGATAGATCCTCAAATGGCCCTAAGGAGAACCATAGGAAAAACAGGACTAAAGCCACACCCTGCCTACCAAAAAATTTCCAATGTAGCTTAGAGGAATGGGAATCTATCTTTGGTACTCCTTTTCCTTGCACCAAAAACATAGCCGTCCTTTTGGGTCAGGTTTTGGACAAAGTTTTGGAGAGTCTCACTGTTTATATTGAAACAAGGGCTGGTTTGTTGCTATGCCCCCAGGGAGCCTCAGGCCTGAGTACACTTTCAGGGCTGAAGTAATAAACAGTCTTTTGTGGTTCCAACTCTTTCCTTGTTCTCACCTGTTTTTTCCACCCAGTGAATAGAGGTTGCTTGTCAGACATGATGACGGTTCAGTCTGATGAGGTCCAACTTCGATGGAGGCCAGCCCCCTCCAGGACTCCTTCCAAAGGGACCAAGGCTATTTGAAATTTTTTCCCTAATACTTGAACCCCTGAAAGTAAGCCAACAAATTGTATTTGGCCTATCAGCCTGAGAAATTAAAATGAGTCTAAATGAGTAAAGTGTCAGATCCTCAACAAAGCTTTTTTTTTTCAGTGCACTGAAGTGACCAATAGTATTTATTGTTTCCCTGAATAAGAGAATCCACAACCAAGAAGTAATGCTCATGGGAGACTTGGATAGATTACAAGCTCCTAGAGGTGGCATCTTCTCTTCCTCCTTCAGGATACAAAATTGAGAGACAGTCAGCCCACGAAGAAGAGTAAGATCAACACTGAACTTCCCTGAGGGGGACTTGCAAGGTTTCAGGCTTCTTATTTTCCAAGATGGTAGCTGATGGATTGTTTTGTTAAGAGTTTAATTAGCTCATTACTTAGGAACCTACCACAGTAAACTAGGTATATGACAAAGAAATAGATATCCATCACCAATTGGCAAGAGTTTTATAAATTGTGTAGCCCAACTTGGGAAAATAAAATTACTAAGGAAGATGAAAGAAATTTTCCATATGCAATTATTTAAAAGACCTCTACTTTGCTGGAGCTCAGGGGTTTGTTGCTGGTGGAATTGTACCTTAAAATTACAGAATGTTAGACAAGTAAGAAAAAAACTTTAGGTTAGTCAAGTTAACCAATAACCATTTATTAACATGCCTACTATGTGCCAGATACTATGCACTGGGGATACAAAGAGAGGAAAAAGACAGTCCCTGCTCTCAAGGAGCTCACAGTCTAATAGGGAAGACAACAAGAAAACAACTCAACCCCAATTGCCCTGCCTTCCCCCCTTCAAAAAAGCAAAAAACAAAATTTAAAAAACCCTCTGTGTACAAAAAAATTATGTACAGATTAAAAGTAAATAATCAATGAAGGGAAGACACTAGAATCAAAAGGAATTGGGAAAGGCTTCCTGTAGAAGGTAGGATTTTATCTGAGACAGACAGATTTTTTTGTCTGAGACAAACTCCTCATTTCACAGGTGAAGAAAGTAAGACTCAGGAAAGTTAGGTGAATTTGGCAGATTGTACAAGTCCATGGGGAAAATTTCAACTCCCCAGTGGCCCTGAGTGCTTCTACTTACAAAGAAGCATCACCCTTAGGATAGTAATATAAATCTAAGGAACTATATAGTTGTCTGGGCAAATTAGAACTCACTGGAGGAAGGGTGCTGATTTACCTTGGTAGTAGTAACAAGTGCTTTGCATTTGAGGGTTAGGGCACCTTGACCCTAAGGTAGTGCTCTAAGTCTAGAGAATTGTTGCTGTTTGTCCTTAGTTCTGGAAGAGGACCATGAAGTCAGGGAGGTGATGCCATAATATGCAAGTGAACTGAATTTAAGTGAGGCATACATAGCTGCGCAAAGTCACCAGTCTCACTATCTGCTCTGGAGCCATCTGAGTCCAGTGGCCAGATATTGATCAGGATGTCTGGAGATGACCCAAGATGCAGTGGGGACCTTGGCCTTTTTAAGCTAAGGTCTTTAACAGGTCTCAGTTTGCAAGGCTCATTATCAATTAGTAATATGGAGGTCTCCTGGAAAGGGAAGAAGAGTTGTTTTGATTCCTTATAGGCTTTGGTCTGAGTCTTTATTTTTTGCAATTTTGATAGGTTAAATAAAACCTATCCTTTGTTTAATTAATTTTTAGTCTTCATGTTTGCATGAGAGTTGAGGGAAATTCTAATGTTCCCCAGAGAAAAACCTTTTTTTTTAAATTTTGTTGGAGTGATTTCAGAACCTTACGTGGAAGCAAAATAAACCAAAATCTGATGTTCCCAGGAGAACATCAACCAAAGACAGTTTTGGTTTTGTTATTTTGAGAAACGCCCTCAAGATTGAAACTGGTTCATGTAAACAAAATACTTTACTTCTAGGCTATGGTTTATATGTAGACAAGGAATTAGAGATTAGATTTTGTCTGCCTATAGAGACCATGTGAGCCTGGAATCTAGAGCTGGAAGGGTTCTCAGACATTCTCTTGGTCTGATCCTCTATTGTATAGACCCACAGAAGCTCACATGGCTTGCCCAGTGTCTTGCAGTTCATGCTAGATCTAAGGCCAGATTTTAGGTCACCATTTTTTTATTTAATGATCTTTCCAATAGTAGTAGTACAGGGGATAAAGCACTGGGCATTGAGTCAGTAAAACATGAGTTCAAATCTAGTCTCAGACACTTATTATGGGTGACCCTGAGCAAGTCACTCTATCTCAGTCTCCTCAAATGTAAATGGGAATAAAAATACCACCTTCCTCCCAGGGTCGTTCTGAAAATCAAATGGGATAATAATTGAAGGCAGTATGGTACCTGGCATTTAGTAGGCATTTAATAAATACTTAATTCCTTGCTTCCTTCTCATTATGCTACATTCTAACTGAGATCTAGGTCAGTGTAACTGATGGGCAGTAAAGGAGTAGAATTTACATCGACCTCAAAGGTCTTTCCCGCTAAGAGTCTTAAAGATTAGAGCTGGAATCTTTCCAGCCATCTGCACATCACCAAGCTTTCCTTGTGCTCTCAGGTCATCATCTTTCTGTCCCTCAAGAACCTCGAACTCTGACCCTGGGACCCCAGGTAAACTCTGTCTTTACTGTACTGAATCCCAGGCTTCTGCTCCACTTCCTTAGAGAAATATCACTGGCATTTTTTGCTTGTTACCCTACCTGTTTCTCCCACCCCTTTTTGTGTTGGCTACTCCATTAGAATGCAAGATCCCAGAAGACAGACATTGTCTTACTTGCTTTAATTTGTATCCCCAGGTTGTGATAGAAGAGGACCGAGATATCAGGAAGATGACATGACTTGCAGTTGACTTTGATTTGAGCGAGGGAGGGCTGTGCAAGGTCACCAGCCTCACTTTCTCCTCCAGAGCCATCTGGGTCCAGTGGCCAGATATTCATCAGAATGACTAGAGATGGCCCAAGATACAATGGAGGACCCTGGCCCTTTTGGGCTAAGGCCTGAGTGAGGCAATACCCATTCAGTGAATAGACCACTTTAAGAAATGAGCAGAGGGATGGTCCCTTTAATCAAAAAAGAAAAAAAAATCAAACTGGGAGGGGAAGGCCCTCAGGGTTTCTGGCCAAAAGAGAAACAGTTACTATTTACATTCACTCTGAAGCAGGACCGTCCCCAAAATAACCATTAAGTGGTGCTTGGGCAGGGACCTATTATTGTCCAGTCCCTGAGATGCAGAGTGAATTGGGTTTAAAGCTTGGTCTTTGAGAAAGAAATCTAGTCAGTGAACCTCAAGGTAACTTAAAGTAAGTTTTGGGTCAAAATTTACCTTCTTTGACCAGAAGACAAGAAGAAGGCAAGAGGAAGAAGAGAAGGAGAGAAAGTGGAGGAGAGGAGAGGGGAGGGGAGAAGAGAGGAGAGGACAGCCTGAGTTTGAATTTGTATCCCCAGGGACCAGCAGAATGACTGGCACATAGTAAGCATCTATCTATGTATCATCTCTATCTACCTACACATTAGAGGGAGGGAGTGACATTATCAGACCTGTGCTTTAGGGAAATCACTTTGGTGGCTGAATGGAAAATGGATTAGGGTCAGAAGAGACTCAAGGCAGGTAGACCCACTAACAGGCTATGTGTAACAATCCAGGCAAGGGATGGTGAGGGCCTGTGCTAGAGGGGTGACAGAAGAGAGAAGGGAGCATATTCTAGAGACATGGCAAAGGTGGAAGAGGCAGGCCTTGGCTTTGAATTCAAACAGGAGTTTATGTTTGATTTTAAAGGTATTAGGGAGCCACTGGGGTTTGTCGAGTATGGAGGTGATGTGGCCAGACCAGCACCTTGCTTATACATTGACCTCTGAATCAAAATTTTCCAGTCTTGGCAGGACAGAAGTACAACTTACCCTTCTACAAAGAGTTGTTATCTCTAGAACTAGCAATAACTGTGGAATATCAAGATACTATATTAACCAGGGCACCCTCAGATGCAAGTAACAAAGATATAAATCTTTTGAGTCCCTCAGATAAATAAAAGTGTTCTAATTGTATTTCTGGGCTCTAGGGTATGAAGCTTATGTGGAAACATTGGATGTGAATGATTCATTGGGAAGATCAGACAGAACAGTGTGCTTTCTGGGGGCGGTGAAAAGGGTTGGGGGGGGGTGGTAAGAATGCCTCTAGGGAACATACTTAGAGGGCCTATGTGACTGAATACCAGAACCACACAGACAAATACCTCACTGCTGCTACCCACTGTTGGGCCTCTCCTCATCCACGGAGATTTTTGGGTAACCACTGGTGGGTTCAGCAGAGTGAATGAGTCACCAAGACAACATCCACTTACAGCGCCATTGCAAGTGCCCCAGAAAATCCTTGTCTTTTCCCCCCTACCCAAAGGAATAAACATTGCTAAACCAAACAAACGACAAAAGACAGCCTGCTCCACTTCTAGTGAAAGACAGGAGTGAAAAAGTCAGGACTCCCCTCCATGTGGGGAGTGACTATTGGGATACCTCCCCGCTCTTCAGTGATCAGAGATTTAAGATCCATACAGTGCCAGAAAGAGTGAATGGCTCCATCCCAGGCTCAAACACATCCTGCTGGGTTCAGTTTGTTATTTCGCATGCCCTTGGAAAGAACACTTTTCTTTTCCAAAGGTCCAAATTCCTAGTTCTCAATAAGTTTGCCATGTGCCACACATGGTTTAAATATCAGAGCTTTTCTGACTGTATTTGTTTGGTGGATTTCAACAAGGGGCTGCAACATTTCCCTCCCTACCCAACCATTCCTTCTCCTCTCCTCTTTCCCCTCCTTCATCCCTGAGAAAAAGAAAAGAAAACCTGAAGCACAATGCTAGAGGGAAATGAAACCTTGGCCAGCCCCCATCGACCAAAAGCTCCATCAATTTTTCTTCCCCAGGAAAAAGCAACTTCTGTACTTTGGATCTAAGCTGTCTGAAGGAACCTTTGCCAAAGCACCAGTTTTCCTCATTTGTAGGAAATAAGGAAAGCAGACAGCCATGTGTGACCTTCACTGGCTGCTGTGCAAGAGAGACAGCTCAGCTGGGACTTGGGGGCTTCAAGCCAACAGGAGCAAACACTTTAAGGCATCCCTTTAAATGGGGAAGAATGAGAAGGGAATGGGATAAATCATCCTCAGGACTGAGCCCTCCAATTTACAGAAGGTTCAGAATGGGGTGATGGAAAGAGCCCTGGACAAGGTAGTCAGGAGGTCTGGGTTCGAGTCCCAGTGGTGCTATTTCCTAAGCATCGAACATTGGACCATTCATTTCACCTTCATCATCTTAATTTCCTCACTTCTAAACTAAAGGAGTTAGACTAGTTGACCTCTAAGTTTCCTTAGACCTTACATACTCTTAAGCCCCACTTTTTTCTATTCTGCCCCAATAGGATGAGCAATTGGAGTAGGATAGATGATAAAAGTAGCTAGGTGGCTCAGATTAGAGCACTGGGACTAGAGTAAGAAGACCCGAGTTTCAAATCTGACCTCAGACACTCACCAGTTGTGTGACCTTGGGCAAGTCATTTAGCCATGTTTGACTCAGCGAGTCAAATTGAAGAGGTTACCCACTAAGAGGGTTAGGGTTGCTCAGGGGACCCCAAAATACCAACACGCTGGGTCCTGCTGAATGAATTCGACTCAAGTCTTCTCTCAGCCAAAGAAAAGTAAAGTTTATTAAAAATTCCCTTGTATTAGACACAGAGTAGGTCTGTGCTAGGTCCTTCTATGGCTCTCTCACTATTCCATGGCGCTCTCACAAACATGAAGGCAGGATGGGGTCTTATATACAGAAGGTTGTGGGAGGAATGTAGGGGTAGTCTAGGGGAGGAGTTTGGAGAGGGTCTTCTGGAGGAGTTAATAAGGTCAATGAGTGATTAAAGGTTGGAAGTCCTGGAGGCCACAGACAATGGTGGGCGAGGCCAGTTCAAAGGTGGATGATATTTTGATAGGCTCAAGGATGGGAAGTAGATGAACAATGGAGGGCTAGGCTACTAACTAGGCTAGTAGTTAGCAGTTAGTAACTAGGCTAGAGGTCTGGCCCCAGCCACAATGTAAGGCTAATTGCCTCATGCAAATGCCTCATCAAATGGGATAATTTAATCAAGAGTCCAATGGAGGTTCTTAGAGCCTGTACCTCAAGAACTCAAGGAGAGCTCAAGGGGGCTCCCAGAGCCCATAGCTCAAAAAAATGAGCTGGAGAAGGAAATGGCAAAGCACTCTAGTACATATGCCAAGAAAACCCCAAATGGGATCACAGAGTCAGAAACAACTGAAAAGGACTAAGTAACAACAGATGATAAAGGAGGAAACTCCAGATTCTGTTAAACACTGTGAGACATAGTAGGGATATAATCAGGAAGACCTGATTCAGTTCTGTCTCTGACACATAGTGCATCCCCTCTGAGGCTACTAACCCAATTCCCACTTGCATTCTACAGGGTGACTGCTACTATGCTAAGAGTCCTAGTGAAGAGGTTAGGGATGTGTGAGACCCCAAAATACCAAAATGAATTCGACTCACGTCTTCTTTCATCCAAAGAAAAGCAAAGTTTATTAAAAGTTTTCCATATTGGGTAAACTCTCAAGGTGCCTTGGTATCTGTGATGCTTGTACTGGACAAGTGGGCCAGAATCATCTGACAGCCTGATAATTCTCAGGGGCTCTCACACCTCGTGGAGGCAAGATGGGATCTTATACCCGTGTTTCCCCGATAATAAGACCTATCCCGAAAATAAGCCCTCCCCTTACTGTGTAAGATTCCTCTAAAATAAGCCTTCCCCCGAAAATAAGCCCTATTGAGATTGCTACTGTAGTGAAGGCGATCCCCTGTGCTACATGCTACATTACGGTACCCTCTGTATGCACCGTTCCCCCCCCCCCGAAACGCACGTGGTGCTCCGAGCTGCATCCAATCAGAACTGCAGCAGTGAGCGTGTCATCCTGTTCTTCCCCAATGATTTGCTTATTGAATAAAGGTACATTTTTTTGTTCACATTTACCTGTTTATTAAAGTTGCTGTCAATGTTCATTAAAATAAGCCCTCCCCTGAAAATAAGCCCTCTGGTGTTTTTCTGTCCAAAAAATTAATAAGACAGTGTCTTATTATCAGGGAAACATGGTATACAGAAAGGTTATGGGAGGAATCCAGGGGTGGTCTAGGGGAGGAGTTTGGGGAGGTCTTCAGGAAGAGTCAAATGAGGTGAAACTCCAGTGATGAGAGATTAAGCTTGAGAGGTAGCTGGAGGCTACCTGGGGATGAGACAATGGAGGGTTTAAGAGGATCAAGGGTGGGAGCTAGCTGGACAAAGGAAGGCTAGGCTAGTAACAGAGGTTTGGGCTAAACCTCGATGAAAGACTTATGGCCTCAGGCAAATTCAGCATCCAATGGGAAGATTCAATCAGAGTTCTAGGGGGTTCCCAGAGCCTGAACCTCTTCACTAGTGGTAATCTTGAATGACTGGAAGTATAGTACTATTGGTCACCCACCCCACAACTGTGTTCCCCTTTGACATCAACCAGACAGATTTCAATTACCTTTGAGGAAAGGATATTTGTAGAGGGAAGAAGGAAGACAGGGAGAGAGGATTTATTAAGCACCTACTGTATGGCAAGCACTATTATAAGCACTACAAAAATTATCTCATTTGATCCCCACAACATCCCTGGAAGGTAAATGATATAATCCCATTTTCAGTGGAGTGAAGGAAAACAGAAGTGAAGGGAATTGCCTAGGATCATATGGGCTAGCAAGTATCTAAGGATGGATTTGAGCTCAGGTCTTCCTGTCTCCAGGTCCAGCACTCTTCACCTGTCACCTAACTGGTGGTACATTCTCTCACAAATACAGAGTCCAGGGGAAAAGTAGGCTTAAACTTAGAGAAGGATGATGGTTACCCACACATGTAGAGAACACATGTGGACAAAGGGTAAACTCATAATTCCTGATTACTGGAAGTCCTTCCTTGAGTCCATAGCCAGCATTCTTCTCTGGTACAAGGGGTCATGTTCCTTGGAACTGCTTCCTCCCTCTGGTGGCTGGCTAGTTTTCTGTATACATCTGTGTCCATGTTTGCCTAATGAATGTGTCCTCTAGATGCTAATATCTGATCTCTCCATTGATATGGTCATTGAGAGAGAGAGAGAGAGAGTGTAGGGGAAGAGAGAAAGAGAAGAGAGTGGTTGGGATCCTCTGGAATGAAATCCTCTGAGGCTTGGACCAGTTCACTTCTTTAATGGATGAATGCTAAAATTTCTCCAGCTACTTAAATCCCCCAGGGGTTTGGTTAGCTTGTTCTTCTTAGTCAAACATACTGTGTACTTCTCCACCCAGTTACAGAAGAGTTTACACATGGATAAAATGATCACACAGTACAGACAATTCTGTTAAAAATGAGTTATGTGTCTGAGGTGAAGAGTGTCCCTTCCTTACAAACATAATGACTATGTGACCTTAGCTGAGTCACTTAATTTTACAGTTAGGCAATTTACATGATTACAAAATTCAGAGCAGATATTGATCTGCATTAGTAGAGGAACTTTCTTTCTCTGGAGTTCATTACACTAATAAAATTGAAGATCTGATTAAAAAGCAAAACAAACAAACAAAAACTTTGATTTTGTTTCTCCAAGGAAATGAACTATGATCTCTTACAACAAACTTAAGAACCCTAAGTATCCAAAAGTATGTCAACCCAGGCAAGTATACTTTCCTCCCTAAGCTTTAGTTTCCTCATCTTTAAATGGATATGAGAAACCTTGTGAGGACCTAACTGAATTCACACTCTATTCAACATGAATTTATTATGTTACCTCTCTGCCATGCCAGGTATTTGCTAGGGGTACAAAGAAAAAGAAATAGTTTTGCCTTTGTGGAGCTTCTATTCTATGAGGAAGAAGGGACAGGGAATCGCTTTGAAACCTCCCAAATTATAAGGAAGTACAAACTATTATTTTCATTATTATTGCCCACTTTCAAGCTTTCAACTTTTCTTTTCAGGGGCCATAGGTGATCATTTCCAAGACCTGACACCCAGGCATGAGACCTGCTTTTGGAAGCTTTGTGAGGAGCTATGAAAAAGAAGAAATTTGCGATTGAATCAAAAACCTGGAGTCACCACCTTCCTTCTCCAGAACCTCATCATTCCTTGACCTAATAAAGAGAGGAACTGAGAAAAATGTGGGAAACAGTAAGTTGTGGTCGAGCAGACACATTTTATTTAAATGCTACTTTTCTATGTCAACTCAACAGGTGTACTGACTGTAGTAAAATAACACTGCAAACTACTTTCTCAATCTCCCCAAGGCTTTCTGGTAAATTGAAATAAAAGAGCTAATTCTTATCTAGGCATTCAGGCCTTGTTGCAATGAATCTTTAGCACAGAGGACAAATCTGAGAATTCTCTGGATTGTCAAGGCAATGCTAGAAGAAATGCCAAATTCTGGTAGGGGATAATCTGGAATATTTCAAGACCAATCCATGGGCTAGGGCTAGTATCTAAAAACATCTAAATATTACAACCCTATTCGGGGAACGGTTTCCTGAGGTTGTGAATTATTCAAATCTCTGATGTCTCCCCTACTTTTTATTCTACTATTTTCCTTTGGGATGAACACAGGATTTCACTGCTGAACAACTAAACAATGTCCTGGAGAAGAAGGGGTAGCCTAATAAAAATCATTCTTAATCACATTTCCTACTTAGGATAGATTTAGTGTTGTGTTGGTAGTGTTTTCTGGTTTGGTGAGAAATGAGATTGACTGACAGCGATGGGACTTGTAGTCTTTTCGTTAAGCTCTGTTATTTGAACTTTCTGTCTTATGGATAATTGAAAGTTCACTGCTTCATGACATCAGATTTTTTTGATGTATTGATTGGTTTTTCTGATTTCTTCTCTTTTACGTTTTATTAAAATTCTTTGGTATAAGGGATAGCTTTCTGGGTGGAGAAGGTATACAAGAGGAAGTCTGTTGTTGTTGAGTCATTTCAGTTGTGTCTCACTCCCCATCTAGGGTTTTGGGTTTTGGTTTTTTTTTGGCAGAGATACTGGAGTAGTTTGCCGTTTCCTTCTCCAATTCATTTTATAGATAAGGAAACTGAGGCAAACAGGGTAAAGAGATTTGCTCAGAGTCACACAGCTTGTAAGTGTCTGAAGTCAGATTTTAACACATGAAGATGAATCTTTTGGATTCCAGGTCTGGCACTCTACCCACTGTATCACCTAGCCACCTAAGAGGAAGTCTCATGGGTTGTTTGTCCTTTGTTTTCGAAGAGGACCATGGCATCAGGGAAATGATGACATGACTTGCATCTGACTTTGATTTGAGTGAGGGAGGGCTGTGCTAGATCACCAGTCTCACTTTCTCCTTCAGAGTCATCTGAATCCAGTGACCTGATATTCATCAGAATGACTGGAGATGACCCAGAAAGCAATGGGAAACCCTGGCCCTTTTAGGCCAAGGTCTATGGTAATGGTTTTTCTTTGGAACAGCAAGCCTGAGGGTCTTGCCCTTCCAGCTTGAATCTTTTTTTTCTTTTTTTCTAATTAAAGGGGGCATCCCTTCTCTCACTTCTTAAACAGGCCTATTCAATGAATGAGTGTTACCACACTCTAAGTGACTACCTGAAAAGAGAAAGTCTAGGAGATGTAAAAAGGAAAGATGTCAATAAAAATCTGTTTTCAAAAAGAAAGCTAGCTGCCAAGTACTAAATATATATTATACTATTCAAGCAGTGTGGTAGTGGTAATATATGCTATGCTGAGCCAATGTGGGGCAAGCTTGTCATT
>NW_027186390.1:83308-119977 GCF_028583685.1 Petaurus breviceps papuanus
AAGGGGTGAAGATATACCTCCCATACTAGGATTTTAATTTAGACTCCCCCAACCAAAGCTGTTAACTAGTTTACCTAGAATGATTCAGGTTTAAGTTCCTCTCTTTGTTCCAGTAAGTTATAAAATGATATCAACAATTCTCTTTTGTTCATTCTGAGTCCATAGGCCAGGAAATAGCCCTGTAATTGTGAAATTTATCTCCCTCATTCTCACCTGCCTCCACCACCCTACTACCCCAACACCATAGTCTTTTGCTCTTTATGATACATTTTAGTGAAGAAACACAAAAATCCCTAATGTTATGGTTAACAATGTTATGGCATTTTTAAAGACAATTAAAGACAAGGTGAGGAGGAAGGAAAATACAGTTTATAGAATCAGAGATAAGCTTCAGGAACAGATTCAAGGTTTCTGGAAAGGGGAGAGGTAGGGGAAAGGAGAAGGGTTCAATAATCCCTAAGCATCTCACAACAAAAAACATTTTAAAAGATCACAAAATGTCAATTGTAGATCAATGTCTTCTTCATTCAGCTTATTCCTTCCTTAAGGAGTTTCTTTCTTCAGAGTAAGCAGATCTATTTATAATTCACTGAATTTCAGATTCAACATGGGTCTCAATTACTTCAAATGGCTATATATATGCCCAGTTTTTCTAAGACCAATCTCAGTGTCCGTACTTTGAGGCATTTTGAAGCCTCAAGCTCACTTGTCAGTAACAGCACTGTGTCCAGAGCCTGACAGAAAGCCTTCCTCACACTCAAAGTCACAGTAATTGCAAGATGCATATTCCAACAGAAGACCTGGTGAGCTGGGGGTGGCCCTTAAAGTCTGGTAGTAAGGGATCACCACCAGTTATGACTGTCTCTCTGGAACAGTCCAGTAAAATAGGATTTGCCTAGGTCTACCTCAAGGCACTAGAATCCTGCCTTTAAGGCCTGTATTGGTGCTGGCCACTTCCTACTATCACATCTCTGACTCCCATTTCCATGATAATCTTTCTTCTGATCACAGTTCTACCCTTCAACAACTCATCCTGGCTGTACCTTAGGGCAGTTTCAAATTAGCCTCTTGCTCTCAGGATACACTTGCTACTCCCTGGTTTCTTCTTTTCCTCTCCCTTACGTTAAGAGGGGTTAACTTGTCCACCAAAACCGGCTTAGAGATCTACTAAGCAGTTACAGGGGCAAGGTAGCTAGCTCCCCTGGGAATGAGGAGAACTGAGATTTCTACTCACTAATGGGATCCAGAATCTTGTCATCCTACATATACACAGAGAAGAGTTATGACAGGGTTGATGAAGGGCTAGCCTTGGAGTCAGGAAAACCTGTGTTAAAATCCTGTATCTGAAACGTACTAGCCATTTGACCATGGGAAAGTGGTTTAACCTTTTAATGATCCAGGCAGCTCTCTAAGAGTACAGTTACAGATACGCTGTCAATCTGCAAGAGTGAAGGGAGTTTCTTCACTGGGAATACCCTATATAGATAAAATTACAGATATATACCCTTCCCTCTACTTAAAAAAAAACACCTAAAACCTCATTTTAGATACTAGTTGATTCCTTTAAAGTAGAACATGGTTACCATTTTAAAAGGATCCTACTTCAATGTAGATGGAAGGATTTAAGTTAGATAAAAGGAAAAAAATATTACTAAAATGTGAAAGGTTATTAGACACTATAAGGTATCTAAATAAGGTAAGAATTCATATTATCTCCTTCTCTGGGTATGTTTGAAAAATGAGATGAACTTCTAATTGACTGGGATGATTTAGAACAATGTTTCCCAACCTTCTCTAGTATGTTGGTGCTGTTCAGTAATTCTAGAACATCACAATATTTTCTCTTTATCATAAGTATATAAAGTTATGGCCTTGGATTCAAGAAGAACTGAGTTCAATTCCTCCTTCTAGTCACCCTAGCTCTGTAGTATGATCAATTAACTCCTTTGACTTCTCTGAGACTCAAACAGCTAAGTTGCCAACTTGGGTTGTTCCTACCTCTATGACATCTTTGAAATCTATCCCCTTCTCTTCATTCATGGCATTTACCTACAACAATCCTGTAAGATGGAAAATGCAAGTACTAGTATGTTCATTTTAAGAGTAAGAATAGTGAAGTTCAGAGGGGCCCATATTCACACAGCTAGCAAGTCAGAGCTAGAATTTGACCCTATCTTTTTGGATTCTACATCTGATGGTCTTCCTACTACACTACATTGCCTTTGAAAGATGTTTCCTTTTCAGCACTTTGTGGTCTTTGGGTTTGGCCCAGGTAGTTACTCAAAAAAACTGAGTGATTGATAAAATATTTTAAATCTCTCCTTCAGTTCTTCTCCTCTCTCCCCAGATAACTATCTGCCGGATATTGTCCTTACTTATATATATCCTCAGACAAAAACAAACTGAATTCATTGCCTCTTGTGGGGACAAGGAATGTTGACAGTGGAGAGACTGAAATTATTTAAGGTTCTTTGTAGTTTTTTCTCATCAGACAGAGACTCCCTTGAATTCCAAAGTGGTTGACCACATGGTTTACTCAAGGGCCTTGTGGGAAGGTGCTAAATCCCCTAGGACTAGAGAATCAATGGCATTAGGTAACTTCTCTGTCTCTGTCTTTATATCTCTGACTCTCTCCATCTTTCTCTGTCTCTTTCTCTATCTCTCTTTATCTGTCTCTCTCTGCCTCTCTTTGTGTACCTTTCTCTGTCTCTCTATCTCTGTCTCTGGTTCTCTGTCTCTCTTTGTTTCTCTGTGTTGCTGTCTTTCTCTTTGTCTTTCTCTATCTCTTGCTCTCTCTCTGTGACTCTCTTTCTCTGCCTCTCTTTTGTGCCTCTCTCTGTCTTTCTCACTGTCTCTGTCTCTGTCTTTGTCGCTCTCTTTCTCACTTTCTCCTCACTGTCCCTGTCTCTCACTCTCTCCTTCTCACTCTCTCCTCACTGTCTCTGTCTCTGTCTCCTCTATCTCTGTCTGTCTGTCTGTCTGTCTGTCTCTCTCTCTCTCTCTCTTTCTCTCTCTCTCTCTCTTTCTCTCTCCTTGTTTTGTCAACCCATCTTTGGTAGTATGGATGTCCAGTAGGAAATCTACTTTGAGCTAATTTTCTTAACAAGTAATTACAATGAGCTAGGTTCTTCCAGCACCTGGCTTTGCCTCTGTTTATAACTGGAAAGAAGAGTAGTACGAGGAAGTGTGCTGGATTCAAAGCTAGAACACCTGGCTTTGAATGCCAAGGCATGCACTTACCATCTATGACATGGATAAGTCATTTCAGTTTAATGGGACTCAGTTTCCTCATTTGTAAAATGAAGAGGCTGGATTACTTGATCTTCCATATACCTTCTAGTCCTAAAATGATCAGTTTACCTCTTATAGATCACTAGGTTAATATCAAATGAAATAAAGAAAAGATAAAGACTGGGAGCATCAGTGAACCTCCCAATGGCCTAATTCTTGAGGGTAAGAGGCACAGGGAGAAGGGCGACTTGATACAGTGTATTCAGTCCTATTTTCATCACTTGGGGGCTCAGTGACTACTTGTCCTTTATGAAACCAAGGTTATGAACAGATTTTATGATATAGGTAAGAGCTGGCCTACGACCTATCTCAGAGACATATTATCTGTGTGGGTTGGACAAGTGAAAGCCTCAGTTTCCTCACTTGTAAAATGAGAGGATTGGACTCAGTGGCTTCAAAGATCCCTTCCATTTCTAAATCTTGAATCTCCTCATCTTAGGAACTTTGGAGGATCCTTAATTCTAAGAGTATGATTCTCAAAGTAGCACAAAAGATTTTGCTGACATTATATACTATGCAAAACCCTCCCCCCAACTCCCTCTTGGTAAGTCAGGAGGGAGAGAAGTTATTATTGCCTCCATTTTTCATGAAGAGAAATAAGGAAACATAGACATGCACATAATTTTATTAAAGTTACACAGTATTTCAGGGAAACCTCATACCATAATTACTCTACAATAGCCTCCTGTTTTATCTTCCTGACTCCTGACTTTCCCTTCCCCTGTCCATCCTTCATTGTTCATCCTTCATACTCCTCATTTTGTCATTCCCTATCACAAAAACCCTCACTGGCTCCCTGTTTTCTTCTGAAGCAGATCTAGTTCCAAAATCAGACCTCACCCTATCAATTCTATTTTTTTTCTCTACTTCTCAGTGTGAAAATCTGTTTTGATCTCTATTCCAAATGAGCCTTCCTTAGTATCTCCTACATTTTATACTCACAATTCACTTTTAGGTCTCTGCTGGGGCTTTCTCTCCCCACTCCTCTAAGCTTGGAAAGCCTTTCTTAATTTTCTCCTCCTGTTTTATATCCAACTAATTTACCAAGTGCCATCTTTTTCATGGTCTGGCAAAATGAACCTACATTGTTCTTTCCTTTTTTCTTGTTACTTTTATATTCATTATCTATACTGTATAATCTGTGCCTTATCCTATATGGTCCTGTCCTAACATATAGCATAATTTATATAGCATATAGTATAATTTATCATGTCCATATATCAGCTTGTGGTTTTGCTACATACAGTGCTAGCTACAATAAAATCAGAGAGCAGGAACTGGAAGGGACCTCAGAATCAATCTAATCCAACGCTTTCATTTTACAGACAAGGAAAATGGAAGCCCAGGCATCCTAAACTGACTTAACCAATGTCACACAGTCAAATCAAGTCAACAAGCATTTATTAAGTAGCTACTGTGTGCCAGACATTGTGTTAAGTGCTGAGTATACAAAGAAAGGCAAAAGACAATCCTTGTTCCAAGAGCTCTCAGTCTAATTGATAGCTAGGTGACACAGTGGAGTTAGGAAGACCTTAGTGAAGTTAAATCTGGCCTCAGACACTTACTAGGAGTGTGTGATTTTAGGCAAGTCACTTGATTTCTGTTTGCCTCAGTTTCCTCATCTGTAAAATAGGGATAATAATAGCCCCTGCCACCTAGAGTATTTTTGAAGATCAAATGAGATGTTTATAAACTACTTAGCACCGTGCCTGATACATAGTAAATGATATTTAAATGTTAACTTTTAGTATTAATGGGGGAGACACCTTACAAATAACAGTACAAACAATATATACGATAAAGTGGAAATGATAAGTAGAGAGAAGGCACTGACTTTAAGGGGGATCAGGAAAAGTTTCTTACAAAAGGTAGGATTATAACTGACCCTTGAGGGAAACCAAGAGGTAGAAAGGAGGGGGGAGAAAATTTCAGTCTTAGGGTTCAGCCAATGAAAACGCACATAGTCAGGAGATAGAATGTCTTGTTCAAGGAACAGGAAGGAGGCTACTGTCACTGGATTGCAAACATAATAGGGAGTAAGGTATAAATAGACTAGTAAGATAGAATAGGGCAAGTTATAAAGGCCTTTGAATGCCAAATTGGAGGATTTTATATTTGAAACTGGAGGTACCACTGGAGAAAGCCCAAAAGGCAAGATTTGAACCTTGTTCTCCTGCTTCCAGAACCATTGCTTGGTCCATGGTAGCATTCTACAGTTTCATGTATATATGTGTGGTCTCCTCAGCTACATTATGTGTTCCTTGTGAACAGGGACTACAGGCATCTTCATACCTATCTTGGAGCCCACAGAGTGGGCTCCTAATGTTGAGCAAGCAATATAAATGCTTGAGCCTAAGAACGTGGGACAGAAATCTAATCCGTGACTCCTAGGTCAAGGCACTGCTCTACAAGGGTGGTCTCTATGAGATCTCACTGCCCTGTCAACTCTATAGCGCTCCACAGCTCAGCAGAAGCCACTGATTGTTTTCCTTGTCATTGGTTCCACCATCACAAATGCCTGTGACTTCACCAGGCCCTGCCCCATCCCCTTTGCAGAGATAAGCTTAATAACTCATCCCTGCATAAGTCATGTCAGTTATACAATTAAACATGCTCTCTCCCCATGATGGAGGTTTATGGAGGTATAAATCACCACCAAAAGGCAATTTAGTGCAGACAGGAATTTTATTGAGGGATGCAGATCCCCTGGGCTTGTCTGGAAAATGAGAAACATATTCAAAGACCAAGTGTCCTACAGGGTGTAAGATTCGTTGGGGCTACAAAGAAGCACGTCTAGACTGAGATTTAACTTTCTCATTTAAATCAAGTAAAATGGAATTCCCTTGGATATGATTACCTAAGACTTTCTGCGTTTGATTATGGATTACAGAGCCCAGTGGCTTGAACTGAAGAAATTATACTGTCTAAAAGGGCTCCTGTCCAATGTCCAGGAAGTAAACAGGAGCTGAGGCATGGCAAATGACCCCTGAACTTAGCAGCATTTTCACATCCTGACCAGACACTTTCCCTGACTGGAGAACAGAGACTGTGGTTTTACAGTCTTCTGTGGCTTTTTTTTTCCTCCTCTGAGGGCCTTTGCATTTTTTCCCCTAAAATATGAAGAAACACTTTGGGTTTCCTTCTAATGGTACTTTCACTCAGTGAAAATGAGTCAAACTAAAAAGGCAATTTATGGGAATTCATTCTGAAAGGAAAAGCACACATACACACATCCATATACACACACGTGTATGTATATATTTGTGTGTATATCTATATATGCCTGCATCGAAGGTATAGAAAGAAAGGGGAGAACAGGAAGGGGGGGCATTGTTCTACCTGCCAGGTCCTCAACTGATCCCATTGTGGGGTTTTGGTTTTTGTTTTTACCTTTTTTATTCTGCCTTTAACAAACATCAAATAAAAAAAAGTTATTTCTATATACATTGTAGAAAAGAAAAAGAATATTATACATTAAACTAAAAATTCATCAGTAGATCTTGCTTTTCTTTTAAAATATACTAAGTTTATAATCCAAAGGGATTTATTTAAAGGGGGGGACCTACTTGTACAAAATAATTTGAAGCAGCTCTTTTTGTATTAGCAAAGAATTGGAAATAGAGGGGATGCCCATCAGTTGGGAAATAGCTAAACAAGTCATGGTATATGTCTATTGTGCTATAAGAAATAGTGATCAGGGTGGTTTCAGAAAAAGCTGAGAAGACTTATATGAACTGATGCAAAGTGAATTGAACAGAACCAGGAGAACATTGTACATAGTAACAACAATATTTTTCCTTGAAGAAATGTGAATGACTTAGCTATTCTCAGCAATACAATGATCTAAAATATTCCCAAATGACTAATAATGAAGCATACTATCCACCTCCAGAGAAAGAACTAATATTGTTTGAATACAGACTAACACGTACTATTTTTCACTTTCTTTCATTTCTTTTCTTTTATTCAAGTCTTCTTGTATAAAATGAAAAACATGGAAATGTTTTATGTGATTGCACATGTATAATCTATATATGATTGCTTTCTGCCTCAGCAATGGAAAAGGGAAAGGAGGGATAGCATTTGGAACTCTAAACTTAAAAAAATGTTAAAAATTGTTTTAACATGTAAAAAAGAAAATATATATTAAAAAGAAAAAAAGAAATGATAAGATGGTTTCAGAAAAACCTGAGAAGACTCATATAAAGTGAAGTGAACAGAACCAAGAGAACATTATTTATCTTTCCTTTCTAAAATGCAAAAACAAGAACATGCTAGTAGATTTATAGAATGCTAGAAATGGAGAGGTGTCAGGGGTCATTTGGTCCAAGTGCTTCATTTTCCAGATAAGGAAACTGAAGTCTGGAAGTCACAGACATCCTGGCAACCCTAATGCCTCTATTTAGATCCTCCCACCTGGGTCCAATTCATTTATCCTTACCACATCTCTGCTAAGTCTCAGGTAGGGCAGATCACTTTCTTGGAACTGCCAATGTCTATTTGACTTCTGAGTCATACTTCACTGAATTTCCTTGTCTAAGACAAGTGAAATTATGGGACTTTTTCTAAGTGTTGTCATACTTTCCCCCCACCATATGAGCATCTATTCCCTGTTCTAGCCCACAGGCTCTTCCTCCCTTGACCAAGTCCCTGATATCTGGAATATTGTTCATAAGGAGGCAGATGGGTCTCACAATGGCAGTATGATGGTCCTTCTAATACACTTGCTTCCATGAGCATTTCTTGCCTCATGCACCTGATCTGGTGAATGCTGCAAAATCCTTCTCATGGTGATAGAGAGTGGATATGTGATTTCATCAATATGGAGAACTCCCAAATGAGAACACTTCTTCTATAATGGCAGGTTGGCACCTACTCGGCAACTTGTAGTATAAGAGGATTGCCTAGAGCAAGACTTCTTAAATTTTTTCCACTAGGAACCGCTTTTCCCCATTAGGCAGCATTAGTTGGCTTTGTGTGGCCTGAGGGCCTGTGCAGTGCAAAGTGTGCATGCTTTGTGTTCAGAACCAAGGCTACAGTGAAGCTGTGAGATGCAACAGGGAAAGTGCTTCCAGAAAAACCTTAGATTGATTATGTGTTTAATTTTTAATTAATTTTTGGTTATTGCATGGTGAGAAACCTTTCACTGTTGATAAATTCTTCATGATTCTACATGGGGTCGCATCCCACAGTTTAAGAAATACTGAGCGAGAGCACTTAAAGGTTAAGTGAGTTAACCAGGATCTCATACACAGTACAGAGGTAAGGCTGGATCCTATGTCTTCCTGTTTTCAAGGTCTCCTCATCATAGGATCATAAATTTAGAGATGGAAGGAAACTTAGAGATCATCCGTTCCAACTCTCATTTTACAGATTAAGGAACTAGGACCCAGAAAGGTTAAAGGTCCAATTGTCTAATGTCACACACACGGTACCAGAGACAGCATGTAAACTGAAGTCCTCCAACTCTAAATCTAATGAACTTTCTAATGTACAAGACTTCTTTTTGAACTGAGTCTGATCTTGTGATTGATTCCTGATAGCCCACTAGGCCTAAAGTCAAGTACACCTGTGTTCAAATACAACCTTAGATATTTACTAACCCTATGACCCTGTACAAGTCACTTAACTTCTGTCTGCCTCAGTTTGTCCAACTGTAAAATGGGGGTAATAATAGCACATAGCTCAAGAGATTGTTGTGAAGATCAAATGAGATAATATTTGTAAAGGGCATAGCATAGTGCCTGGAATACAGTAAGTGTCCAATAAATGCTTGTTTCTGTGCTTCCTGCTTCATCCTTTGTGTTCCAGGATTTAATCAATCTGTCAGGAGATCATGGTGGCAATATGGTGGTGGCCATGGGGTCAAGGAACCTCTGCTATTTGCTGCCTTTGTAACCTTGGGCAATAATCCACTTAACCTCCCAAAGCCTTAGCTTCCTCATACTTCCTCAGTAAAAAGAGGGGACTAGATTGGTTTGCCTCTAAATTTCCTTCATTCTCTAAATCTACCCCCATATCTCTGAGAACATACAGTGACAGGGTGGTGATATCACTACATTGGCCTTAGATGTCCTATATCTATGCTGCGGGGACATCTACATTCTTGCTGGTAAATAAACTTTTGTTGAGAGAAAGTGTGGGGAGACAGCATGCTTGACCTGTAGTCCAAAAGCCACAGATTCAAATCTTACCTCTAATATTTAATAGCTATATGACCATAGGCAAATCACTTAACCTCAGTTTACTCATTTGTAAAATGGCAATAAAATGTGCACTGCCAACCTTCAAGGGTTGTTATGAGGCTCATTTATAAAACTTGTCCTGCTTTTTGACTGCATTTTCCCTAGTCATGGATACTTAAAGTTGGAAGAGACCTTTGACATCATTTTTGCCCAGCCCCATCATTTGAGAAATAAGGAAACTCACACAAAGAAATTATGTAACTTGCTCAGGATCACACAGACAGTTAGTAGTGAGACCAAGACTAGAACCCAAGACACTTGCCTCTCCTGTCTAGCAGTCTTTTCATCACCCTATGTTCCTCAGAATTCCTGGTGGACACCTAACACAGTGTTCACAAATCCAAGACACGATGTCATAAGCTTCAAGGTAGAAAAGATTGTAGAGGTCATTTAGTACATTCCAACCATTTTACAGATTAGGAAACTGAGGCCCAGTCAAACTCACGCAGTTAATAAAATAGCAAAATCAGGATTCAAAGCTAGGTCTCCTGACTCTAGAGACAATGTTCTTTCCAAAAGACCATGTTGTCTGCTCCAGATTTCTCTTTGTCTCTGGGGAGCAACATAAGCTCTGACATCTACCATCTGCAACGTGTCCCTGAAATGCCTCAGCCTGAGAGTTGGACCTCACTGCTCTAAGTGGCAAGTGCCCAGCAGAATGTCAATTCCTAATTAGCAGGAATAGTGCTTGGTCTCCCAGGTGAGATGAAGTTACCACGGAAAAGGTCAAGAAAAGCAAGAAAAATAGAAACAAGATACTGTGTGATGTGTTGTCCTGAGGCAAGGGGCCACCTGTTGAGGGCTGTGTTTTGTGTTTGCCTTTTGACATCACAGCTTAGGGGTTGTAGACATTCTGCCCTGATCTACCAGCTACTTGGGTTGAGGAGTCAAGCTTGCCAGTGTGGTTCAGAACTTCAGGCTGGCTGGAGAAAGATTAAAGGCTGAAAGGCTGTCCTTCTTGAAGCTCAGAGCCTGATAGAAGAAAAAACAGAACCCCTGGCTGATAAAGGGGAGACTGGAAAATAGGAGGTTATGTGTGAGGTCCTCTGGTACAAAAGTGGTGATCACAGTCCTAATAGGAATAGGCTAGTGGAAAGAAACTGTTTCATGCATGAAAACGATCTGGTTTCAGGTTCAGTCTGTAGCACATGATACTGAAAATCTGTATGAAAAGTCATTTTTAAAAATTGGTTTTCTAGATGCTTCCAAAGCCCTAATATTTATCTATGATAATATCTAACATAAAAACAAATGTCTAAATATTTCTAAAACCTGCTTGGCCTACATATTTGGATATTTAACTGAAAATTCCATTTCCAACCAGATGTTTGGCATCATGTCCGTCCAGACTAAGTGTTGGACCTGCCAGTGAATGATGTAGGAGCCTTGGACAAATCATTTAACTTTTTGTTATCCATATTTCCATGACTATAACATGGGAATGGGGAATGAAAGTTTGCAAAAAGCTGCTATTTACTGAACTGTCATCACTTCAGACTTTTTACATCTCATGAACAACAAATGTTGATTTTAAAATTAATGAAGTATTAATACCCATCCCACCTTTATATTTCTAATTCATTCTTTTTTTGAAGTATATTTTTTCCTCCCTAAACCTTATATATGCTAGATCAATGCATCAAGAAAGGGAAGTAAGACTCCATATAAATTAAGCATCTATCAATGTTTTCTTCTAATGACCTTTAAATTCTGTACTCTATTTTCTTTGTTTTATTCTTATAACATCCTCTTGAGGTAAAACTCTTGTATTACTATACTCATTTTAATATATGAGTAGGGAAATTGAAGGGCAGTTAGATGGAACAGTGGATAGAGCATCAAGAAGACCTGAGTTCAAATTTTACCTCAGACACTATTTATGTGATCCTGGGCAAGTCATTTAACCCTGTTTGCCTCAGTTTCCTCTTCTGTAAATTGAGTTGGAGAAGGAAATGGCAAACCACTCTAGTATCTTTGCCAAGAAAATCCCCATGGGGTGGCTAGGTGGCTAGGTGGTGCAGTGAGTAGAGCACCGGCCCTGGAGTCAGGAGAACCTGAGTTCAAATCCAGCCTCAGACACTTACTAGCTGTGTGACCTTGGGCAAGTTACTTAATCCCAATTGCCCTGCCCTCCCCCCTCCAAAAAGCAAAAAAAAAACAAATTAGATAATGGGAAAAGTTGATATTTGTGAGAGAGATAGTCAGGCAATAATTGAGAACGTAGGTAGAATGTCAAATGCCTGCTAACAGGAAACTGTTAAATTAGAATTGGATGAGACCCTGGAGATCATCTAATCCAGTTCCTTCATTTTAAAAATAAGAAAACTAAGGCTCAGAAAAGCTACACGCCTCGTCTCAAGTGAGAACTTTTAGCAATGGAGCATGGTTTAGAACCTGTAGGTTTTCCCTTCAAATGCAGTTTTTTTCCTGATTTGGGATTATAAAATGGGCAGATGGGATCTGTCTAGAGCACCTGGATCAGTATAACACAGATGGGCATTAGGCTGTCGTATATATGACATTATTTTTCTAGGGAAAGGTAAGGTATGAGAGCAGCACATTTCGGTATGGTCTTTGGCCAGAAACTTTAGCTAAAAAAGCAGCCTAGGTAGTTTGAGAATATTCTATTGGTGCTGGAGACTCCTGTTAAATATACTTTGCTTTATCTGCAGCCCCATTTCTTATATTTCTCAATATTTCACTTTCTCCTTATGAATGAATCTAAGAGAACTCTCTCTTGTGGTCCAGAGGTAAGAGGGGAAAGGTGCAATAGGTGTTCAAATCAGTCACCAAGACACGTATGGTGGCCATGGAAGAAGAAAGGAGAAAGGCAATTAAAGATCAGTTCTTGGGCATCTCTGAACCCAATGAGCCAGGGTGAGGGACAAAAGAGTTTGGGAGGCTTGGGACATCAAGTTGGTTTTTAGAAATCAATGAAGTTAGAACAAAAAGAGTATCTATACTTAGGGAAGAGTACTTTGGATCAATTCTGAGGAGATGAGGACCCAGGAAGCCAGCAACAAGACCCACTGCCAGTAGCATAACTCAAAAGCAACATTCCTTAGCTGCACCCAACTAAACCGTTGCTCTGTATAATCAAGGGTTTTAATGAAATCATTTCTACAAATCAACCAGAGGCAAAAGGATGGCATCTCAGAATTTAGTTTCTTAAGAGTTAGAAGGGGTCTCGGAGGCCATATAATCTAATATAAACCTGAAAAAAAAATCTCTTCTAAAACTTCCACAACTTTTTATTTAGCTTTCACTTGAGTGGTTTCCTGAAGTAAGACTTTCTACTTTTGGACCATTTTCTCTCTGTCTTCATTTCTGTTTTGCTGTTTCTTAAGCAACTTGGTGGCACAGTGGATAGAGCACTGGGCTTAGAGTCAGGAAGACAACTTCAGATCTATCCTTGGACGCTAGCCGTGTGAACCTGGGAAAATAACAACCTCTGTCCACTTCAGTTTCCTTATCTGCAAAATGGGAATGACAGCAGCACCTGCCTCCCAGGGCTTCTGTGAGGATCAAATATTTGGAAAGTGCTAATAAATGTTTGTTCCCTTCCCTTCCCCTCTGTGTCACTGCCTCTCTTTCTTCCCAGAATTATGATTTTTATCAGTGTAGGGAGCTCTTTGTGTAGAAATCCTCTGCACTATTACAGGTTAGTAACTTGTCTCTGCTATATGGTTTCAGAGATTTGCCTTGGGCCATCAAAAGGTTAAGAGACTTGTCCATGGTATCTAGCTAGTACATGTCAGAGAAGGAACTTGAACCCAGGTCTTTCTGACTCCAAGCATGTCCCCCTGAATTCAGTATTCAGTGTTGCCTTTCTGCTCTTCTTATGAAGTATTCCTTACATTGAACCCAAATCAGCCTCTGTGTGATTTCCACTCATTGTTCCCAGTTGAGTGCCAATCTTTGGTAAAGACTACACCAGGGGTGGGGAACTTGTAGCCTCAAAGCCACATGTGGTCTTGTAGGCCCTCAAGTGTGGCCCTTTGACTAATCCCAAAGGATTTGTTCTGTGAAGTTTGGATTCAGTCAAAGGGGAGGGACAGTTGAGGACCTAGTGGGCCACACGTGGCCTCGAGGCTGCAGATTGCCCACCCTTGGACTATATTGTACTATATTCCCTGACTATCTCTTCCCCTGTGCAAATTTCATTAGGATCCTAGAACCCCAAGAATGTCTGTTCTGGGAGTCTATGTCCTGACTTGTGGTAAACCTGAGACATAATCATTTCCTAAGGGACATAATTAGAACAACATTGGGCCAGTTCTGGGAGGTAGAAGGTAACTAGGAGACTAGAGAAGCAGGGCTATTTGTTTAGCAGAAACCATTGGTTTAGAATAGCCATTGTTCAAATACCTATTGGTTAGTTTCCTGGCCTTGGAGCCAACTGGAAGAAAAGAACAGAGTTGGCTGGTTGCGCCAGTCTATACAAATGCAAGCCCTCCTCTGTAGTTTACAAGTCATTATCACCTCATACCATCGGCTTGACTCAGGCAAGCATGTAAACAAAAAGACCCGCCTGAAGAAACAGTGAAGGAGAAGAGTTATTTGGTCTGCTGTCAGGAACAGATTGCTGGAATATTATTACCCCAGTCCAAAAGGAATCACACAACAAAGATGGTGTTAAACAATTTATACGCGCTTGCTTTTCCTCTGCCCCAGATGACTTTCAAAGGAATGAGACTGGCACAACTGTTTGTTTGGCCAGCATAGAATTCCTAATGCTGTGTGGCTACCTATGTTACAATAATAATAGTAGCTCATATTCATAAAGGGGCTGGAGAAAGCCTATGGTTCTGATATCTGAGAATCAGCCTAACTGCCTACAGGGAGACATCCCCAAAAGGCTGGTCCCAAGATGCCTAACATTTTTTGTCCATGCTGATTGAAGAAATAGAGGAAATACCTTTTCTTCAGTGACAATGGTGGAGAATCAGACAGAGGGGTGGAGGGCATAGAGGCTCCTGATAATCACACAGTTCTTTAATTGTCTCCAAATATCCATCTACCTATTGGTCCTCTTCATTCGTGGTCTTTGTCCACGAATCAATGAACTGAGCTAAACCTCATCCATCCAATGAGGATGAGAAAGTCCAGAGACAACTGCACCCAGCATTCGGTCAATTTCCTTCCCTAACAGAGATATGAAAGCCAATGACAGTTTGAGTGCACACTCATTTCTAAAACACTACAGTAAACTTACTTTACCAAAGACAAAAAACAGTTGAAGAGAAAAAAGAACTTACAGGAAGCTATTCAAACCTCCTGCTAAGTGGGACCATGCTAGGACTCTGTATACCAGGTATATACAAATTAAAGAAATATCATTAAGGCATTTCTGTGGCTTGAAAAGACTAGAGATTCAAGACCATTTGTTTAATAAAAACAGTTGACTTACAATAGTCATTATTCAAATACCCATCACCCATCATACAGTTGTGTGGGCAGCCAGTTGACTTAGTGCTTCTTTTGTTTTTAATTAGCCAATCAACAGGTATTAGTACCAAGTACCAGGTATTAAGTCCTGGAATACAAAGACAAAGGTTAAACAGTTCCTGCCCCCAAGGAGTTTACAGAGTCTCAAATAGTCTCTTTTCAAGAGACTAGTCAGTCCTTCTACCTATCTACATATGTGGGTATGTATACAAACACAAAGATACACACATACAAACATACTTAGATACACACATTTACACATGCAAACACACATAGATACATACGCACATACACACAATGTTATATAATCTATGATTTGTAGTAAAGAACTCCCAGTGAGGAACTTCTTTTACCAATGCAAATTGCCACCCTATTTGTAATTTATAGCCTTGAAGGGGTGCCTGGGGCAATGAGAGATTAAGAGCTTAGCCCAGAGATTCCTGGTCTGTGTGTTTTCTCTGGTTTTACTGGCTCCAAGGCAGGCTCTCACAATGCTGCCTCATACATACATAAGTGTATTAGAAAGAAAAGCAAGTTGTACATAATAGTAATCTGAAGTTTCATGCCAAACCCTCTTTTTCTGTCTTGTTATGTATATGGAAATGTTTATTTTATTTGTTGTCTGTTAAATTCAGAATAAAAATTAAAATATTAGAAAGTTTCACAAAAAATACACGTATTATGTATAACGTATACGTATACACATATATGTACATATGTATGTGTATATATTTTTCACCCACCTTCCTTATTTATATATAATATGTAATGTGTGTGTTGTTGTATGTATATACATATATATCACATGTGTATATATATATATATAACATATAAAGGTATATATGTTTTCCCAGACCTATAATTTCCTAAATATATAGAATTCCTAGTAAAGAAAATAACTCCTTTTGCCAATGGAAATTGACAAATGTTCTGCAATTTATAGCCTTAAAGAGCTGCTTGAGGCACTGAGAGATTATTTGTCTGGTAACTTGCCTGGGCAAGGTGACTTACCCAGGGTAACACATCCAATATGCATCAAAAGTAGGATTTAATCCCAGGTCTTTATGACACTAAGGCCATATGTCTATCCATTATGCCATACTGTTTTTCATGTATGAAAAAATGGACAGTGCTTTTAGTCATCCCAAATTACTACCAAAAAAGCCTGCCTTTTTAACATAAATATTCTCCTACTGTTGCTAAGTGGCTAAAAAGCAAGGACTACCATGACTTCAGAAGAATCCAAATTATAAATAACCCAAATGGGAGTGGAAAGAGTATTGCAATGATGCAGAATATTACCAATGATAACTGGCATTTGAAAAGTAGAGTAAAAGACATCCCTGGACACATTAACTGGCCATAAAAGGAAGTGAACTGGTCATGTAGAGAATGGGAAACAAGGAGATAACCAAGTAGTACATGGATGATTCTAGGAAAAGAACCAAAGGACAATCTCATGCTACATTGGTTCAGTCTTCCATAAATAGTTTATGGAAATACATTGAAAAAAATTATATAGGATGAGAAGCTATGGGGGAAAGAGAGGGTTACACTTTTCACTGGTGAAGAGAGCACTGGTACCAATGAGATCACTGACCCATTGAAATGTCAGAACATCCTCCTGTTGACTCATCTTGGCCTCAAAGTCTACAAGAATCTCTAGACTTTTCTGTTTTCCACCTGATCCAATGACCTCAGATTGGTGGGCTTTGTAGGTTCTTATTATTTCTTCCTACAACTTTTCTGTTTTCTCCCACTGCCTCCGGGGCCATCACCATTCATCTTGACCTATGTCCTGCCCCTGGACTTGGGTGACTCTGGAGGAGAGAGTGAGGCTGATAACTCTCCACAGCACTACCTCACTTAAATCCAGTTCACTTGCAAGTCATCAGCTTCCTTATGTCATTGGTCCTCTTTGAGAATGAAGGACAAACAACAATGACAACAATCTTCCTCAGTGTCAATGTTTTGGGGTTTTTTTGGCTCTCATTTTCTTCTGTTAGAAAAAGAAGCCAATTTTGATTCTATGTCAGGACATGTTTCTTAACAATCAGAGCTATCCACCCATGGAATTGGACTGCCTGGAATGCCCTCCCACCTCCACTGGAGCTTTTCAATAACCACTTGTCAGTACAATAGAGAGTAGTCTTGTCCAGCTGCAAATTAGACTGGGTAACCTTGGAGTTCCCTTCCACTTCTTAGATTCTGTGACAATCTGCCTGTCTCTAACCCACCTTCCTTCTAATTCTCTACTTCTTATCTTCACAGATCATTGATTTAGAGGTGGAAGTGATTACAGAGATCATTTAGTTCAAGAGTCCCACTTTATAGTGGAGGAATGGAGAAAACCAGGCTTGTTAGCACCATGTCTGAAACAAGAGGAAAGAAAAGGGAATGTCTAAGTAGTACCGTCAGTGAGTCGGTCAGTAAGTTGGTCAGTGAGTCAACATTTATGAAGAGCTTTACTGTGTGCCAGACACCATGTTAAGTGTTATGGATGCAAAGAAAACTCAAAATCAGAAAACTATTCTATAAATAAAGCACATAAAATTTACTTCAAGGGCATTGTGGCATTGATTTTGTCTACTCAAGAGGCTTATTTGCTTTTCTAAGTATTTCCTAAGTATTTTAAGTATCCTAATAATCTATCCCAGTATTTTTCCAGGAATTGACATAAAGCTAAGAAAACTAAAGTTTGCAGAATCTACCTCCTTCCCCTTTATTTATTTTTAAATATTTTAATTTTTCCCCAATTTCCTTCCCTTTTAAAAAAAATGGGTATATTTGCTTGTGTCCAGTTGTGAAGACCCTCTCTAATCCTCCATGATTTCTCAGAAACCATCGATGCATGTCCAAGTTCTTTTCTCTAAGTCCAATAAATCCCTACTGTGTCTACTATAATATAATACAATCAAAGGCAACATTAACTACTCATTCAATGTCTTCACCACACTGTGAGGGAATTGGAAGAGACACAAATGGTGGCAAATTCTAAGCTTAAATTGCTCAGTTGACTGCTATAAGTTCAAGGTATTGAATAGTACATTCTACTAGGCACAACCTTTTGTCATTCTTTTTTCCATGTTAGAGGCTCCTTTTCTGGATAGGCTCCCAAACTTTAGGAATACTGTATTTACTTTATTTCCAGCACATAATGGCCCACACAGAGCATGATTTCTCTTTTTCAGTCACTTAGGCCCCTGGAGAAGTAGAATTTGGGATCCCCCCTCTCCCTTGTCTGCTCCATTTGAAATTCAGTAGACACCTTACATAGTTATCTAATACCCCCTTGTGTGAGATGAAGTTAGGGGTCTGAGTCTGAGATCAGAAAAGGTCTTTATTCTTTCTCATGAGAAAAGGCATTGCCCCTGTTGCTCAAAAAGTGTCTTCCAGGGAGTGCAAAATGTGGAAACTGGAGGGCTTCTCTTGTCTTGATCCTAACTCCGCCCCTAACACCTGTCCTACCTTACCATTGGCTGGTGAGGCAAGCTCACAATCTTTTTAATTGGAGCAGAGCAGTTTCAGTCCTTCATTATGTATTTCCTTTCACCAAATTTGGAAGTGCCCAATCAGAAGTGAACTAGTATGATTTTCTTTCTAATTACCTCATTTTGGGGAAATTATGAGTTACTCACAAAACTGAACTGGTTTACAAAGTATGGAGAAGAGATAGGAATGTAACAGGGAGTTAAAAGAAATGAGGAAACTTCACTGAGTCATCTCTCACATTCCGATGGATTCTTCCCTTAGAGATTTGATTACTAGAGGTTGACTTCAAGGTTTTACCCAGCCTTGGTTAGTTTCGGTCCTTGTCCACACAGTTTGGGTTCCATTCATCCCAGCTCTACTATTCCTGTTTCTTTCATATTTCTTCTCCTTCTCTAGCTGGCTGCTTTCCCCCAAGCTTCCATTCTGCATTTAGTCATTCCAAAGCCTACTAATTGGTTTCCATCACCCAGGTCTCTCCACCCCAAGCCATCCCACACACAGCTTCCAAAGTTAACACTAAAGCACGGATCTGCCTGTGTCACTCCCCTTTTCAAACAATTCCAATTTGCCTCTGGATAAAATACATACTCCCCCATTTGGCATTTAAATGCCATAACCTGGTTCCACCCTACCTTTCCAGGCTTATTACAAATTAATCCCTTGCATTCAATCCATGCTACAGCCAAACTAATCTGCTTGCTCTTCACCCCGCCTCAATCCATCTCCCATCGCCAGGCTGTGCCCCCCCAGGACTAGAATGCATTCCCTTCTCATTTCTACCTCTTAGAATCTCTATCTCTCTTGAAATTTTTCCAGATCCTTTGTTCATGCTGCCTCCCTTTATAGAATGTAAGCTCCTTGAGGTCAGAAACAGTTTTGTTTTGTGTTTTTCTCCAGGGTCTGCTGCATGGTAACCATTTAATACAGGCTTATTAATGCTTAATGAATAATGATTTCCCCTTAAGTCTCTAAACAAGTTTCATTTAAAAGCCGCTTCTCTGAAACTCTGTTTCTATCTATTTCCAATATCATAAACCCACCTGGCCCACTCCACAGGACAGTCTTGGGGTTGGGGTGAGAGGATGGGGGTGTTTCTGTCACACAGTCTTAGCCCTAAACTGATAGCATCCAATAGAGCACTAAAACTCTGTTTTAAAAATATTGATAGGTCCCTTATGCATTTTGGAACTTAATACAAAATTGTCTTCCCTACAGAATACTCCATCTCTCCTCTCTGGTGTTTTTCATTTGCTTATCCCTATATCTGTTCCTTTGATTCAACTTTTCTTTGCCACATTTTCCCCCAAACCCTTTGTCTGTGCAGTAGACAGCAGAATTCCTCAAGATCTGCTTTTACTAACTGAAACACATTCCTGAGCCTGATTCCAAGGACTCTTTGGAAATATTTTCCTCCAACACTCTCTCCCTCCCCCCCCCCCCCCCCCCTTATACATGAATGTTGACCTTTTCTCCAGTAAAGACATAGACTCCAAACTCCCACTTTCTTTCTGCTAGTTCATTTCAGTATCACAGCTTCTCTTGTGAAATACTTATCACCATCACTAGAGACTCCGGGTCCTCTGTAGAGTTACGCTATACACAGGCATCAGAGGAAGCGCCACCTTGCTTGCCCTCTGCATGTTTCCATAGACATAGAATAGATGGATAGGTGCTCTGTGCTGTTAAGGCTCCTCCTCGGGAGGCGTTAGCCCTGTTCAATAGCTTCCTCCACATATTTCACCCCCACACCGCGTTGAAAATGGAAATGCTTCTCTCTGGGATTCTGGCAGCATGACCTCCAGACTATTTTCCTACTGTCAGATGATTTACATACCGATGGGTTTGGGAGATCCTGAAGTGTCATTAGTCCCCCACCCCTCACTTCCATCGCTGCTGCTAATATACTTTTTCCAGATCCCGTGCCTGAATTTCCCTTGACTGGACATAATTCTATCACTCTTCATTATTACTCCCTGAAGGCACACTACAAGCAATTCTGGATTCATGCCTTCTATCATGCAGCCATGGTGCTATAATCATTATTAGTCAGTTCGGTTCTCCCCTTGAGGTCAAGAAGAGTGCTGGCAAAGTGTTCTCCTGGTCAGAAAGTAGAAATGAAGGCTCGTTCTTCCTTTCCCTATCATGATGCAACTGGACATAGGATGAAGTTGCTGGGAATAAGGGCTTAACCAAAAATCTTCACTAGGGCATTAAAGCAAGACTTTTACTTTATTCACTATAAATCTGTACACCGTATATGTGGCCTTAATCATCATTATAATTACCAAGAAACACTTCTGGGAGACCAAATGCCTACATGATGCTGAATTGGGCATGGTCTTTAAGGGGCTGACAATCTATTTGAGAAGACAGAATGTATTTAAATGAATTAACTAATTAATTATAGGTCAGGAACTGTGCTAGGTATTGACACAAGTACAAAAATGAGACAATCCTTGCCCCCAAGGAACTTATATTCTAATGAGGGAGATTATATATATATGTATATATATATATATATATATACACACACCCACATACAAGCATATAAATGCATGTGTTGTATAAACACAAACATGTTTATGCATATACATGCATGTGAATGTGTGTACATGTGTGTATTTATCTTTATCTATCTATTCAACCTAGAGAAGGGAGTTTTTGTCTGGGGGGGAACAGGGATTTTGCACAGAGCCACAAAGTAGTTTATCATCACACTCTTTCTAGTAGCAATGGTAGTATAGATTTGATTACTGGTCTAACACAGTTATCATAGTTTCTTTGTTTAAGCCTAGAAATGGTCCATCAGGTCTATGAGTTACTTCATTTGCTGTTTGAGGAAGTTTATAATAGATGAAAAAGTACAATCACATTGCTCTGAACCCCCAATTAGGAAAATTCTCTCATTTATGTCTATCTCTAGTTAATTTATTTGTGGTTAAGACAAAATTTGGGTTACCAGAAGCATTTGAGTAAAGAAGGGAAGATGGCGGAAGAGCAGGATTTTTCTTGGAACTTCCCTCAGTCCTTGAGGAAGTGGGTGCAACCATCAGTTGCAGCAAATGGAAAAGTCTTGAATGCTGTGGATAAGTTCATTTACCTTGGTAGTATACTTTTCAGGGATATACACATTGATAATGAGGTTGACACATGCCTTGCCAGAGCTAGCTCAGTGTTGGGTAAGCTCCAAAGGAAAGTATGGGACAGAAGAGGTATTAGACTGACTATCAGACTGAAGGTCTGCAGAGCCATTGGGCTGACCTCATTATTGTATGCCTGTGAAACCTGGACACTCTACCAGCACCATGCCAGGAAACTGAATCACCTCCATTTGAATTGCCTTCGGAAGATTCCGAAGATCACCTGGCAGGATCTACCAGACACTGAGATCCTTACTCACACTAAACTTCCAAGTATTCAAATTCCGCTTCACAGCATGCAACTCGAATGTGCTGGCCACGTTGTTCGAAAAAAGACTATTTTGTGGAGAGCTCACACAGGGCAAACACTCACACGGTGGTCAGAAGAAGCGATACAAGGACAGGCTCAAGGCCTCCCTTAAGAACTTTGGAATTGATTGTGTGCCAGGGGAGACACTAACACAGGACCGCACAACATGGTGTGCCCACATCAGAGAAGTTGCTGTGCTTTATGAGCAAAGCAGACTTGAAACAGTTCAAAGGAAATGCAGGATGGACAAATTTAGAGGATCCACCCCAAGTGTTCACATGGATTATTTGTGTTCGAACTGTGGTAGAGCCTTCTGAGCCCATATTGCTCTGATCAGTCACAGTCAGATATATTGAAACTTGACTCTAACATAGTGATGTCGTTTTGGTCCTCCTTAAGAAGGAGAGACAACAACCAACCAACCACAGGTGGTGGAATCAACACTACTTCTACCCACTGCCCCTAGGGCTGATTGCCCTCCTTGATACCCTTCTCTGCCACAGTTCAGTCCTACCTTTTCTCCTTTGTTTCACTGATAGTCCCTAAGCTGCTAGGTCAGATATCCCCATCTCCTGCCTCCCTGGCTGCCAGACTTGGAAATCTCTCCTCCTCCAGCTTTTTTAATGACCAAGGTTCTAAACTGGTCTTCTCTTTTAGAGATGACTCACAAAGTGTGACAGTTCCCTAAACCAATCTGAATCTCTTCTTGTCAACATCACTGTAGTTCATCTAAAGATGTTTCAAACTTAATCTGAAATAGTTTATCTCACTGGATAACGGTATCAGAGCATAGCATCTCATCATTTATTTTAACTAGAAATAGAATAATTAACAGTCCTCCATCCTCACACTGGTAGTAGAAGTAGAGATGGAAAGTGAAAGCAGGGGAGTCTGCAGATGATTAGATGCCCAGATAAGCCCTGGTTCCATAATGGTAGCTGGGTTGCAAAGTGTGGTCTGCTAGACCACAACTAGATGTAGCAGGTAGGTGAGTTGGTATCCACTTGCTTACTAATCAGGACAGATCCACTCATGGACATATCCAAATATAAGTGGATTAATTCCCACAGAGAGGTAAAGCATGATCTCTAGTTGTTTTATCTGAAGGGTACTGTTCCAAGTAGGCAGGGCATATGGTAAGATGTCAGGAGAGATGCTGCCTTTCTAGGGAAAAGATAAATAAATGTGAGAATATAAATAACCAGCATTGTCCTGTAAGATAAGAACCACCTGAGAGCCTAAAAGTAACATATGCCAAAATGTGTGCTTCAAGACTCTGGTATCCCACATGATGAAAATTAGGAGGTCAAAAAGGAAAAAAAAAAAATAATGCTAGCTGTATTGTCCACTTTAAAGCATTTAGTATTGACTTTTATATGTTTCAAAAAAATACTTGCTGTATAGTGATTTTTCAATACAAAAGTAGGCTTAATTTATCAACTTTGTCTCCAAATTTTCCTAACGCTCTTTGCTAATCTATTCGTTGGTAGTTCATAACCTAAGACTCCCTAAATAGCATTCATGGATTCCATCTATATATTTCAACTCCAAAAGTATTATCTGGACCAATTAATTTCAGAAAAGCTATTTTTTAATTTTATTTTTGATTTATGGAATAAAACAAACATTTCCATGACACAGTACAACAAAAAAGAAGATTGTCCATAAAATTGCAAATCTACTTATGTGTGTGTATGTGTGTGTATACACCTGAATGTATTAAGTGTCTACTATGTGCCAAGCAATGAACTAAGTGCTGCAGATACAAAAAGAGGCAAAAGACACAGATGTTTCCTAAATTGTAAGCCTTTTCATAATCAACATGTGAAGTTATTCATGTCATGAGAGCTTATCCTAAGATCAGAGCCTCCCCCCCAAAAAAAGCGTAAAAAAAAAACCTGTCGTCAATCTATCTATGTATCTATCAGTTAATACACACACATTCATACCCCACATATATACAAGGTGTCACAAAAGCTTAGTCTTAAACTCTTAAAGTTTAAAACTGCACTAAGATATCTGGAATACTCTACAGACTATATTTATGGTGCCTGTGTGTATGTGTGTGTAAACATATATAGGTAGATTTATATATGTGTGTATGCATACATATATACCATATATATGGTACATATAATATATGACTATAATAGAATATTGTGCAGTAAGAAACTTTGAATATGAGGAATTCAGAAAGACTTGGGAAGAGTTGTATGAACTGATGCAAAGTGAAATAAGTTGAACCAGAAGATCAACAAATATAATGATTACAACAATGTAAATGAAAAAAAATCCCTAAAAGGAAGTCAAACTCTGAATTTTTTTTTACTAAAGACCCCAAAAATAGATAATGAAGCATACCTGTCTCCTCACAGCATAGAGAAAGGGGAAATCTGTTCATATGGTCATAGTTACTATATTGGAAATTTTTGGTTTTCTTTGCATCATAGGAGGATTCAATCTGAAGGGAGGGTTTCCTTTTAAAATTTATTTATTCCTAGAATGAAACTATAATATAAAGGCAAAAAGCATCAGTAGAACTTTTTTCTTAAAGAAAAACAAAAAATAACATCCATTGATAGGGTAGTTCCTGAGGACCTTCCCTCCTTTGATCCTCATAGACATGACCTACTTAAGCCCCACCAAACACTATCTGCAGAAGGTAGTATCAGTTGTTTAGCTTTCCCTGATCACCACAGATCAATGGTATATACCACTGTTACAATATGTGCTTCAGCCTTGGAGCAACTTGAGAATACAAGTATAAACACAGGAGACAGTGCAAGTATGTGGGGAAACACGTAAGCCTGGGGCACAACCACGAGGTATGTAGACACTCATAGAAGAAACAATACCCAAGTACCAATCCTGAACCACTGAAACTAGGAAGCAAAATGGGGGATGGGGGAATATGGCAAGGGGCAAATGAAAAGGGTGGGGCCTTTTGTAGCAGCCACAATCATTTATTTACAATTGAATTTTAATAATACATTTACAAATAAAAGATATTATAAATAAATTATTAATTCTTGCCAGCATAGACTAATTAACTGGGCATAATTCTGAAGTGGACATATTTTTGAAACCCTTTTTAAAAGCTACCAGGAAAGGTTAATTCAGTCACATTAAGCTTCCAGTGACAAATGGAGTTGTGTTGTATTGCCCCTCCCAGTAGTATTTGCACATTAAACAGGGGAGGATCAGATATTTATAACTAGAATGGCCCTTGAAAGGGAGTCTAGGTCTCATTTCCTAGCCTTAATCCAAAGGAATGAAGTAGTAAAGGTGGAATCCCAAGCATCAATGACTGCCTAATTGAAGAGGTTATGGAATTTGGGGGGGAGAAGATTTTCCCAGCACCTTTCATAAGGCCAGTCCTACAAAAGATAATACCATCCTGCTTGGAGGAGAATAATATTGCCAAAGAGTAGTTTCATCAGAAGACCAGGGTTCATCTGCTGATCCTTTATACCTTTGTAATGTGATCTTGGGCAACACCTATACCTCTCTGAGCCTCAGTTTTCACACCAATAAAATAAAGGAGATAGACAAAATCATCTCTTGAGATCTCACCTAATTCTCTTATGTTTCTATAGACTACCTCAGTAACCTAGGCCATTTTACAATTCAACTCTTCAAACATTGATTAAATGCTAATTATATGTGAAGTACAGAGGTAGGTACTGAAGATACAATTGCAAAGACAAAATCTGACTCTGTCCTCAAGGAACGAGATATCATTTTCAGAACCTTCTGTTGTTCAGTCTAGTCCTATTCCTCATGACTCTGTGGACTGTGGTTCCACACGTCAATACCATAGGAGGGGTTTTCTTGGCAAAGATACTGGTGTTGTTTGTCATTTCCTTCTCCGATGGATTAAGGCAAACAGGGTTAAGTGACTTACCCAGGGTCACACAACTACTAAGTATTTGAGGCTAGATTTGAACTTTGATCTTCTTAACTCCAAGCCCAGCGCTCTATCCACTGAGCCCCCAAACTTTGTCCTTTCAGAACCCTACCTGGGTCATTTTTCTTACATCATGAGATGCTATGTAGTATCTTTTGCAAAACTTGGTGAAGAGGAAATTTGTGTAAACTTATTCAGAAATCATCCTGGAAGAATCCACTCAAATTGTTCTTAGGTTCAGAAGCAGGGCCAGTGGCAAAGGGATTTGGTATCATAACAACTCTGGACTTTCCATAGGGAAAAACATTTGTTTTAATTGTCCAAGTGTAATAGAGTCCACTGCCTTGTCAGATTTAATTGGGGCCTATGGCTGAATTCCATCATTAGAAGGTAACAAAACGTGTATTGGGAGACAGAACACAGATAATGTATTAATCATCTCTTGGCACAAAAAGGGAAAAAGGCTAATTAAGAAGGAATTTGTAGTCTCTGGGAGGTCATGGCACTCCAATATCCAGAAAGTGATAGGAAAGAATGAAGGTGGGTATGTGATGGAGTTTTTCCCCTCCTTTCTTTCTGAGTCAATCAGGTATGGTGGAGGCAAAGGTGTTTGAGTAACACAGCATGTTTCTCAGGAAAGAAGTTATTATTGGATGACGTGGTTTTATTTTACTACCCCCAAACACACCCCAAATTTCAGGGCTTCAAATCCAGTCATCAGTTAGTTAAGTGAGACCAACCTGTGTACAGACTGTAACAAGATAACATTTAATCATGGCTTTAAATAAATAAGGACCTATGGAATCACTGATAGGGTGGAGGCTTTTGGCAAGTAAGGAAGATTCAGAGTATGGTCCAAGGTGCAGCCCTATGTAAAGGACAGCACATCTTGTGTAGATAACAGAAGTGTGATCACAGGACATTCCCTCCCCACCTTTGACCACATGAAATTGACCATTTGCAGTTTCACCTGACTTTAAATAAACTCAGTAGATAGAAAGGATCTGTTTTTCCACAGGAGGTAAATACAGTTTGATTACTCACTTTACAGAAGAATTTTTCACTTTACCAAAGCTGAAGTTTTTGGTGTTTTTGTTTGTTCACTTTGCAAAAGCATTCCCCATAAAGTCAATTAAATAACAGTCTCTATTGGTGAATTTTAAATGTATTTTATTTACATAAATTCCACTTACATCTTAGTTTTTAAGAACATATTTATTGGGAATAGCAATGTATACACACATGTAGGAATGTAATCACAAGGCTATTTATAAACTCCAAGGCAGAGTCTTGAGGATACTCCTTTTTTGAAAGCACAGGAAATGGTAATGTTAAAGGTTAAGTAAGATAGGTAGTTACTTAGAGTACAACTGTTGTGGGGAAGGGGTGGAGTTGGGGATGGGAAGTATGTGACAATCAGCGGCACTTTTAACATTACTTTTTATGAACATATATATTTTTAAGACCAGAGAATTTTGTTTTCTTTGCCCAGTGATATTTATTTTTGTATGTCTTTATGTACTGCATAGTAGAAAGAATACTTTGTAATTCCTCTGTGACCTTGAGAAAGTCATAAGCTTCTCTGGGCCTCAGTTTCCTCATTTATAAAATGAAGAAGTTGGGTTAAATGATCTCTAAGGTTCTTTCCAGGTCTAAGTGGACTTACTATTATATTATGGATTTTATAATTTCAAAGGAGAAACAACATGGCATTGTGGATAGGGACCTGGCCTTAAAAGCAAGAAGACCCAAGGTCAAGTCCCATCCCTGACCCTCAGCAAAGCACTTAACTTCTTAGTGTTCTAGGCACCTCTTCAAAGACTGTATGTAAGTTGTAGAGAAGGTACTAACCTGAATTGGTTTAAAAAAAAAAAAAAGATTTCCTTATCTGGGAGCTTACATTACCAATGAAATCAGAGATTCATTCCCTATCTCTGTGTATTATACAGGAGAATAATTTTTGTATTTTGTCTAGAATTAGAAATTGCCTCACCTCCAAAATGCCATATTCTCTCCTGCTTTGTTATTACCTATCTTTCTCAGTTATCTCTCTGAATTAAATCTCTTTAAAATATAGTTAATTTGGATAGAATCCCATTTTATCAAATACCATAATAACATATAGCTCTATGAGGGAGGGCTTAATTTCAGTGGGACATGGGAAGTAACAGTGAAAGATGGTATTTCTAGAAATAACTGATGTGGAAAAGGTATTACTACTAATGATAATAGTAATCAGTCAATCAATAAGCAATTACTAAGTGCCTACTATATACCTGTGTCTGGGGAGTAAAAACTTGTAAACTTCTCAGAACTGTGTCTTAGAACTTGGTGTCAGTTTTGACTGTTGGCTTCCCTCCCCCTTCTTCCCTCCCCCCTTTCCCTTTCTGTCAATCAGTATTAAGCTCTTAGCCCCTCCCTTCTTCATTTTGGCTTTTGCCAAATAAGGATAGATACATTTGAATTGGCCATACCCTATTTCCTTGTTATTTTTAAGTCCGCCTCCCAGCCACTGAGGTATAGAGGTGGGCTTCCCTGTTATTTACCATTGGAGAAGATTTTCACGATGAGACTTGAGCCCGCCTCTCAGCCAATGAGAGAAGGGACAGCTGGGGGGAGGGGGCTTGACTGTATTAGGATATAAATTCTTGTTCTATCTTTTGTAACAGGACTGCTCTCCCTGATCCGGCATGGAGAGAAATGCCCTCTTCTCCCCGGGGGAAGAGAATAAAATTTCCTGTTTTTATCCTGAGTGTTCTTGATTAAATTTTGAATGTGGTTTTTTATCCCACACACCAGGCTTGGTGCTAAACTCTGGGGCTACAAAGAAAGGCAAAAGATAGTCCCTGCCTTGAGGAACTCACAATCTAATGGGAGGGAGACACCATGCAGAGAGTTGTGTATGGCATGAACAGGAAATAATCAACAAAGGGAAGGCATTGAATTAAGAGATTTTGGAAAAGATCTCTTGTAGAAGGTGGGATTTTAGCTGAGGGGGGAGGAAACTAGGAGGTGAAAATGAGGAGTAAGAGCATTTGAGGCAAGGAGGACAATCAGAAAAAAATGCCTAAAGCTGAGAGATGGTCTGTCTTCTTTAAGGAACAGCAAGGAGACCAATATGGCTGGATCAAAGAGTGCTTGCGGGAGGAGAGGGAATGCAAAGTGTAAGAAGACTGGAAATACAAGGGAGGGGGAAAGGGGCTAAGTTGTGAAGGACTGGTTTCGAAGGCTAAGCAGAGGATTTTGGATTTGATCCTCGAGGTGACAGGGAACTGCTAGAGTTTATTGAGTGGGTGGGAAGAGGACCCACACTTTAGGAAAATCTCATTGGCAGCTGAACGGATGGAGGGGGGAGAAGCTTGTGGCAGGCAGACCTATCAACAGGCTATTTGGAGTCCAAGGTGTGAGGATATAAGATCTAACACTAGAGAGGGGGCATGTAAGAGGAGAGGAGTGTTAAAAAAAAACAATAATAATAATAAATAGTTGTGTCCAAGAAGGTGGTTCTATGTAATAATAACTGACATTTATATAATATTTTAATATCTGCAAATATTTTAGGTAAATATCTCACTAGAGATATAAAAGATGGAACCAAAGACAAGTATCAGATGCTAAATTTGAAGGAGTAGCCAATCCTGGAATCTACGCAGCTAACGTTCAGAAAGGCTGAACTCTGGCATTGAATGTTAAGGACTATAAAATAAAACAACCAAAAAAAAAAAAAGCATTTTGAAAGAGAATTTGCGGTAAAAGTCATTTCTTGGAAAGGATGGGATGCTGCTAATGCCTCATTGAAAAGACAGAATTACTGCAATTTTTCTTTTCTTATTCTCTTTTTTTTGTGTTCTCTTCTCAGGAGAATAATTTTTGGAATGGGAATGATGGAATAAAAATTGTTAGTATGGAGTGGAATCCTGAGACAAGCAAGGAGATGGTCAGGCAGCATCTAATTGCTGTCAGTGAGTTCAAGTCACCAGATCTAGATGAATTCTATCCCAGGGTATTAAAATAACTGGCACATGTGATTGATGAACTGTTGTCAATGATCTTGTAAAATTCTGGAGAATCAAAGGGATGCCATAAGATTGGAGAAGGTTATCCCAATTTTCATGAGAAAAAGAAGTGAGGTAGTTGAGTCTGCAAATTATATTCCAGGAAACTTGACTTTTATTTCTGTCTAAATTATGGAACATATTGTTAAGGGGATTACTTGAGAGTGCTTAGAAAGAGAAGCAGTGATCACTAAAATTCAACATGGTTTCATCAAGATGAGGTTATACCCGATGAACTTCATTTCCATTTCTGACAGGGTTACTAAAGAATACTATAAAAATTATCTGTCAATCTTAATGCTTTGCTTAAATGTCAGCAAAGTATTTGACAAAACATGCTATGTTTAAGAATATAACAGAGAAATATGACCTAGTTTAATACAGTGAAGTAGATTTAAAACTAGACCCAAAGAATGATCCTTAATGGGTCAATATCAGTTTGGAAAAAGGTTTCTTGGTAGAATACCCAAATTCTGTTCTTGGCATTTGCTATTCAATAGTTTGATCAATGGATTGACTGAAATCAGAGGCAGAACGCTTGTCAACTTTCCTGATGACAAGAAACTTGGAGGGATATCTAGTAATTTTTGAGTCTGGACCCAAAGAACAATTTGGAACCAGAAATTTGGAAAAAGCACTAGAATAATGGACCTGATCAAAGAGGAGTAATATTAAAAGAGATAAATGTTAAGCTCTACTTTGGGGTTAAAAAAATAAACTTCACAAGTACAGCAAGAAGGTACAGCTAGGCTCACTAATGACTATTTATTGCATCCAGTTCCAAATCCACTTAACTGTACTAAACTAGCCTGTATTTCTCCATTGCATGCATAAACACAGCATGCTTTGTCAAATACTTTTTGAAATCTAAGCAAAGTTTCTATTCTGATTTTAAAAGGACCTGAGCATTTTGGTGAACTGCAAGCTCAACATGGCCAGGAGTGTAGTGTGGCAACCAAAAACAGACATTAAGCAGCATTAAGAGAGATATAGTTTACAAAATTAGGGAGGCAAGATTTCCACTATCCTCTGCTCTAGTCAGTGTCTCTGAAGTATTGCATTCAGTTCTGAGTATCAAATTGTAGGGAAGATCTGGGCAAGCTGGAATGTTTAGAAAAGGATGATTAGGATGACAAGGTGGGGCAGCTAGGTGATGCAGTTCAAATCTGACCTCAGATACTTACAAGCTGTGTGACCCTGGGCAAGTCACTTAATCCTGTTTGCCTCAGTTTCCCCATCTTTATATGAGTCAGAGAATGAAATGGCAAACCCTTTAGTATCTTTGCCAAGAAAACCCCAAATGGGGTCATGGAGAGTTGAACACGACTGAATCGACTCAATAACAATAAAAGGATGACAAGAGGTCTGGAGAACCCATCATACAGAGGTTGTTAGGAGAAACCGAGAATGTAAGAAGATTTCTGGGGGCTCTGATAACTATTTTCAAGAACTGAAAAGATCGTTATGTGGCAGAGTACGTTGCTGGCCCCAAGAGAGAAAAAATAAGAGCCACAGGGAGAAGTTCCTTGCACAAACTAGGCAGTTAATAATTTTTTTATTTTTTTTATTGTTGAGTCATAGGGAGGCAGATTTAGGAAAAGTTTCCTGGCAGATATTTTCCCAATAGTAGAATAGGCTGTGTCAAAAGACTGTCTGAAGACAGAGGCTAGACAACCCCTTGTGGATTTTATGAAAGTGATTCTTGCTCAGGTATGGGGCAAGATTATACTTTCTCTGAGGCCTTTTCTAACTCTTAGATTCTACTATTTATGTGGTAACCTTGACAACAATCGTGTAAGGAAAATGATAGCTATCATCATCATCACCTCCATTTTACAGATAAGGAAACTCAGGCTTAGAGACATTGAAGGATTCACCAGTGGTAATACAGTTAATAAGTGTCAGAGACAGGACTTGAACTCGTCTTCCCTTACTCCAAGTCTGTATAGTATATGGTGTCTTTTGGGGGGGGGAGGGGAATTTCAAAGACTTTCTGCTGAGTGAGTAAAATTGTAATGGAATTTACCCAAGAGGAAAATAAATGTACAAGTTTAGAAACAGCAGGGTATTTTCCTGATGGAGTCATGCAAATCTGTTATTTTCTCAATGAAACTCCATTCATTTCATTTAGTATTGGTTGAGAGCAAACTGTAATAGTTTAAGTGTTACACGGTTAAATCAAAATACTAGTGACACAACACTAGTGAAAAAACTCACCAACTCTACAAACAGATGATCCTTCCTCTTCTATTCACATTTAGCTTCAAGTAAGAGCTTAGTTACTGTGTATAGCAAATAACCTTGATGCAGCCTAGATTTGGGACAAGGACAACAATCCCACTGATAGATACAAAAGGACAGAGGAGCATTTCCTGATTTATCCATCATGGTCATCTTCACTGGGAGCTCTATTATCTGAGCTCTATGTTCTGTGGTAGGGCCACCTAAGAAGCACCTAAAAGGAATATCATCCTGATACAAGAACCAGACAGAAATATGATGTAAGGGGAATTTGTTTTTTTTTTTTTTTAACGTGAGCCTGGTTTACATAGCAGCGACACAAATACCATTCTGTGTAATGATGTAATGTGTATGCTATGTACATGTTTATTATTTCCTTATAAACAACAGCTGGACAAACACTATGAAGAGTAAGGGGCTTAGGGTGGGCAAGGAACGTGAAGAAAGATGAATTGGAGCAGAAATGTGATAATAGTAAACCTATAACTTCTCTTATGTGTCAAACTACAGATTCCATCAGCTATAATTGGTGTCAAAAAGTCACAGTCCTGCCTTTTTTTCCTTCTAAATCCAGAAAGATGAGAAATGGATATAAAACAGAAATGCTAAGAATCTTTCTTAGGAAACTTTAAACAAATACCTTGATTATTTGGGATCATCAGAAGTTGTATCTTCCACCTCTCCACTACCAAGTTTCCTTACCTCTTTGCAGGTACCATTTTTTTTTAACTGTACAAAATATGTCCACACTTTCTCTTTGGGAGGTGGAGGGAGAGGAGGCGAGGTGGTAGCCATGGATGTTTCATTTCCCATTGGGCTGCACTCTTCTGAAATTCTCTATTATTCCCCAGGAACCTCTTCTTCTTGGATCACATATCCAGGGCAGAATGAGAAGGAGATCTGGGTGACCTACAGTCTAGGAAAAAAATTAGAAAAAGAAATGATAACATGGAAGAAAGATATGTAAAGGGAATTAACAGCTTAGCATACGAGAAACATAACCTTGTCCAAACAACAAACTCCCAGAAAATTAGAATGCACCAAATAGAAACTGATGAGTCCCTGGGCAAGAAGAAACATTAGAACAAAGTCAAAGAAAATTTAAGGTATCTCAAAGCAAAACAGCTGACTGTCAAATAAATCAAGGAGAGAAAAAAAGAATTTAAGTCAGAAGAAGGATTTTTGCCATGGCTTTAGTCTAAAAGAACAAGGGGGAAGAGAATGCCTCTGGATAGTGTATTTGACCCCAGTGCTATATAAACATTGATTCTTTTCCTAAAAAAGAGGGAAATACTAGAATCTGCTGACTTACAAAAAAGGACATCATATTGTTTTAAAATGACAAGTAATCCTTTGGCTTTGCCATTTTACAAAATGAAGTATGGTTGGATACATAAATAGGATTTTTAAAAACTACACAAACCTCCAGGAGATAAGAAGCAAGTCACTGCAATACAGATGTGAGAAACTAAAGTCTTCATGATTGACTCATCACTTAGTTTCCAGAAAAATCAGCAAAAATGGGAGTAGATCTTATATAATCTAAGAAGAATTCATATTTATCAGAATCCCATCATTCAGAAGCTCCTTGACAAAGCAAAGTTTTCTGCTCCTCTTACAGGGTTTTGTTATTCTTCAGGGAGTCACTACTTCTTTCTGACTTATATCTGTCAGTTTTGTTTGGAGAAAAGCATATACTTGAGGCCAGATAATGTTGGTTTCTGTTCCAGAGAAAGTTTCCAATACACCTTTATTCCTGTAATAATCCAGAACAATTTTTGTTTGGGCCTCATAAGCCTTTCGTCTCTTAACAGTTTCTGGTTTATCATCCTCATGCTGTATAAGGGGCTCTCCAGTAATATCATCAATGCCAATTTTTTTTAGGAGGAATGAATTCAGTGTTGTAAACTCGGCCAGAACTCGGGTGAATCCAGTGAGAGTCAAGACGATGCTTAATAATCTCAAAGGGTACATTCAGATCAATAACTGTATCTATCTGGTAAACTTTGTCCAGGGCTTCAGCTTGTGGGACAGTCCTGGGGAAACCATCCAATAACCAGCTACAGTGAGCTAGATTTTTCAGTTCATGCAGGGCCAGCCGGGTCATGACATCATCTGGTATGAGTTTCCCCTGGTCAATGAAGGTCTTTGCAAGCACACCAATTTCTGTTCCCTTATTCATGTTGTCCCGGTGCAGGTCCCTGCTGGAGAGATGCTTCAAGGCGAAGTGTTTGATGATGCGAAAGGACACAGTTCCCTTGCCAGAGACAGGGGGCCCAATGATCACGGCCCTACAGGAGAACATGCCCTACCGACCCCATCTCCGCCAGTCAAGCCTAAGCACCCAGCCACTGGGTTAAGTCTGGTGGGAACCGGGCACCAACTTCTTCTGCCAACCCATAAGTGGGCCCACTTAGTTCAGCAGTCGCTCAGTTGCATCTCAAAGGCCAAGGCAGAACAAGCAGTGAAAGGGTGCAGGCAGAATCACTCAAGGAGAGAAAATTTAAGAATCATTAGACTACCTGAAAGAAAAAAAGCCTAATCTTCTAATTGTATGAAATCATAGAAGAAAATTGCCCAGACTTCTTAGAACAATAGGACAAAGTAAAAACACAAAGAATTCACTGATCTCTTACTGAAAGAAAGCCTCAAATGGAAACAACACATAATAGCTATAAATATTTATCACCTAACCAATACTTGGCAAGACATGACCTACTGGCTAGAATCATTCATTAGAAATTCACTATTTTTCATGAACTGACAGATGACACATCCCCATACTGTAAAAACAAACTTCAAAATGTCCTTGAGGACTCAATCAATAAACCAGACCAGACCATTACCATTGACCAAACTATTGCCCAAAGAGAACATTAATCCCTAAAAACTCAAGAATAACATTTTAATGCCACCACACCAGTAATACCACCATACTAAATACTCATAATCTCCAAGATCCATAAAAATAAGGCTTTCAAAATGTGGAGACCTTGCAAGGAAATCAAAATTATATTGCAACAGGATGACTTCACCATTACCCTATGTGCTACTAGAGCTGTACTGAGGAGGGTGTTTTTAGTGAGCCTACTGGAGCTGATAATTTTATCCAACTATAGATAGCAATTATTTTATAAACCTTCATAATAGACTATAGAATATTAATTACAATAGAATAATTGTAGTATAACTACTTATTCTAGGATTATATATGAGTCTATAAAGCAACATGAGAACATTTTTTCTACAGTAGTACTAGTCATAATTATTGTCAGGAAGAAGAAGGAGGAGGAGGACAAAAAGTGGCGGGCAGGGGGAGGGAGGAAGGAGAAGTCGTAACATATCTCAACAGGTTACAAAAATATATCACCTAGTAAATATCTAGAAAGACACAATTCAAGTGGCTAGAATTATATACCAGAAGTTCATTATTTTTCATAATAGAAAAAAGTTCATCACTACAAATACAAACCCCCAAATATACTTGAGACTTAAACAAATAAATTCCAAATGTACCAGAACATTATCGCAGACAAAAGTGTTACCCCACAATTATCTAAACCCACAAAAATGTAAGAATATCTTTATAGAGTCACTATATCAAACGCACAATCTCCAAACTACATGGAATTAGAAGTTCCCTAATTATAGAGACCTAGCAGAAGAAATAAAAACCATCATGGAACAGGAACATAATCCTTTCTGCAACTAGAGTTGTCCCAAAGATGTTTTCACTGAGTCTACTCCAAATTAACCTACACCCCAATACTTTCATTCAATTACCAATGAAAAATCATTTTATCTACCTGTGTAATACTCCATCAAACATTAAACACAGAGAGCAATCATAGAATAGTGGCTTGTCTTCTGTTCATTTCTGTTTGGACCTCAATAATCATAAAAGAAGAACTAAATTATAATAATGACTGAAAATTATGTAGTGATTTGAAGTTTGAATAGTGATTTTCATTCATTATCTTATTTGTCCCTAACAACAATCCTATAAGGTAGGTCATGAGTCAGCTAGGGAGGTATATTGGATTTGGAGTCAGGAAGACCTTAATTTGAATTCTACCTCAGACATTTACTAATTGTGTGACCCTGGTCAAGTCACTTAAGTTCTCTCAGGCTCAGTTCCCTCATCTGTAAAATGAGGATAATTATGGCACCTAGAGAGAGAGTTCTTTTTTGTTTGTTTGTTTGTTTTTGTTTGGTTTTTGCTTTTTGGAGGGCAATTGGGGTTAAGTGATTTGCCCAAGGTCACATGGCTAGTTTTTGTGTTAAGTGTCTAAGGCCGGATTTGAATTCGGGTCCTCCTGACTCCAGGGCCAGTGCTCTATTCATTGTGCCATCTAGCCACCCCCAGAGAGAGTTCTTATGAGAATCAAATGAGATGATGCCTATAAATCACTTAGCAAACCTTAAAGTGCTGTATAAATGCTAACTAGCTAGCTAGGTGATGGTGGTAGTACTACTAGTAACAGCAACAGTGAAAGAAGAAGAAGAAGAAGAAGAAGAAGAAGAAGAAGAAGAAGAAGAA